>NC_064287.1:34724843-35093376 GCF_019186545.1 Solanum stenotomum
CCCCAAAAAAAAAATTTAAGTTTGTTTTTAAAAAATATTTTCAATTTCAAAAATTATTTTCTACCCTAGTAAAAATAAAAGATATTTCTCAAAAAAAAAAATCATTCATAAATCAAACACTAAAAATCTTTTCCGGAAAATATTTTCTACTCACCAACCAAACATGAGAAAATAAGTCAAAAATCAACTTGTTTTCCAAGAAAACATTTTCTAGGAAAACATTTTCCTTCATACCAAACACACCCATAATCCCAATAATTTCAAACTAAAATCAGTATGAATTTGGTTTATAGTAATATATCAGATATATAACTTATATATCGGATACAAAACTTATGTTTCGAGCGATTGAGCAATGTTTCCGCGAGTTTGGAAAAATCTAAAATTATTATAATTTTAAAAACATTCAAAATAGAATGTAATGAGCGCCCAAATTGTTGGAGTTTTTCTACTTTATATTAAAGTAATTGATTGTACAGAAAGTTGAGGTTTTTGTATGATCTGGATTTAATAAAGAAGAGATTTGAAATTGTTGTTTTATGTATTTTCTTTTTTTGATATGATAATTGCTATCAAGAGAAGGTTTTGATAGTTTTTCTCAAAACCCCAATAATTTGAGTGCTAATTATATCCTATTTCAAAAGTTTTTCAAATTATAATAATTTCGAATTTTTCAGAATTTATGGATACATGGCCCCTTCTGCTGATACCTAGCAAACGATACATAAGCTACGTATAAGATATATAAGTTATGTATAATGTTTATAACTATAAACTAGATTTTTACTTTTATTGGCATTTTACTTATATTTATTTTTTCCATTACCTAACAATTTTAGTCTTTAAAAATTATTGAGATTTTTTTATCAATTATGCTAAGTGATACTATATTTACACTCATAAAAAAAATCAACAAAAATTATCTTAGAATGGGCATACATAACGAAATTTCTCTTTCTCCGTGACTAAGATAATGCTTTTATACAACATACATTCGGGGTAATTCACACATTAGTTCATATTAAAACAAATTCTTATATTAGGTAAGATAAACATTTAGACAAACAAGCAAGAATTTTGCAGAAAAAAATACATATCAAAAGAAAACTAAATAATTGTCAAAGTATAGTAAAACAAAATTATTGACATACATAATTAGAATTAAAAAATATTTTTGAGTCATTTCTAATATGTTAAGGGAATTTTTTTATCTAATAGGTAGAAGGAAGAGCAAATTTGAAAATTTTCTAATAGATTAAGGACATTTTTTATCCAATAGGGGAAAATAGAACATTTTGAAACGTTTCTAATATGTTAAAGCCATTTTTGACCCAACAGCTGGAACAAAAGACAAATTTGACCTGATATCGAAAGGAAGACTTTGTTGAATCATTTCTAAAACGTTAAGGACATTTTTAAACTTTTTCCGCTAAAACAAATATTTAGCGCATCCCAATTTGTTTTCTAGTGAAGTATTATTGACACCTACTTTTAAGCCTTTCATCCCATAAACAAAATTTCATGAGTAAAATAAAATATATAAACCCTCTATCTTGATAAATCATTTTAAATCTATAATATTTATAAAAATAAAAAAGATCTTGTATCTGACAACTGTGAAGTACAATATAATTGATTCTTTAAAAAAAATGCAGTAGGCTTCATCTGAAAGTTGGGCAAACTTTTAGGACTTATACCTAACTCTCATAGATATAACTTCAATAATCTTCTAAGCATTCATAGTCATTTTCAAACATTCAAAGCCACAACAGATTATGTTATAATGTACAATCTAACTTGTCATATATTTTTCCATAAATGCAAACAAATCATGCTTAACAGGTTTAGGTACAATTTTATCACTTGATTACTTTCCAATTTAGGATTTTTGCCATATTAAATTCAAGTATATCCTTTAAAGGTTAAATTTTATGCACAAGTACCAAGTTATTTGGGTTTAGAATTATAAATTCATATGTGAGAATATTAGCAGCTAATCAATATTTGAAGCAATCTCTCAAAAATACTGTGGATAGAAATTTAAAATATTACAATAAATAGTACTATATTTGTTGTAATCCAACCCGTACTATTTCGGGAGGCTAAAGTATATGCAGATTTTATTAATATCATGATAGATAGAGAGGTTGTTTCTAATAGACCTCTGACCCAAGTAAAAACATTTCAAAGCAATAGAATTGAAGAAGACACGCATAACAAAGCTTTGAATAATAGACGACGTCCCAAAATACTTGAAACCTTTTTGTTTTGAATAACCTAGGTATCGAACCTCACTTCCATGTCTTTTTCATACATGAATTGCATCATTGAACCTACACTCTAGATCTTATGTAATGGTATTGCTCAACCTGAACCCTTTAAACTTTATAATTTGTCTCCAAACCTCCAACTTTGTTAACTTCATCGCACATCTTATCAATTAGAAATATGCCATGATCGAAAAATAACATAAACCTTGCATAATACCTCGTGTTGGATTTGCCACGTCAAATATTTATCCATCAAAATATTACTCCCTCAATTTTTAGTTTGTTTGTCTTAACTCATAATTTTAGAAGGTATATTTTTTTTTAATATAGTGATTTTAAACTAAAAATATATTTAATGTATCAAATTATTTTTATATCTTTTGATTATAAAGATGTTTAATATAAAAAGTTACCAAATTTGATTTTTTTTAAAACAAAAAGGAAATGAGAGAAACCAATTAATAAAACACAAAATGACATTACATTTTGAGGTTATTTTCCCTCGAATAGAAATTCGTAGAAATATTTTAAAAATCGAAATCATTGGCGTTTATTCCTATCTTATTACTATAATTTTAGTTTGGAATAAAAATTGAAAATTCAATTGATGATGACCTTATAAATGAAGTTGTTGTAGTTTTAATTATGGAGTCAAATTGATTGTGGAACTCATTGGAGCGCCTCTGGTGAGCGGTCACTGCTTTTACACCCTCTCCTTTTTATTACTCCCTCTGTTTTTATCATTTAACTTTGAAATACTCACTCACTTTGTAACAATATTTATCAATTATTGATTTTACATATTTTTTTAAGAAATTATAAATAGAAAGATAATTTTATTATATCATTTTTTGAATATATTTCCTCTGTCCCTCAATACCTGTCTCTTTTGACAAATCAAGAAAGAACAATATTTTCTTTTACACATTATACCCTCAATTAATTAATTTTGAAAAGGTAACACTTATTGAAAAATCTTCAATTTTTACTTCATCTACTTCATAATTAAAAAGGATAAAATAATATACTCATTATGTCAATCATTGTTTTCTTAATAGGTGTACCGTTTCAAAAGTGAACAAGAAATTAGGAACAGAAGGAGTAATACATACAAAATTTCAAAAAATGTAATACATGAAATGATTATAATAATGATAAGGGTACGTTAGGAACTAAATGTATAATTATTCACTGATTTCATAAAGTGGACAAGTATTGTTGGACATCACAAAATAGTATGGTGGACAAGTAGTGTTGAACGGAGATAATATCTATCATTTATTTTAGACTATAAATTTTAAAAGTCTGTCTAAGTCAAACTAGCTCATATAAAATAAAATGGAGGGAATAATATTATATAATTATTACCCTATTATTATTAGTTGGTAAGTATATATATATATTTTCGAAAAAATATTAATTGTGGGGTGTGGAGTTGGGGTTGGTTATTCTACTGGTCCATCTTATTTTATGGGGGTGAGAGGTAGTGTTGTTTATTCTTCCTCTGGTCCGTTTATTTTCAATTCGAAGTCCATTTTTTCAATTTCATTTCTCTGTTAGGACATTAATCCATCCACTTTATTGTTTTTCCTACAAACTATTTCATCTTTTTTTAAAAAAACTCTCTCTCCTCTTTTTCTCTCTCCATTTCTCCAACAGAAACCGGCGTTGGGATCTCCGCCATCGCATGCCGGAAAACTTCACAATTTCCGATCGGGGATTATGAATGTTTAGCTGTGGATAAACGGAGAAAATATAAACAATTTAGCAAGAGGAGAGAGAGAAATTACAGGTGGTTTAACGTGCAATGTAGGAAAAACACATACACAACAGGAGAGAGAGAGAAACAGCGAGACAGATAGAGAGAGAAAGGCATCGAAGCTTTGGAGGTTTCTGCACGGCACGGATACCTAGATCTCTTCTTCAATTTCCCTTCCTTACCTTGCCTTGTGCCGTAATTTATTCCTAAACTATTTTTTCGTCTCTCTGTTCTCTCTTCCTAATCTTTATAGCTACCTCTCATACCTTCCAATTTTTCTATATATTCAAAAAATAATAATCTCTCTCATCATTCTCTTGTCTACAGGTGCGTGCTTTTTTGTTTTCCTTCTACTTTTAGCTCAATTATGGCATATCCTCTTTTGATCTACTCAAAATTGGCTTCGTTTAACTGTTCGATCGGCTTCAACTTTTCTCTTTGCTAAACACTAACTATCCTTCTTGATCTGCTTAGCTTGATTAATTCATTTCAAACCTATGAAATTCTAATTCTGTCTTGACTTGTTAAATGCATCTAGCTGAAAATTCATTTTAACATGTATGATATGATCCAACCTCTGAATTCGGCTGAACCTACTCCCCGTTCCATATATACGTTTCTTTTAACTGTTCAACTTGTATAACAACATAATTGAAGTATGTGTCTCAACTGTAACAAGTTGCTTACTTTGATGTTTCTATTTTGTGCCCAATCAGTATAAAAATTGGTTCTTAATGACTTCTCATTGCAGAAATACTTTGAAACAGGATCTTCTTCAAGCTTCATACAAGGTTGATGTATTTCGTGGTCTGATTGAAAGAAGGGATTCTTTCTTCGATTAGATAATTCCTTCTGTATCCAACTTGCATCACGCCATCTCAAATGAGGGAGCTACAGGGTTTATCGCCGTCATCTTACTTCTCCGAGGAATTATGTTTTCGTGATGAGGTATAAATTGTTCATACATTACTCTTTGTAATCTGTTAATATACTTGTAATGTTACAACGTCTTGAATAGGGCCTCAAATGGATAAAGTAGGGTGGGAATACTATTTTGCTTGTTTTTTTCCTCAGTGACTGATACCTTCCTCGTCTGAACTTGACAGAGGCAAGTTGGATTTTGGAAGGCAAATAGCCTGCAGAACTACCATGGTGAGTAGTAATTTAAATAAAATATTGTGTGTTCCTATTTATTTCAGGAGTTTGCTAGTGCTAGCCGTTGTTTCAAATATGCATCTGCCTGCCATATGCACAATGCGACTATCAGACTAGTTAAGTGCCGTGATTTGAAAGTGGTAGTGGATACTGATTGTTTCAGCTATTAGTTTAAGAATCTCCATTGTCCCTTCTTCTCCCCTACTCGAAATTCTTATTGTTACAGTGCTGTAAGCTATAAATTTAGAATATGTGATCTCATCCTGCAAAAACTTTTCTTTCTAAAACGATTGCAGAGAAGATAATTATGTTTAAATCATCTTCAAGTGACACAAGATTGGTATCTCTATTGATTTTTGGAAACTTATTCGGTTGAAAGGTGGTGACAGAAATGGTAATTAGACTGTATGAATCTTGCGCAATGGTTGTTTGAATCTTGTCTAAATTAATGTGCTTTAACTTTTCCGATATCCAAAATATGTGCACCCTTTCCAAATACAAACAAATGCATGACCCCCCCTCTCTAGTGATGATAAAAAAGAAAAGAAGAAAAAGAATGAAGGTCCTGCTAGCAAAACGTGCAATGACAAGCAAGTCCTGTTATTTCTGACATATTTTTTCATGGCTCCATCCATGTATATTCTTTATAAAAGATACCATAACAAGGGTGAGTGATATTCTTTTGATTTCCAAGTGAAAAGGGTTGTGATCCAGATGAAGGGTTTTGATAACCTCTCTTTCCACTTATCTGACGCCTTCTCATGCAGGTCTTAAAAGTGATGATGCTTTACAAAGAGCTGCTGTTCGTTCATCACCCTTTGAGAATCATATTTCGTTGGGCTCCCCGACGGCGAAGCATTTTGAACATCATGATTCTCATCTAAAACAAGACAAAAAAGTTAACAGTATCATAGAAAGACGAGCTGTTGGAATAGAAAGAGCATCCCACTCCTTACCTAGAGCTCTTGACTATAACGTGGGTGTAAGATCTATTGTCAGCACTGACTTGGCATCTTATCCAGCAGAAGACGACAAAATTAGCATATTGGGAGGTCAATATGAGAATGGTCTCTTCTCGAGCTCATTATCAGAGTTATTCAGTAGAAAATGTATGTCTTGCTTTCCTTCTGTTTATTAGTCCTTTGGCCTATTACTTTGTTTTCCCAGTGTTGTCGCTTTTTTGGCAAAAAATTTCCCCGTTGCGATTTCAGTGGCTGTCAAAAGTGGTACTTTCACTGCTTCTCTTGTGATTATGTTGTAGTTGGATAACTTATTAATTCAGTCCCTCTCTTATCAATTTTTTTCGTTTTATTTCTTCGGCTTTTCAGTCGGTGGAAGAGGAGTTGATGTTTGGATTTTGTATGCAGTGCGATTACCGACCAACTATTCACCACATGGTCATTCTGTTGGAGCAGCTGACTCACACTATGAAGAAGAACGTTTTGAGTCCCTTAAAGAACTTGAGGCCCATGCTATTGGAAATCTTCTCCCTGATGATGATGACTTGCTTGCTGGGGTAACTGATGGGCTAGACTATGTTGGCCAACCCTATGCTGGTGATGAAACTGAAGATCTTGATCTTTTCAGTAGTGTTGGAGGTATGGAGCTAGGAGAAGATGGTTCCTCTACAGGACAACAAAATTCTGAATATGCTGGGAATTATACTCTGTTGTTGGGCAACTCTAATGCTGCAATTGGTGGCCAGAAACCTTTCGAGGAAAATCCATCTAGAACACTCTTTGTAAGAAATATAAATAGCAGTGTTGAAGATTCTGAACTACAAACTCTTTTTGAGGTGAGAGCGGTCAATCAGTGGGTCTACATTTTCCAGAAACTTCTCTCTACACTCTTCATAGAGAATTAAAATGTAAACAGAAATTGTATGTTTTGATTGGTGATAATTGTTGTGTTTGATTCTTATGAACAGCAATATGGAGATATTCGCATGCTATATACAGCATGCAAGCATCGCGGTTTTGTTATGATATCTTATTATGATATTCGAGCATCACAGAATGCCATGAAAGCTCTTCAGAACAAACCACTGAGACGCAGGAAGCTAGACATACATTTCTCAATTCCCAAGGTATGTATGCTTCATCTTTCTTGGTCTTTCCTAGTGCCGGCAAAATGAGCCCATATTTTGGTAACCCGCCCATATTTTAATGGGTCGGGTTAGTGTCTTTTTACATGGGTAAAATATGGGTTGATGCCCATATTCAACCCATAAAAATATGGGTAAAATATGGATTAGCCAAATGGGTTAAGCTTCTAACTTTTATTCGCTCAAAATTCATGATATCACTAAAAATACGGTAACTTCTCTTCCTTTTTATGTTCTTCTATAGAACTAATTATTTTCTCTATAATTGAAAAGGTGAAGTCTTTGGCCCTCCAAAAATATATATTTTAAATGTACATTTCTTTTGTTAATTATAATTATATTTTTTTATTTGTTTAATTTTATATTGGATAATAAATAATAGTGTAAAATAAGCAAATCATGTATTAGTATTGACATTGCTTAAAGTGCATTAAGCATGTTTTAGTCCTAAAATGCAAATATTCATTTACTTTGAAATTAAAAATATTTTCCCCTTGTAATTACATAAATTTATTTTATATTGAAAAGTTATAGGATTTCATTTTGACTTTTCTGATACAATAAAACTAAATGAAGTATTTTCAACATTTTTCATTTAAAAAAGACTAAAATATTTTCTCCATGTTGAATTCTTAAGTAGAGTACTATTTACTCATGAAAATATGGGTAAACTAGTATTTTACCCAGTCCATTTTTACCCATATCAAATATGGGCGGGTTGAATTATTACCCATTTTATGTTGATCCATTTTCAATCCGCCCAAATTTGACCCAACCCGCCCATTTGCCACCACTAGTCTTTCCCATGCCTGTTTTTGGCATTACTGGCCCTACAATTGTTTTTGACATTTCTATATATCTCCCATATGCAAGCAGTATACCAAAAATATCATCCATTGGCGGTATTTTCTGAGCTAGAGTTGTTTTTGCATCGCATGTTTCTCAGTCAACAATTCTCAGCCCTACTTTTCTGATCATGTTTGATAGGACAATCCATCAGAAAAAGATGCCAACCAAGGGACTCTCCTGGTTTTCAACCTTGATTCCTCTGTTTCAAATGATGAACTTCGTCAAATATTTGGTGTATATGGCGAGATTAAGGAGGTCAGCTAGTCTACTAGCTTTTTGCATGCAGTTGTTTTGTAAGGGATATTACTGATTTTTTTTCTTCATTTTTGCCCCTTTCTTTTAAAAGATCCGCGAGACTCAGCATAGAAGCCATCACAAATTTATAGAGTTTTATGATATTAGAGCTGCAGAAGCTGCTCTTCGTGCTTTAAACAGGAGTGACGTTGCAGGGAAGCAGATAATGATTGAAGCAAGCCATCCTGGTGGTACTAGACGGTGCGAATTTTTAACATTTTGCTTTCCTTAGCTCTTCTTGGAGATACCCCTCCTTCCCACTTCTCAGAAAAAGGAGAGAGAGAGGGAGAGAAAGAGAGAGAGACATCAGGACAGTGCTGTTGTAGAAAGCTGTTAGCTATATTATGTTTTATAGCTGAGTATGCCAATTATTCATGTTCTATAGGCTTCACAAATTTGAACTCATTTTTAATCTGGGAAATTGTTATTTTCTTTTAACTGATTCACTCTGTATTTGAGCCTATGTTTGAATATAGCAGGCTGTCGCAGCAATTTCCTTCTGAGCTGGAGCAAGATGAACCTGGTCTTTATTTGCAGCAGAATAGTCCTAGCAGTTTAGCCACTGGATTTTCTGGTACTAGTACTCTTCATTCTTTGCATTATAATTCTTGCAGAAAAAGTATTCTCATTCACTTTACTTAAATCGTAAGTTCCAGGAGCACTTCCACATGGAGGACATGGTTCGAGTATGGAAAATGGTTCTTTTCTGGGCAGACAATCAGCCAGTGGTTCTGCCATTAATTCCTATTTGGATAATGCATTTGACTGTGGATTATCATTCAGTGTTCCTAACAGCTTATTGAGGTTGGAATCTAAGGGGAGTAACCAAGCCAATGTTGGTGAAACTGGCCACCTGC
The DNA here is from genome assembly GCF_019186545.1 of Solanum stenotomum. Classification (NCBI taxonomy): domain Eukaryota; kingdom Viridiplantae; phylum Streptophyta; class Magnoliopsida; order Solanales; family Solanaceae; genus Solanum; species Solanum stenotomum. Next base: position 34,734,132 of record NC_064287.1, read on the forward strand.
AGAGCCAAATCAATTTTGACTTTCGGGGCACATCAGGTCTCCATCCTCATTCTCTGCCAGAGTACCATGATGGTTTATCTAATGGAACTTCCTCCATTTCTCCGGGCGGCATTTCTGCAACTATGAATATCAGGCCACTAGAAGCAATAGAAAACCGAAAGTTCTCCAGAGTTGGCCCTAATGGGCAACCGGTGGAACTAAATGAAGGTAAGAAGTTCCATATCACCGGTCTTTGTTCTGTGCAAGGATAAATGTTATACTGACTGGAATAGTGGTTATAATCCTGAAAGAGAGGGAAGCGAGAAGAAGAATGAGACTGTTGAAATTTGCTTGTATCCTAGCCAATTCTCTGATATGTTTCTTTTTCATTTTAATGAGGGTCAGCAGTTTCTAACGGAGGTGAGAGTGCAATTGTACCTGTAAGGGTACAGGTACAGGGGCCATATAAATAAAAACAAGTGTGCCAAATTTGCTTATTTACTGATCTTCTATGTTTGCTATTTCTGTTCATTTCAGTTTTTACTCCAAATGGAAATGTGAATTGTCCTTCTCCTGGGCACCAGTACATGTGGAGTAATTCACATCAATCGCAGCCTCAAGGCATGATGTGGCCAAACTCACCAACATATGTAGGTGGGGTCTGTGCTTCTCGTCCTCAACAACTGCATTCAGTTCCAAGGGCTCCGTCTCACATGCTCAATGCACTTGTACCAATAAACAACCATCATGTGGGTTCAGCACCTTCTGTTAATCCATCCCTCTCTCTCTGGGATAGAAGACATGCCTATGCAGGAGAATCTCCAGATGCATCTGGTTTTCACCCAGGTTCTCTGGGCAGTATGAGGATGTCTGGAAATTCACCACATACTTTGGAGTTCATTCCTCATAACGTTTTCTCGCGCACTGGTGGCACTTGTATAGACTTGCCAATGTCTTCCAGTAATGTCGGATTGCATTCCCATCAGCAGAGAAGTTTAATGTTTCCTGGTAGAGGTCAAATAATTCCTATGATCAGTTCATTTGATTCTCCAAATGAAAGGATGCGGATCCGTAGAAATGAAGGCAATTCGAGTCAGACTGACAACAAGAAGCAGTTTGAACTGGATATTGAACGGATTGCACGAGGGGACGATAAAAGGACAACCCTAATGATAAAGAATATTCCTAACAAGTACGTCACTGTTTTATTATTAATTGATATGTTATTTTATACCTGAAACCCTTCTATTTACTGATGTGAAAACATTATGCTAAAGATGTTGATGTGGAGGGAATTTACTCCAAAAAAATGAAGAAGCTGTTTGTTGTTGAGAGATTACTAATCCATTAGTTTCTTTGTTATTTGAGATGATTTTTCTTGAGTTCTCTTGAAAACTACCCTGACTTGGTGGGTCATTTAGCATATGTGTAGATAAAATTACCATAAGTCTGTACAAGTAGAGAGTAACAACTGTCTACCACCTTGAACTGTTATCATGTAGTAGCATGGTGAGTGCTATTACATATCAGGCCTTCTCATGTTAAAGCTTTTCCTCTCCCCTTATCTTGCTGAATGACTTGAAATATTTCTGACATTTTCTCCAATGTGTCCCAGTTGTAACTTATTTAACAGATTTTCTAGTTACATTTTGTAGATCATTGATACCGACACCAATGCATCTAATGAACATACCGTATTTATATGTATTTTGGTTGCAAAATTTCAATGCTTGTATACCAGCATGGGATGAATAAAATAACATTAAGGCTTCATTTCAAGATCAGTTTTCATCTTTTGAGTATAAAGATCATTTATCTGTTGTCACAGCGACAAACTTGTTCAGCTATTGGATATATATTTTTTGCATTCTTTGTCTTCAAAATTTGCAATGGTGTGCCATGTTTTAACTTCTCCTGGGGATTTTTAGATATACTTCAAAAATGCTTTTGGCTGCAATAGATGAGCGTCACAGAGGAACATATGATTTCATCTATCTACCCATTGATTTCAAGGTTAGTGCTTTGTCCATGGTGAAAGCTTTCTTGTATTCTGGATCTTGTTTCTACTCTCTATATAACTTTGGTTTGTTTTGTTGCAGAACAAATGCAATGTAGGTTACGCATTTATCAACATGACTGAGCCTTCTCTTATTGTTCCATTTTATAATGTATGTGGCTCTGGCACCCTAAACAAAATTAGTTCTATTCAATTTGATGGTAACTTCCTATCATTAAAGGTGAGAAAATATTTGTCAGGCATTCAATGGAAAGAAATGGGAAAAATTCAATAGTGAGAAGGTGGCATCACTTGCATATGCTCGCATTCAGGGAAAATCTGCACTCATTGCTCACTTCCAGAATTCTAGCCTGATGAATGAAGATAAGCGATGCCGACCAATCCTCTTCCACACTGATGGCCCTAATGCTGGTGATCAGGTATGAACACAGCTCTATCAAATAGCTGTCTTTGCTTTTATAGTTTCATTTGTATCTGGGGGACTATCAGCTTGATATTTGGTCTCAATTTGGAAAAGTGTGATCTGTGTGGGAGGAAAATTAGTTCTCATTTTCGTGATTTTGCAGGTGCCGTTTCCCATGGGTGTAAACATGAGGCCAAGAAGCAGCAAAAATCGGGCTGGCACGAGTGAAGAAAGCTACCAAGAGAGCAAGGATTTCATAATTGAAGAGTCTGTGAATGAATCAAATTGAGGAAGCTGCGGCAATTTTGTTGGTACTAACCTACTAATAGGAGGATTTTGAGACTGGAAAGAAATATCCACCCAATTTTTATTAATGTACATTAGGGTGGTCACTGGAAAGGCAAGAAAAAAGATGAAAAGACTTGTATTTTTCTGAATTTTGGGACAGACTCCTGAAATAGTCATGAAAATTGAGGTATCTCAGTGGAGCTTCAAAATTTTGCAAGATTTGGGGGGCTACTAATTCAGATAATCACACATATGAGTTTACATGTATTCATAAAACATTTGCGGCACAATGGAGGGTTCTCTTCTATCTCTTTCTCTCTCCTGGCATTTTCCATATATTTTTTTTTGTCAACTGACAATATTATTAAGAATTTTTTTCTCATCTCTCCTCCCAATCCATTCCTTCCAAATTACATGAATTATAATTGATTGGCCACTTTCTTTCAAATATTTTAACGTTACTTTGGCGTTACTCTTCATTAGCTATTACAAATTCTTTATTATCATTGAATAGCGAGAAAATTTAAAACGACTATAATTTGGACATAATTAGAGATTTAAAGTTATAGTGTGAGTACTTGTGATTCATAGCAACAATTTTATAGAGGAGATAGGTGAACGAGATAAGAAGAGGGAGAGGGAAGATATTAGAGAGAGGATGAATATGTTGATACAAGTTATATTCGACGGAATACAACGAATGCAATTTGATAGAGAGAGAAGCGGGTGAGACTTGGGAGAGATAGAGAGAGGAGAGGAAAAATACAGGTTGTATCACACTCCGAGCCTACACCCTCAATGTGGCCGACACTCAAAACCATTGTTGGTTCCAAATGGATTCTTGGTCTGGTCTGTTACTAATTATATACTACAACACTATCCGAAAGTTTTTAAAAGATGAACATGCAACGACTTAAGAAAATGAACTCAATAATTTTATAGTTAAAAATTTAAATCGATATAATATGCATATGTTTATAAAGCAATGGCGAAAGTTATGAATCAACTAACTTGTCTATGAAGCCTCTTATGTATTGGAAATAGGTTATTGGGACAAGGCCCCAAGCTACCTTAATACTTTACTGACAACATATATTAACTACTAATTTGCTAGATAAATCGAAGCCTTCCAAAAGTAAGGAGATCTCATCAAAGCTGGATGAAAGTGAGATTCTAGTGATACGCCTATTGTCGATCCTGAATTCATAAATCTACATCATAGAATAATGCAATGTCGAGTGATGTCAATACATGAAATTTACTGTATGTAAAATAACTGAATGAAACTATTGGCTAAGGACTAAAGTAACAGAGCTAAAAGAGTAAATTTTAAGATATACTAAAATAAAGTCAAAGAAATTGTAAATCATGCATGCGTACTTAACAACAAACGTTTATAAATGAAAATATGCATCAATACAAATACTGAAAATAATATAATTTTAATTTTCTTGGAGAGATTCTCTAATCAATAACTATCACATGATCCTTAAAATGATACAACATTTTGCCCATGTTGCTAGAGTCATCTTATACCTTGAAAAAGTATAAGACAAACTTATTTTAACTTATGGATACAATCTCTGAGCCCTTGCTAGGGGCTTTTTGAGGAATCATCTGAATCAAGACACGTTCTTATCATATTCTGGTGACGCAGTTCTGGGGTTTGGATTATCTGAATCCTAACCCAAATAGGTTCTCAATACTACTCCCTAAACATGCACTTTTTCTCATAAACTTTAACACTTTAATAAAAAGTGTCATGCTTTAGGGAAAAAATTGAAAAATCTCTTTCTTTGAGTCCTTGCTCAAAATAATTCATTAGAACTGAACTAAATTTGCTTTAAAACTGACTATGTTTCCCTGGAAATCTGATTATGCTTTTTCAAAGCTGAAATATGTTTTCTTTCAAGCTGAACATGATTTCCTTAAAACATTGACTATGCTTTCTCTAAATTTGACCATGCTTTCTTTTAAAATTGACTATGCTTTCTTTAAGGCTGACTATGCTTTTCAAAAATATGAATTTTCTTTATTTCTTAAACAATGCACTTGAAGCTAAATATACTTTCTGGAACTCTTTTATGAAATAATGCACTTGAAGCTAAATATACTTTCATGAAATAATGCATTTGAAGCTAAATATAATGTAACACCTCGAAAGTAGAATAATTGATTTGGAGGGAAAAAATACAGAAAATTTGTTGGTGCAAGTTTGTACGAGGTCAAGTATGAGTTGTACTTAGTTCTACGGTCCATAGATGGCTTTCATGAATGATGTCCTGAAAGTTGAGAAGATGTCAAGTCTCAGATGAGTTTTTACGGACCAACAAGATAGGTCGTGAGAGTTTCTACGGGTCGTGCATGATGCTCGTTGACTTTGTGAGATTTTAGTACCTTAAATTTACAATCAGCTTGTACGGGTTGTAAAAGGAACTACGGCTCGTAGAAAGCGATATGTAATTGATCTTCAAAAACATGGACTCTTAGTCATTGAGTGTATGATTGCCCTTACGACCCATAAAAGGAACTATGAACCAAACATGGCCAGTCGTGGTCGATGGCCCGGACTTAAGAGGATTTCTAGGGTTGAGTTCTACGAGGAAGCTTTACGAGTCGTGTTATGGTTTATGGGTCGTGGTTGGTTGTTCGGGTTTGAGTTCAAAAGGTTGAGTTTCCAATAATTGATCTATGGATGACCAGTACGGTCTGTAGAAAGATATACAGACCATACATGGTGATGTAGAAGCCTTTTGGCATATATTTCTCAGGATTAACTGATTTTTCTCTTACTCTTTTTATATCTAAACTACATCGTTTCTAAACTATTCCTAAGTCCTATAACCATTTCTAAGATCAAAACCCTCACCATTCTCTCTCAAACTCCCAAAGCTCTCAAGTCTTCTTCTCCAAGGATTCTCTCAAGGTGATCTAGGGTCCCTCAAGCTTCAAGTCTCCTCTTCCAAATCCAACGCTAGGGTTCATCAAGGTATGTGAGAAATTCATCAATGGGTTCCTCTTCACCCATTGAGTGCCAAAGAAACCTCAATTTCTACTTAATGATTCTTACCTAAATTCTAGGATTTCATTATTACGTTGTGGGTTCAATTGATTTAAGACTTTTTTCATTATGATTGATCTTATTATGCATGATTTGAAAAACCATGCTATACAAGTGCTTTATGATTATGAACTGAGCTTGATATTCATGTATTATGAATTGAAGAATTTATGAATCAAGGATGCATTTAGATAAATTATCAATCATGATTTTATGTAATAAGTTGCTTCCGATTGAAGTATTGTCATTGTGAAAAGATGATCATGATTTAGATGCTTTAGATAAGGATCTAATGAATATGCTATGAAATCATAATTTTGAAAGGAGTTATTCTATTATATGGAAAAAAAGATCTATCATATGGAGTTTATGAATGATTTGGTATTACTAGATTCTTACTATTTCAAAGACTATGAATACGATAGAGAAAATACATCATTATCCCATTAAAGTAAACTAATTGTTGAAAAAGACACTTAAATTTTTATTTTTTTTGGGGGGGGGGGGGGNGGGTTCTATTACCCTTGAACAATTTTTTTAATTGGTGTTATAACATCCTTTTTGACAATCTGACATAGAGAGTGTATGCACTCTCTTAAAGAGCATGAAAAACTTAAAATAATGATTATAATATTAGTTTTACGAGTATTTTATTATGAAATGTATTTTCTTATTTTTTTGATAGTTTTAACCGTTTTGCTTTTTTTTTCTTTTTTTTCTTTCTTTATTTCTTTCTTTTTCAAAAATTAGTTGTCATCGACGGAACTCCACCACTTTCGGTGCCAACATTTTTGCCACAACTCTACCCACATTCTTTTATTACTATTACTTTAATTCTCAATTCTAAAATCTTATCTAAATATTTTTTTACATTTTGAATAATTTTATAAACCTATTAAATTTCAAGATGATTATGAGATATCATTTAGCTTTTTATCCAAATTTCAATCAATATTCTAACAATTTTAGAGAAATTCATCTAGTCTTTTCAAATTATCATTTCAAATTTTAAAGTTATACAAAAAGACGATAAATCAATTGATGATATTCTTAAAATTTTTAATTTGCTTAAAGAATAACTAACTTTTGTTATAAACAACCCAACAAAATCAAGAAAATAGTTTAATTTTTTTAATAAAATTCAGTAAGAAGAAGAAAAGTTAGCCATGAAAAAGAAGAAGAAGTAAGAGTAAAAAAAATGAAGGAAATGGTTTGCTGAACATAGAGGAGGTGGGGGTGGAGTGGTGTGGGGTGAAAGGGGGGGATTAATTTATTTGAAGTTAAAATTATAAAAAGGATAAAAAGAATTCAAAAAGTAAGAGAGAAAAAAGAAAAGGAAAAAACAGTATGAAATGAAAAAAAAAAAAGCTTGTAGAATGTAATTTAGAGAATGTAAAGTTGTTTTGTGGAGTAGCTGCTAAGAAATTTAGAGAATGTAAAGTTGTTTTTTTCTCACTTCCGAATTCTATTTATACTTTCGTTAATAAATTCACAAAAATGCCCTTCGAGACAATTTAGCAAACTCAACTAGACTTGTAGAATGATTCGGTTATACCCGACTTGTCAGTCCTTCTCGTCAAATCGTCTTGTGCAATTAATTAATTTCTTTAGGAGACTGTGAATTTTGGTGATACTCTAGACCTTTGCGGAGTCAATTCGGTGATACACCAAATATTCTTTTGTTTTACCACCTGAGGAAAGTTTAAGAAGTATGAGCTCTCATATTTAGCGAGTTGAGCGCCTATTAGCAATGCGTCAAATTGGATGGGCGATGCTCAATATAACTCGATACTTCTTTCTTATTTTAGATTTCTTCCTTTTTTTTAAACTCCAAGGTATTCTTAGCCTCCCTTAGCCAAAATACAATCACATTATAATAAAAAATATATAAATAGGCCTTGAGGATATTACTTTTGATGAGGAAAAAAATTGAAATGAGTCACAAATTTTCAATTCACCAACACCCTCAACTTAAACTTTTCTTGTCCTAAAGTAAAAAATTATCCCTATAAATTTACAAACATGCCTACAAAGAGTACTTCTTGAGAGTTGGCAGGCATATATTTTCGCTAAGACTTTGCCCACGTGATCTTGAAGACCATTGGATTAACTTTAATGCTTATACGCTCCAATTATGCATTATAAGCTTCAAACTTTGACTAATCATTGCAAATTAAATCAAGTGCTCACAATAGCTCACCAAAATGCAAAATTATGCTAGACAAATGTACTTTAGTGCCCTATCACAAAGAGTGATACCCTTCTCTCATAATTCATAAGAACTTTATCATCAAGGAATCACAAATTACACTCACACTTACACTCACAAGGAGAATAACAAGTATGCGCCAACACATAAGCTTGTCCTTATTTTTCAATTGATCAATGATCTGGCTAGCAAGGGATCACAATGATATTTTATCTACTTGTAATGTGGTCTTGGGCAAAGTAGAAAAAAATTGGATTAAAGTGACTCTACCATCTTGAAGTATTATATGAGCCCTTATTACTTCAATCCTTCTTTCCTCCTCTTACCCGAGTGCCCTATCACAAAGAATGATATCCTTCTCTCACAATCCATAAGAACTTTATCATAAAGGGATCACAAAAAACACTCATACTCACAAAGAGAATAATATGTATGCGACAACCCATAAGCTTGTCCAAATTTTTCAATTGATCAATGAATTAGCTAGTAAGGGATCACAAATGTATTTTATCGGCTTGTAATGAGGTCTAGGGCAAAGTAGGATAAAATTTGGATTAAAGTGACTCTACCATCTTGAAGCATTACATGAGTCCTTATTAATTCAATCCTTCTTTCCTCCTCTTAGGCATATATCAACATTCACACTCACTTCTTTGATTCTTCTCAACTTCAATGATGGGAACCCATTTTTTTGAAATAATAAATCAATCATTCTCTTTCTTTTCAAAAAAAAAATCTTGGATGATTGAGCTCCATCTTTTATAATACAACTACCTTGAAGAAACAACTTCAATCCATCACAAGTTTCATTCTTCATCAATCCTTACTACAACTCACCACACCCCCAACTTAGGCTTTTGACCTAAGTTATTTCTCAGCCTCACATGAATGCTTCAATATAATCTTGGTTTAAAATGCTGGTCCAATTCAAAAGTGATAAAGCTATCAATACAACTAATTAAAAACATAGAAATTTAGGCACAACTTGGGCAAAACTGGATCACACAAATAACATGGTAGACATAGAGATGGTTTAGATTAATGACTCACTCTCAATGACTACCTTTGATCCTTTCACATGTTCCCAAGTTCCAAATAACTAGACCAGCATGGCAAGTTCCATGTCTTCACGATGCATGAAATTCTGTCTAAACCTTACTGCACATGGCACTCAAGCACACTCATCAAAGCAACGATCATTATATTTCTAGCATGCATGCAACATTCATTGCACTATCACAAAAATTGATATTCAAATATTCAACACAAAATTCTCAAATTCATACAAAGAGTATGCAAACTTTTCACCTTAAAATTGAAAATTGGTCTTTAGTATGAAAAACTCAAATAATTTACCAACATGCATCTCAACAAGAGTACTTTCTGAGTCATTCAATATTCTAATGCTAGTACGCAAAATGGCACAAGCATGATATTCAATGAAGCATTTGTACAAAAAGTTATACTACAAAACCTAAAATGATTATACTATAAACCAAAACAAGAAGTTAAATAGCATCACTTCACCAAAATTAAACCAAAAGAAAGTACCAATATCAAATATTACAACCACCACCTAGAAAAAACTACTACCCCTCTCCGCACTATAAAAGAGACATTATCCTTAATGCCAAAAAAATAAGCATAGAGAGAGTAAGAGGGTCTGATGAGTTAGTTTTTTACCAATTCATTGGACTTAAATTCATGAATAATTGTTGTTTTAATGCTAATTGAGACGATTTTAGGCCCTAGTTCTCTTGTATGCAGCCATTTCTTAGAAAAGTCAAGTTTGATATATTTGGACCTTAAAACTAAAGCACACCAGTGAAGGAACGAGCATCCCACAAGAAACAATTGGCATCTTACCAGCCAAAGATCAGCTTGACTGAAGAAAAACTATCTAAGCACCAATGATTCGCTGCTCTGATACAATTTCTTATCAATATTTTGTCACGATCCAAAGTACACCCTAAATGTGACATGGCTTACAAGACCCCAAGAGGCCCTACACAAGCCACCAGACATACATATACACACGGTAATAGACAAAAACAAAGCATTTCATATCAATAAAAGAGTTTGTCATTTCAAAGGCGGAATTCTAACATAGTCTTGACACACCTTTCTACAATGTCAAAAGAAGTGGTCGGTACATAACCCGTACACCACTTACAACATCCGAAAGTAAAAACATAAGAAAGCAATAAAGGCGATATAGTATTTTGGGTATGAGGACTCACCAAGTCTTCAAACCTCTAGAGTGATCAACTAGCCACAAATTGAGGGAGATAAGTCATCAAGCTCTACATTAGTGAAACAATGTAGGCACAAGTATGTATTAGTACATGGAATGTATTAAGTATGAGAGACATGCAATAAAACATGAAATATGATCATTAGGGGACATAAGCGAAAAACATGATGTGCATGACCAAGCTAAACATAGTGAAAATCTTCAAAGAGGAATCATAATCATGAACATGTGGTCATTACATCTAAAAATCATGAGAAAAACTTCATAAAATGTTTGAAAGTAACTTAGCTCATTTTGTGGGGTATTTAGAATTATCAGACATAGACCACATGAGCTATAATGTGGAATTTGGTGTCTTACTCCCACATCAAAAAGAGATCTCCTTACTTGCCAAGGCAAGAACCTTAAACTTCTAGCTTAGGTGGATCCACTAGCTATGTCACTTAAGATAACCTACGGGGGCACGTAGTTAGGGACAATGAGATTTCTACTAGAGATCCAGCCTCTACTAATGGGAGAGCCTCCATCTCAATATCCTCTAGAGGCTAAGTAAAAATTCCAACGGAATAATCATAAACAAAAGCATATAATTATCCATGAAAAATAATAATTAAGTTACTAATCCAAACTAAAAATATCATAGAATAGCTCCTTAAAACTTGATTCATGCATGAGTGAGAAAACCTTTCACCAAATCATGACCCCTTAATGTGAGAAACCTTTTCACAATTTCATTGATACCAATCTTATAGAAACCTAGATCATAAAACCTTTCCTTTCATAAATCATGTATAAGTTCATGAAAACATCATTAATAGCTTCATAGCTTCTTCATAAGTTCATATAAATTAGGGTTCATAGTTAAAACTATGATCAATGCATGGGTTCACATGGAATTGATTGGAAAGCATGGAAAATTGAATTCATACATATAAAACCCATCAGGAATTGAATGAAAACCTAACAAATTTAGGGAAATTGAATTGGAGAATTGGAGAAAAACTTGGGACTCGATGGGTGAATGGAACCAATTGATTAACTCCCTACATACCTTAATCTCAAATCCCACAAGCAATTGATGAAGAAACCTTGAAGACTTGAAGAACCCTAGAAATTCCTTAAGAACCTTGGAGAGAAACTTTGGGGATTTTGGGGGAATGAAGGCCAGGTAGATTTTTTACTCAAATTAGTTATATCGGCTTATTTATAGGCAATACGACGTGATATAGGAATTAGGTGCATAGGAAAAGACTCAAATACCTTTTAAAAATAACTATCGACAGACTCTATAGTTGTGACCTACGGACTGTAGAAATTCCTATAGACCGTACTAGTCAACCATAGGTCAAGTGACTAGGGTCTGAAATCTTGACAAATCCTACGACTCATTTCTACATACCGTCAAACTTTTTACGATCCGTAGACCTCTAATTTCCATAGTCAATTCAAAGGATCAGCCTGGCCAATCGTAGAATGAGTTACTAGGCTTGATTTCCAAAATATTTTTTCCACTTCTTACAAGATTGGTCTATGACTCGTAGAACTTCCCACGAACCGTAGACTGACCTCGTGGACTTGAACCAATAGCCATCTTTTGGGCTTCTTTCCTTTTCCAAATTCTGAGGTGTTACAATATCTCTCCCTTGGGAACATTTGTCCTCGAAAAAGACTTAACCTAGCATGAATAGAGTAGAGAGAAACTAACAACCCAACATGAATGCAAATTTTATCAAAATGCACATAAACATGGAATTACTCCAACCTAAATCATAACATCGAAAATGAAGTTTCCATGAACATGCATGCATATGGAAACATGAGAATGACTAAAACGCATGAATCCAAAAGAATGAACCATGAGAAAACTAATACCTCAAGATAGAGTAGGAGCGGAGGGAAAGAGATGAGGATACCATGACATCATATCTATTTCGGCCTCCCAAGTAGCACCCTCAACTAATTGATTCCTCCAAAGAACCTTCATGGAAGCAACTCAGGCCCTATCAAAGTGACCTCACCAACTTCAAACCATCCTATAGGAGATTATACCTCCTACCATAAAGAGCCTCAAACAGTGTCATACCAATGCTAGAATGATAACTATTATTATAAGAAAACTCAATCAAAGGGAAATGATCATCCCAATTACCCTTGAAATCAATTACTCAAGCTCTTAGCATATCCTCCAAGGTTTGAATGTTACACTCTTCTTGTCCATCGCCATGAGGATGACAAGTCGTGCTAATTTTCACTTGGGTGCCAAAACCTTTCTGAAACGATTTCCAAAACTGAGATGTAAACTGAGTACCTCGATCAGAGATAATGGACAAAGGCACTCCATACAACCTTACCATTTCCATATTATAGAGTTTGGCTTACTCTTGTGATAAGAATGAAGTCTTTATGAAAGAAAGTGAGCCGATTTTATAATTCAGTCCACTATGACCCAAATCGAGTCAAATTGTCAACGAGTGCAAGGTAAACCCTTAATGAAGTCCATATTCAAACCGTCCCACTTATATGTATGAATATTAATGTTTTGAGACAAACCATCCTATTTCTGATGCTCAACTTTTACTTGTTGGCAATTCGGACAATGTCTTTTTTCTTCCAATTCCACCAATAGACTTCCCACAAATCACGGTACATCTTGGTGGCTCTCGAGTGAATAGAATACTAAGAACTGTGAGCTTTTTTCAAAATATGTTTCCTCAACTCATCAACATTCGAAACACATAATCAACCTTGATATCGAAGGACACCATCTTCCTCTGAGAGAACACCTCAATGGTGTTTTTGGAAATCGACTTCTTCAAGTCAACTAATACCGGATCAAGATTTTTCTCAGCTTTTCACATCTGATACAAAAGACGATTCCAAACCATTATGAACTACAACACCACATTCATTATAACCAACCAAACGAACACCCAATTGAGCCAATCTATGAACATCATGAACTAACTCGTTCTTATCATCCTCAACATAAGAAACACTACCCATTGATAATCGATTAAGAGCATTTACCACCACATTCGCCTTTTCTAGATAATATATGACACTCATATGGTAATCCTTCAACAACTCAAGCTACCTCATTTGACGAAGATTCAATTCTTTTGAGTGAACATATACTTCAAACTCTTGTGGTCTGCGAACACATCTACATGAACACCATACAAGAGGTGTCTCCAAATCTTTAAAACAAACACCACTATTGCTAACTCTAATCATGAGTCGTATAATTCCTTTCATGAACCTTCAATTGCCTTAAAGCATAAGCAATGACTTTTCCATGTTGCATTAAAACACAACCAAGACCAATCCGTGAAGCATCACAATAAATCATAAAACCATCTTATCCTTCCGGTAAAGTCAAAATATAGGCTAAATTGAGTTTATCCTTCAACTCTTGAAAACTCTACTCATAAGCTTCTGACCATAAAAATTTTACCTTCTTCTGAGTCAATGTTTTCAATGGTGAAGCAATTAAGGAAAATACTTCCATGAACCTTCTATAGTAACCGGCCAAACCCAAGAAATTTCGTATATCCAAAGCAAACAAGGGCCTAGGCTAATTCTTAACCACCTCAATTTTCATAGGATCAACTTGAATACTTTCACCGGAGACAATATGGCCAAGGAAAGCAACGAACCTCAACCAAACTCACAGTTGCTAAATTTAACATACAATTCACATTCCTTGAGAATTCGCAACACAATCCTCAGATGCTCAACATGCTCATCCTTACTCCATGAATAGATCAAGATATCATCAATAAACACAATCACAAACATATCAAGATATTACTTAAACACCATATTCATCAAATTTGTGCATGTCATTGGTGCATTGGTCAAACCAAACAACATTACCAAAAACTCATAATGACCATACCGAGTTCAAAAAGTTGTCTTTAGAATGTCACTCTCTTTTACCCTCAATTGGTGATAACCCGAACAAAGGTCAATCTTAGAGAAGTAACTTTCTCCTTGGAGTTGATCAAACAAATTATCTATCCTTTGAATAGGATACTTATTCTTAATGGTAACCATATTCAATTGCCGATAGTCAATACACGTTTAGAGAGAGCCGTCATTCTTTCGAGCAAACAATACTGGAGCACCCTATGGAGAGATACTTGGTCTAATCAAACACATATCCAACAAATCAATCAATTGGTTCTTTAACTCCTTAAGTTCTGTTGGGACCATATGATAAAGAGGAATAGAAATAGGATATGTATATGTGAGAAGGTCAATACCAAAGTATATTTCCCGTTCGAGAGGAATATCGGGAAGTTCATCAGGAAACACTTCCGGAAACTCACTTACAATCAAAACTGACTCAAAGGTAAGGGTTTCGAAATTTATATCCCTAACCCGAACAAGATAATAAATGCAACCTCCGAAATCATTCTCCTAGCCTTTAGGCAAGATATGAAATGACCCTTAAGAACACAATTTCCCCCTTTCCATGACATGATAGGTTCATTCGGAACCTTGAAAGTGACCAATCGGGTCCTACAATCTATTGAAGTATGGCATGCAAGAAGCCAATCAATCCCAAGAATAACATCAAAATCTAACATGTCAAGCTCTACAAGATCAAAATAAGTGACTCTACGAGAAATAGAAATAGGAAAATTTCTATAGACTCTTCTAGCCACAATAGCATCACCCGTGGGGTAGAGACATGAAAGGGATTAGAGAGGATTTCGAGACCAACATCAAATCTCATGGCCACATAAAGAGTAACAAATTATAAGGTAGCACCCATATCAAGTAAAGAATAAACATCAACATAAAAGACTTTCAACATACCCGTCACCACATCCAGAGAACTCTCATGGTCCTATCGAGTCTGAAGAGCATAAAATCTATTTTACTTCAAAGTAACCGAACCGGAACCACTAGGTTGAACTTTCCTACCATTTTTTCTCTTAGTATAAAGCTATGGGAAATATCTCATCTTGTGACCACTCTTTCCGTACTAAAAGCAACCATATGTACCGACCAAACACTTGCCATCATGTTTCTTTCCACACCTAGTGCAAGCGGGGGTAGAAGACTCATTACCACCATTTGCTTATTGAGGCTTCGATTTAGACACCCTATTTTTTGTTGAACTTAGGAGCTGGAGCATTAGAAGAACCTTGATCCAAAAACTTTTGTCGAAATTGAGGATGCCCATGTCCACTGGACCTAGAATGAGATTAGTGAACTTCAAGGCATACTCCTTCACACTCATATTGCCTTGACAGAGATTAATAAACCCAAGCACTTTCGCTTCTCTCAATTCAAGAGGAAAGAAATTATAAAGAAAATCTCCCTTGAATTTCTCCCAATCAAGAGGACCCGCATCAACCACTCTCCCACTTTTCTATTGTTCAAACCACACTTGAGCAACACCCTTGAGTTGATAAGGGACCAATTAATCCTTCTAAACCGTAGACAATCCCATAATCCCTACTATCTTGTAAACCTCATCAATGAACTCTTGAGGATCCTCATTAATCTTAGAACTATGGAGTTTCAAATGATTCAATCTAGTGAATTCCCATATCATTTTCGTCGTCGTACCCATATTTGGGCTTACAGGGGCATCTTTTCTATTAGCTTGGGTCGTCATGGCCTGAGCCAACACTTGGAAAGTGGCTCAAAATTTGGCATAAGTCACTTGCTCATCCAACGGATCAGTCAGAACTTGAGGAACCTCGGGCTTCACATTGTCATTGTTTGTATTCCTTCTCACATAAGCTCTTCGAGAGGCCATATCCTGAGAAGGATCAAAGTGATTTATAAGAAGGATCTTTATAGAGATAGACTTTATGGCACGACTTAAAGTTAACGAAAAAAGTGAAGTTTCCTAAATGCTTTATAGCCTCTTATCATAAATGTGGCACGCTTCACACTTATGAACAAGACTCTACTCAATGCGGTTTGCCAAACATCGTATGACCTTTTCTAAAACTTTGTGCTTTGAATATCAAGTTTGTTACGACCCAAAGTATACCCTAGGCATGACATGGAGTATAAGACCCCGACAGGCTCTACACAAGTCACTTGACATACATATACACATGGTAATAGACAAAAGTAAAGTATTTCATATCAATAAAAGAGTATGTTATTTCAAAGGCGGAAGTCTAACATAGTCTTAACAAGCCTTTATACAATATCAAAAGAAGTGGTCAGTACATAACCCGTACACCACGTACAACATCCAAAATAAGAATATAATAAAGCAATAAAGGCGACACTGACCTTGAAGTATAAGGACTTACCAAGTCTTCAAACCTCTAGAGTGATCAACTAGCCACGAATGAAGGGAGAGAAGTCGCCAAGCCCTACATTAGTGAAATAATGTTGGCACAAGTATTCATTAGTACATGGAGTGTGCTAAGTATGAGGGACATGCAATAAAACATGAAATATGATCATAAGGGGACATGGTCAAAAATATGATGTGCATGACCAAATGTCACGACCCAAAGTATTACCTAGGTATAACATGACGTATAGAACCCCGAGAGGCCCTATATAAGACACTTAACATACATCATACAAGATAATAGAACTAAAGATTTTAAAGAAACAGTCTTATATCATAAAAGAGTTTGGCAAAGCGGAAATCTAACATAGTCTCAACAAGCCATTTATTACATCAAAAAGGAAGTGGTTAGGACGTAACCCATACACCACATACAAATGTCTGAAAACTGAAATAAAGAAAGCTATAAAGGTATCTTAGTCCTTGGAACATGAGGGCTCACCAATATTTTAATGCCAAGAGATAAACTACCCACGAGAGTGAAAGGTAGGAGTCAGACACTCGTTAGACGGGTCGTGGTGCCTTAGACAGGCCATGAAGGCTCCCATGAACCCATTCTGTCAGCTTTTAAGTCATGGGATTTTGGGTTTTTTCCTAATTGTTTTAATTTAATGTTATGTCATTTTACCCTTACCCCAAAGCCTTATATAAGGATTTTATCCCCAAAATCACCCAATTCAATTCATTCTCTAAATTTCCCAAAAAGAATAACAAATTCATCCTCCCCAAATATTTCTCTCTCTAGAAGAATAAGGAGTCAACTTAGGGTTTCAAGAACAAGTTTCCAATTCACCATTGTTTATGGGCTTTGAATTCTAAGGTATGATAGTCTTCATCTATGGAGCTCTTTCCTCCATAGAGTTCCTAAATTCTCCAATTTACAAAGCTAGAAATCTCCAATTGAAGTTAGGGTTTTCCTCCATGCCATGGGATCTTTCAATGTTGGTTCATTTGATTGTTTTATGAACTATTATGAATGAATTGAGATAATTCCATGTATTTAAGATGATTCCCCATAAACTCATGCATAACCCATGTTTTCTAAGCTATGATGATATAACATACGTAGGTTTTGAACTATGAAAGACGAGTTTATGAAGATATGCATGTTCTTTATGAAATTGATGAGAATGATTTAAGATTGCTTAGCGTGTAAAGCATAAATGTTCTTGTTGTTATTGTGAAAGGATTTCTCACATATTAACTCAATACATGCATGTGCAAGGGTTTTCTCACATAAGGATTCTTAGAGTTGAAAGGCTTTCTCAGCTTAACTTTGAATCAAGTTTTAGGAGCTATTCCAAATAAACCTAGCTTGGATTGGATATTTGATGTGCCTTCCATGAAACATAAGTCAAGTAAAGAATTATGACTATTCCATGGAATTTATGCTTAGCACCGAGAGGATATTGAGATGGATGTTCTCATGTAGCTAGAGGTCGGGTTTCTAGTAGAAATCTCCTTATCACATACCTATGTGCCACCATAGGATGATTGTCTTAGATAGACATTAGCTAGTAGATCTACGTAAGATAGAAGTTAAGGTTCTTGCCTTGGCAAGTAAGGACACCTATTTTCAGTATGGGATAGACACCGTATTCCATGTTATAGCTCACATGGTCTCTATGTCGGTTAAGGCTACTTCCCACAATAATGATGAACTAAGATTACTTCAAGAAGTATCTCATAAGTGTTCAAAGATAAGTTTTACTTGCATTGACCATGATTACGATGATGTTTTCTAACCTCTTATCTTATGTTTTAACTTGGTCTTTGCATGTCATAAAAAGGTCCTTTTTAGCGTGATTTTATATCTCTATGCATTGTTATCATACTTGGTACATTTTTGTACTAACGCGTACTCTTGCCTACATTGTTTCTCAAATGTAGGGTCTGGCGTTTTAGTTTCTCATCCCAGTGGCTAAAGGTCACTTTGGTTACCATGAGTTGTGGTGAGTCCTCATGTTCTGAGGACCGAACCTTTTATCGCTTTCAGACTTTACTTTTCAAATATTGTACGTGATGCAGGGTTACGTCTCGGTCACTCTTTATGTAATAGATGGTTTTGAGACTATGTAGACTTCCACTTCATTTTATCAAATTATGAATTGTCTTTTAAATCTCTTGATTTCTATTATTTTGTTTATGCATGCTAAATGGCTTGTGTAGGGCCTCTAGGGGTCCTATGCACCTTGTTACACCTAGGGTATACCTTGGGTATACCTTGGGTCGTGACATCTACGAACCGTAAAAAGTGTATGTTCTTCTCAGATTTCAGCAGACATTTATTTTTTTCTGAGTTCCTTAGGGCTTGATCTGAACTTAGGAATTTCTACGATGTTACAACATAACAAATCTTGCTCGCCTCTCTCACATCTCGCCTACAACTCTCCTATGTATATGGTATCTCAAATATATATAAATCATACCAAACACATACATATAGGTGTATTTAGTGCCATTCATATGTATCTAGGATACATAATGAATCTCGCTCTCTTCCCTTCCCATCTGGCTCTCCTCTCTCCCTATTTTAGTATATCTGGTAGATAAAATACATATATTTAAGTGTATCTTTCTCAATATATGGTAGAAAACTCTTAATTAATGGTAAGATACATAATATTTTTATAGTATAGGTAATAATGATAATATATATGGTAGTGAAGTATGTCTAATTATGTAGTTATTCCATTAATTTAACGGGCCATTGATCTTAGGCGCATTTATAATACCCTATTACTACAATTTGTCCACATTTACCAAAACTTTTGAGAGTATTCTCAATTCTAATTTATATGTTTTAGATAGGTATTGTGATAATTACACATTAACCTACATGATTAGTTATATGCAGGGATTCCGAAAGAAGTATGCACATAATGGAAGCAAAGGAAGCTAGAACAACAAGAAAATGCATCAATGGGAAGGCTTGGCGCACTGCCCCAACACACCAGGTGCACTGGTGGCATAGGGAGGCAACCTCAAATTAACTGGGGCAGCTTCCTGGCACACTGGTGGCACAGGGCGCCAGCTTGAAATGCCTTGGACTTGTTCTCGGTGCTTTTCTGGCACCTTGCCCTCAACTTTTACAGTGAATTTAGTCGTTTTAGGATTCCAAAATCGATTATAAGTGAGAATTAATTTTCCAAACTCTATAAATAGGACCTTAGGGTTATTTGGTAAAGGTACACCTTATTTTTCAATTGCAAGAGCAAGGGAAGAACAATCTGTCGTAGGTTTCAATTTTCTACTCTTTCTTTAATTTTGAATTTTAAGAAAACAATTGTATTTGCATTCTTGATTATTATGAGTGGCTACAAGCCTTTGTTCTGGGGTTGTAGTTATGGATAATTATTGAACATCAACTATTATGAATTAATTGTGATTATTGCTTAAATTAATTTTGTATTCTTATTTTAGTATCTCATGATTGGACACCAATGAGATAAATATATTGTATATTCTTGAACTCGAGAGATGAATAGGTAGATAGACCAAAGAATAGAAAAACCTTGATCTTTCTATAATTTCAGTAGTTTAGATTCATGTTTAGGATTGCCACTGAACAAACACCGAGCTTGGTAATGAAATATAAATGCTCATCAATTAAGTCTGTCTATCCCTGCTCAACAATGTAGTTAGATAGTCAATTGGAGTAGGCGATCAGAGTTCGAGAAATCATGATCATAAAATCAACCCTATAAATTTGATAAATGTAATTAATTTATACAAGAGATGGGATACATGAAACCTTAAGCATATTGCAGCCCTAGAATTGTCCCTTAATTTTTTAAATCACCGAAATTGAAGTTGTCGTTACTAGTTATTTTTATAATTGAATTATTCGCAATAGTAGTAAATGAAACACAAGATTCTTGAGAACATTTTCTTTAAGTTGTGGAATTAGTACAATTATTATAAATTGATCATAAGTCTTTTGGATTCGACAATCCGCTTCTAAAAGAGTCATTTATTACTTTTGTGATCATGTACACTTGCGTGTGCATTTGGCAGCAACAACTTTTTTGGCGCCGTTGTCGAGGACTTTAGAATTAGTTTATATTTAAATTTTTTAAGTCTGTGATTTTATTGTATAAGTATTAATAATTTGATCTTAGTTGTTCTGAATTACAGGTACTTAAGGCACAAGTCGGGCTCGAGGGAGAAAACTGGTAGATCCGTTAAACAAACCTGAAAGGTTTCTTTGTCGACGAAGAAGGTTGGCGGCTCTAAACCTATTTCAGCAGTTAGAAATAGATACCAAGGAAAATCCTGTGGATAATCATGAGGAAATCGTGGAAAATGAACAAGGGCGTCTGTGATGTGATAGTCCCACTCACCACTAATTTTACGTCTAGTATTCCTGAACCACCACCGGGTGGTAGATTTGAGCAGAAACAGAATATGGTGCAACTCATTCATTCAACTAGGCAATTTACTAGCCTTCCTCATGAGGGCCCCCAAGTGTATATAAAGAACTTTCTGGAAATAAGTGATACTTACATTTTGAATGGGTTATCATCTAATTATGTGAGGTTGATTTTTTTTCCGTTCTTGCTATTGGGAGAAGAAAAATGGTGGTTGGCATCTGAGCCAGCAAATTCTATCACTACATGGGACTATCTAGCAAAGAGGTTCCTAAGTTGATTCTTTCCATTGGGAAAACCTGCAAATCAAAGGAGTGAGATCTTTAGTTTCAAGTAGGGAAGTAGAGAGAACATGTAACAAACTTGGGATCGATTTAAACATTAATTTATCGTTACCAGGCAAATGAGGTATTAGATCACACCTTTATTAAAGGTCTTGAATATAATGCAAAGGTACTACTAAATACTGTAGCATGTGGGCAAGCCCTAGAGAAAACCTATGATGAACTGGTTGAAGTCCTAGACAAACTGTCGAAAGGCAACCCAGAATGGAATGGAGATGCGTAAAGAAATACAATGTAAAAGGTTGCAGGAGTATTGGAAATGGATCAAGTGACTGCATTTGCTGCAAAATTTATGCTTTGCAAAATCATATTACCCCGAAGATCAATAAACTAACACTAAGGAAACAACATGAACAAGTAAATGTGATACAACAACCTCATGGATGGTGTGAAGTTTGCGATAGTAGAGAGCATGTGATTGAATGTTGTGAATCAAATCTAGACTCCGTGAACTATGTAGGTAATCCACATAGGGGTGGAGGAACATAGAATTATGGCAATACATATAACACAATTTGGAGGAATCACCTGAACTTTTCATGGGGTGGAAATCAAAATTAGAATCAAAACCAGGCACAAGGGCAAAACCAATACCGACCACAAAGATATGGGCAGCGATATCAAAACCATGGCCAAGGTAATAATCAATGTGCTTAATAAGGGGGTATGACTAATGAGGAGATGTTCAATCAATTGATGGCAGAGATGATTAAAAACAATGCAAAGGTAGATAATTTCAAAGAGGATTTAAAAAACACCCAAATATCAAATCAAAATTTGGAAAGGCAGTATGCTCAATTAGCTAATGCTATAAATTTGCGTCGACAAAAGCTCTTTCAGATGTCACTGATACTAACCCAAAACAAGTGAATGATGTGGGTACAAGAAATGGATTACAATCACAAGAACTAGCTCCAAAGAAGAGAAATGTTGAATGGGGTAAGTGGACAAAAGAAACAAGAAGAGGTTGGGCAAAATTTAACTATCAAACCATCGATCATAGAAGCACCAAATTAGAGCTTAAATCTCTGTCGAGACACCTTAGGTATGCATATCTGAGCAACAATGAAACTTTACCCGTGATACTTTATGCAAAATTGTCTGAAGCACAGGTTGATGCGGCATTAAAGATCTTAAAGCAAAGGAAGAAAGTTATTGGGTAGCAGATGCTGGATATTCATGGAATTAGTCTAGCATTGTGTATGCACAAAATCTATATGAAGGAAGACCACAAGACGAGTACATAACATTAGCATTGACCAAATCCATTGATAAAACAAGTTGTAAGAAAAGAAGTGATCAAGTGGTTAGATGCAGGAATTGTGTACCCTATCTTTGATAGTAAATAGGTAAGTCCTGTAAAGTGTGTACCAAAGAAAGGTGGTATGACAGTGTGAAGAACTAAAAGAATGAGTTGATTCCCACAAGAACTAGTACTAGATGGAAGATTTGCATGGATTACTAGAAATTGAATGATGACAAAAGAAAGGTTCATTATCATATCCGTTTCATTGATCATATTCTTGACCATTTAGCAGGGCATGAATACGATTGCTTTTTAAATGGGTATTCTAGATATAATCAGATTTTGATTGCACCCGAGGATCAACAAAAGACCACTTTCACTTGCCCTTATGGCACATATGCTTTCAAACGCATACCATTAGGACATTGAAATGCTCCGGCCACTTTTCAGAAATGTATGATGGCTACTTTTCATGACATGGTGGAGGATTTTTTAGAAGTATTTATGGATGATTTCTCTTTCTTTGGGAAGTCTTTTGAGGTATGTCTTAGAAACCTTGAAAAGTACTCGCTCGTTGTGAAGATACAAACTTGGTGCTTAATTAGGAGAAATGTCATTTCTTGGTTCGAGAAGGTATAGTTTTGGGTTACAGGGTGTCGAAGCATGGACTAGAGGTTGATAAAGCCAAGTTGAGGTTACAAAGAAATTGCCCCATTCGGTTTCTGTTAAAGGGGTAAGAAGTTTTCTAGGACATGCAGGTTTTTACCGTAGATTCATCAAGGATTTTTCCAAGACTGCCAAACCTATGTGCAGTTTCTTGGAGAAAAAGGTGAAATTTGAGTTTGATGAAAATTGTGTGAAAGCGTTAGAGATGCTGAAGTAGAACTTAATTAAAGTTTTAATCTTGATTTCTCCTAATTGGGAGCTACCATTTGAACCCATGTGTGACGCAAGCAATGTAGCAGTGGGTGCAATATTGTGACAAAGAAAAGATCTAGTGTTCCATTCGATATATTATGCTAGCAAAATCCTTGATTCTGCCCAAGCTAATTACACAGTGACTGAGAAGGAGATGCTTGCTCTAGTGTTCGACTTCAACAAGTTCAAATCATATTTGGTACGTACCAAAGTGATTGTTTATACTGACTAACCAGTGATTAGGTACCTATTCAACAAGAAGGATGCTAAGCCACGGCTCATTCGATTGATATTGCTTCTTCAAGAATTTTACCTTGAAATCAAAGACCACAAAGGTACAAAGAATCAAATAGTTGATCGTATTTCAAGGTTAGAAGACTTCTCTCATGTGCATGAAAGGGAAAAAATATGTGAAGAGTTTACGGATGAGTATTTGAAGGCCTTATATCTCTCAAACTCCATGGTATGCTTATATAGTGAATTTATTGGTGAGTAAAGTGCTCCCACCAGGCGCAACTGCTCAACAAAGAAAGAAGCTAAAGCATGATATTAATTTTATATCTAGGATAAACCATTCTTGTTTAAAAATAAGTGGATCAAGTTGTGAGAAGATGCATTTCGTAAAATTAGGTCAAGCAAGTGCTCTAGAGTTATCATGCAAGTCCTTATGGAGGGCATCTTGGAGGAGAGCGCACGGCTCACAAGGTATTGCAACCTGACTTCATTTGGCCCTTTTTGTTCAAAGATTTGATAGCTCATGTGAAAGAATGTGCTCAATGTCAAATATTGGGTACTATATTTAGAAGACATGAAATTTCACATAACAATATTCTTGAGATAGCAAACTTTGATGTGTGGGGTATTGACTTCATAGGTACCTTTGCACCATTGGATGGAAACCAATAAATTCTAGTGACAGTTGATTATGTGTCTAAATGAGTTGAGGTTGTAGTTCTTCCTACGAATGATTCAAAGGTAGTTATTAAATTCATAAGAAAGCATATTTTCACTCGCTTTGGTACTCCAAGGGAAATCATAAGTGATGGAGGTAAGCATTCGTTAACCATTTAGTGAAGAATCTTCTGGCTAAGTATGGCATACGTCATAAGGTAGCTACAGCGTACCAACCACAAACTAGTGGCCAAGTTGTAGTGTCGAATCGAGAAGTGAAGAAAATCTTGCAGAAAACAATGAATGCTCAACGAAAAAATTGGTCCTGGAAACTTGATGATGATTTATGGGCGTATAGGACAGCATATAAAACACTCATATGGACTTCTCCTAATCACATGGTGTTCAGAAAAGTGTGTCATCTTCCGGCAGAGTTAGAGCATCAAGAATATTGGGCGATAAAGAAGTTAAATCTTGACCCAGAGCTAGCCGGGAGAAAAAAAATAGGCTTATTGCACAAACTTGAAGAGTTTAGTGTCACAGACTTAGAGTCTTACTAAAGCTCCGTGCGGCACTTGACAACTTACTCACGAATCTTTCACGATCTTGTAAGCTCAAGTAAGCCCTTTGAAACTAAGAACGCTATGAGAATGAAAAGGAAGACTTAGAGAATTTTGGAAGAAGGCTTATATTGCTTGGAAGAATACTTTACACTTTCTTTCTTCGTTGCTTGCTTGGATGGTGCCTTGCGAATGAGGGGCACCTCTATTTATACTACCTCCTAGGGACTAAAATGTAATTAATATTTACTTTACAAGTCCCTAAACTATTTACACTTTGGTCCTTACCTAGAATCTTCTACTAATTCTAGGAAATTCTAAAGCTTTCCAAGAAAATATCTAGTCCCTCTTCTAGAATTCTCTACACATTCTAGAGAATTCTAAGGCTTTCTTGGAAACTATCTAGGACCTTCCATTGCCTTTTAAGTTATTCTAGAGAATTCTAGGGAATTCTCTAGCCTTCTTGAATAATCTAAAGGGTCCTAGAGTCTTTCGGAAACCTCTCCACAACTCTAGACCCTTCCGCCCCTATTCGGACACAAAATTTCACTGTGATGTGGCGGGACGTGACATTAGCTCCATACTTATGAATATGCTAAGTTATACAAAGAGAAGACCAAGAGATGGTATGACAAGCACATAGTCCCTCGCACTTTTACTCCAGGACAAAAGGTATTACTCTTCAACTCTAGACTTAGATTATTCCCCGAAAAACTAAGGTCTAAATAGAGTGGGCCTTTCGAAGTGGTGAGGATGACACAACATGGTGCGGTAGAGCTTAAAGGCAAAGATGCAAACGTTCTTAGTGAATGGGCAATGGGTCAAACACTATTTTGGTAAGGATGCGGATCGGGATCGATAAGCTCTTAACTAAATTATGAATGATCCAAGGTTGAGTCGAGTCGCGATGTTAAACCAAGCGTTCCACGGTAGGCAACCCGTGAAATTATGTAATAATTAGTTATTTTTTGTTTTGATTTTTATTTTTTTTTTGTAGGATTTAGTGAAAGCTTAGTTTGTGTAATTTTTTTGGTAGGATTTTGTTAAATTTCAATCATTTATAATAATTAGGAACTATAAAAAAAAGGGGAAAAAAACAAAAAGATGAGTCGTGCATGACTAAAACTAAGGCATTGGGTGGAAGGCAACCCACCATTATTGTTTAACATAATTTGGTTGATGCACAAGAATTGGAAGGCGTAACACGCAAAATAAGGATAAAATGCAAAAAAACAGGACCGAACAGACATGAAGCATTAGGCAGGCGCGCGGCATGTGTGAGTGGCAGCCTTGGACGAACTCTGTCAAGGCACGCCACGCCAGGCGTGCATTAGCTGCAACCTACTTTGGGCGTACTGGCGGCGCCTCACGCCCACCACTCCTCCATCCCAAAATATTTTTTTAATTCATGGGACCCACTTAAAATTCATCCTTAAATCATATACCTACCCAAATTTTACCTCACTTTCTCTCAATTTTAAACCCTACCTGTCGCCCTAACTCTCCCAATTCCTCTCAACTTCAAAAAATAATCTTCTTCTCTTCACTCACTTTCTTCACCAAAATCCCCAAATCTTTCATTAATTCTCCCTCAAAGCTCTTTCTAATCACCATTCTTCTATCAAAAACCCAATAACACCCATCACCCACCAAAGAAAAATCAAACCCACCTTACCCATAACCCCCACTGCCTACCCGACCCACCCCATACCCAAACCTAAAAAAATCTTCATTTTTCTATAATCTCGGTGGTTTCTAATGGAACCTAAAGGAAATAAAGTTGAGGTTGGGGCGGGTAGCAAGCGAAATCGAAAAGGGTCCTCCATCGGAACTTCTAGTCAGGCACCTACTAGATTGCCACCATAAAAAATTGATAAATAAGCGGTGAAATACATTGGATAAGAGTGATATGATTGTCAACAAGAATCTAAATACTTGGGCAATGAATATGTCAATGAGGGATGGTTGCAAGCCAAATTTCCCCAAATTCATTCCAAAGTTTACGCCTTGGGGATCCATTACATCTTCTTTGACCAAGGTAAGTGTAACCTGATTCTTGTGCATGAATTTTATGCTAATTGGAATACATATCATTTGCATCGCAGTAAGGGTGATATAAAGGGTAGTCTTGTGCAGTTTTTGGTTGAAGTATTAAATGAATTTTGGGGTACCCCTGATTGTGATCATTCTGAATTTCAAGCTATGAAAGAAAGACCTCCTTATAGATATATATGTCATACTCTTTGTGAGGTAAACTAAACTGCTAGGTGGGAGAGAACGAAGGATACAAGTAGACATGTTACTCTACCTTACGCCCACTTAAATCAAGAGGCAAGTGTTTGGTTGAAAATTGTGTCTAGTACCTTGTTGCCTTGCAAGAACATCTCTGAAGTCACTAAATAAAGGGTAGTGCTCATCTATAGACTCATAAAAGGGCTGCCAATTTATATGGGCGCAATTTTGTGTCAAAACATGCTAAAATTTAGGAGTAATAAGAGATGGAGCTTATGTTATGGGAGCTTGTTAACTCGATATTTACGTGCTTTGGAGATTGAGGAGGAGGTTCATGATGTGTTTCCACATTTTACCCCTCATTTGGTGTGTGATCTGGTTGATGTTACAAAGATAAAGGCACAAGATGTGTCACATGGGCCGGTGTTATCTACTACGGATAGGCAAGCACCAGATGATAGTTGGATGGGCCAGATGTATCGTATGGCTGAGCTACAATTGAGGATTGATGGTCATCCTATCACTGGAGAGGATATGGTGACATTGGAAGAATGTTACACTATGATAGACAACGTCATGTATATGTGTTGTAAGGGCCTGGCATTTCAAGAGCCTATCGATGATGATGATACCACTGTTGATGATGAGGATGAGACTGATAAGGATAACACGGAGGATGATGGGAATGATGATGATGACACTGGTGCTGGTGATGGTGATACAACCTTGATGGTTGTAGAGTTTGCCGCGAATGTGGCGACTGCTGATTGAGAACGCGCGGCTTAGAGGCCAAATGGGAGTTTTCTTTCACTCTTTACTCACGTTTTAATTTTTGCACTAGGGCCAGTGCTTGCTTTAAGTGTGGGGTGGGAGATATACTTCCTTGTAACCATTTTGCTACTTTATCGAGTATTTTTGTTTCATAGGTGGTTTCCTCAGCTTTTGTTTTCGGTTATTTTTCTTAAGATAGTCCCTTTGAACCGACTAGGACTAGTTTATGTTTATTTTATTTGGTTTGATTGTTAGTTGGGTCTTAAAGTCGTTGTAGAAGTGAATGTTCTGAATGATGGATGGATAACGAGCGTTTTAAGAGAAAATTAGTCACAAGGATTGGTAGATTGTGAAGCCGAACTTTTTGGTATTTTGAAACCCTACTTAAAAAGTTAGCTTGACGTCATGAGTAGTTCACACTTGAATATGCAGTTATAATGGAAATAGTAACCTTGAGACACGCATAGGTTCTTCGTTTTGACTCTAAATTGATAAAGTTGGGCTTAATTGTGTGAGAACCACGCAATGTGATTTGTATGAGCATGCTTATATGTTTTTATGTCCTTTTGTGTATGTCATGATCCCATGTGTGGTGAGTATTTTTCTTGCACATCAGTGTCTAGAACTTTCCCCGTGTGCGCTTAACAAGTAACTTGAATGGATTATGGAATATGATTAAGGCATTTCTTTGAATAGCCAATTTAAACTCTCTTGTGTGCCTCCAAAATAAGTACCCTTAGTGAGGCTCTGTTGAGCTTTTTAGCCTATATTTTTTTGATTAATCACATAATGAGTCAATTCACTTTTTAATGATACCATTACTTTGTTTGATCCAAAAATGATTCTTAATGTACTATGTCAATAAGAAAAAGTAACATAATGGTAGAAGTGAAGTATAGTGAAATAACTTATGTGGTGAAATTAGAGAAAAGAGGTGAAAATAGCCTATGATTATAATTGCAAAGGCAGTTGTGAAGAAAAAACATGTGTGAATAAGAAGCAAGTCTTGAACAAGTGCTTAAATAAAGAAAAGGGCAAGTATTGAAAAAAAAATTGAAGGGTAGTTAAGAGGTGTGCACCAAAGAAGGGAGAAGTGGTTGGAGATGTCCGAAAAACAAAACAAGTGCATTAAGGAGGAGTAGTCACTAATTACATCCTAAATATACCCCTCCTTATCCCTTAACCGACATTACAACCAAGTTAAGTACTCTTGATTTCATGATAAATTTATTGTGAAAGTTCAAGTACACTAAGGGCAAGCCTAGGGTATGTTGTGACATGCAAGAATATCTTTTGTTAAAACGAGAGATTAATTTTTGAAAAATAGGTCTTTTGTGAAATAAAATATGTGAACATGATGTATGTATGAGAGAAAGGCTATACCAGAAAAAGTGAGGGCATTCATGACGCACATTTGGATGTATTTTATGTTAGTATACTGTAATATGATTACATTGGCCCGAAAAAATTAGTGACGAGTCATTCATTGAGGTTGTGTTGTGTCGATTGGTATACTAACATGGCGAACTAAATTGTTGAATGTTGCATAAAGTGT
Source organism: Solanum stenotomum (assembly GCF_019186545.1). Taxonomy (NCBI): domain Eukaryota; kingdom Viridiplantae; phylum Streptophyta; class Magnoliopsida; order Solanales; family Solanaceae; genus Solanum; species Solanum stenotomum. The sequence goes on from NC_064287.1 coordinate 34,763,564, forward strand.
GGACTACAAAAGCATGATTAAATGTGTTAGGTTAATTTTAATGTGGGTAGATAAGTCAAAAGGTGATAATTATGAGTTGATAACTTAGAGATTGTTCAAGGATGAACAAAGGGTTAAGTGTGGGGTAGTGATCTTGGGTGTATTTATATGCCCTATTACTATAATTTTCCCGCATTTACCTTACGTTTTGAGAGCATTCTCAATTATAATTTGTATGTTTTAGATAGCTATTGCGGTGATTGCACACTAACCTGTATGGTTAGCTATATGCAGGGGTTTTGGAAGAAGTATGCATATAACATAAGCAAAGTAAACTAGAACAACAAAAATTAACGGGAAGGCTTATAGCACAGCCCAGTACACCAGGTGCATTAGTGGTGCAGGGCGCCAGCCTCAAATTAATTGGGGCTGCTTCCTGGCGTACAGGTGGCGCAGGGCGCCAGCCTTGAAACGCTTGGGACTTGTTCCTTGCCCCTTGCCCCTTGCCCCTTACCCTCGACTTTTTTGGCGAATTTTAGTCGTTTTAGAATTCCAAAATCGATTAGAAGTGGGGATTAATTTCTCAAACTCTATAAATAGGACCCTATGGACCTATTTTTCAAGTGCAAGAGCATGGGAAGAACAATTTGTCTTAGGTTTTAATTTTCTATGCTTTCTTTAATTTCGAATTTCATGAAAATAATTATATTTGCATTCTTGATTACTATGAGTGGCTAGAAGTCTTTGTTATTCAGATGTAGCTACGGATAATTGTTGAACATCGAATATTATGAATCAATTGTGATTATCGCATAAATTACTTTTATATTCTTATTTTATTATTTCATGATTGGTCACCATTGAGATAATTATATTGTATATTCTTGAACTCGAGAGACGAATTGGTAGATAGACCAAAGAATATAAAAGGTTTAATCTTTCTTGAATATCACTTGTTTAGATTCGTGTTTAGGATTGACACCCGGACGAACATCGAACTTGGTTATGAAACAGGATGAAATATAAATGCTCGCGAATTGAGTTTGTCTATCCCCGCTCAACAATGTAGTTAGACAGTTAATTGGAGTAGGCTATTAGAGGTTGAGAGATCATGATCATAAAATCAACCCTGTAAAATAGTAATTTGATAACTGTAATTAATTTGTACATGAGATGGGATACATGAAACCTTAAGCATGTTGCATCTCTGAAATTTTCCCTTAATTGTTTAAATCACCGAAATTGAAGTTGTTGTTACTAGTTATTTTTATAATTGAATTATTTGCACTAGTAGTAAATAAAACACAAGTTTCTTGAGAACACTTTCTTTAAATTGTGAAATAAGTAGAATTAATATAAATTGATCGTAAGCCCTTTGGGTTCGATAATCTGATTTTAAAAGAGTCATTTATTACTTATGCGACCACGTACACTTGTGTGTGCATTTGAAAGCAACACCATCATATCTTCAACTTCAATCGTTCATTTTAGGGTGCATGATTTGTAATTAAGTAGTAAGGGATGGATTTCTTTAAGGGGAACTTAAATAAAGGCTTAAGTCATCTACAGACACTTAAAGTTGTCCGCATAATTCACTTAGACACTTGAATTCAGATTTGTACCTATTGAACACCTCTACTCCTTAGAATTTGAACCCTTTGAATATTTTTTCAACAATTAGCTAAAAATATAAAATGAGTGAAATACACTCGCGCTGACGTGGCAATTTGACAAATTAAATAATGACATGTATTATTTGGATCTCATTAAATTATTTTAAAATGTATTATAATGTGAAAGAAAAAGAAAATTATTACTATTTTAAAAAAAAAATAGATGTAACCCCACCCTCCCACCACCCAAACCCTTTCCCTGCTATCCCACCACCGTACCACTTTCCAATTTCCACCACGTCCATTAAGCTCCGGTGTCATTAAAATTTTCAATAATTACTTTCATACTAACTGCAATTCACATAATAAGATGAAAAAGGATAATAGCTAATTTCTTATTGCCTATCCATTTAGATTAGTATTTTGTTGCTCCAATTGAAAAAAAAAAGAGTAAATTACAGAGAAATTTAACTCCAAAAAGGCGTCAAGGGCAAACGAAAGCTCGAAAGATGAAGAAATTGGGCTTGAAAAAACTTATAACGATTATGTGAAACTTTATCGTTTTCATTGTCGTCGGATTTGTCGTACTGAGGTTCTTGTTGTTCTTCCTCTGGCAAAAAGTAGCCTTGTATGAGTGACAAACTCATCATCACCAGCCGACAGGATCTGAATAAGCAGAAAGATAAGAAGGGTGTAATTGGTGGATGATTGTGGCGGCGACGGCAGCAGCTACTTGGTTGTAAGGTGGAGGCGTAATGGCAACAAGCAAAAGGAAGAAGAAAGGTGGAGGAGTAATGGCGCGCATAAGGAGGAAGACAAACTTTTTTTTAAAAAAAATGTAAGAAAATGCTTTCACGCGCTCATTAGCCGTGAATCACACTCAAAATGCCATGTAGGCAAAAAGTGTTCACGTGGTATTAATTTAATATGGGAGAGATGTTCAATAGGTACAAGTCTCAATTTAGGTGTCTAAGTGAATAATGCGGACAACTTTGAGTGGCCAGAGATGACTTAAGCCTTAAATAAATTTCACCAGTTTAGTAGTTAATTACTTAGATGCACTCTAGCTTACAATATTACGTATCTTATCAAATTTTGGTTCCTCCAGATACGTCCAGATACATGTATCTTGGATACATGGGGTCAAATTAGGTGTAATTTGTTCTATATATATATTGTATCCAAGAGGATTCACATGTATCTAGGATACATATCGAATCTCGTTCGCCTCTCTCCTGTTTCGCTCGCCACTCTCTCATGTATATGGTATTCCAGCTACATGTGAATCATACAAGATACATACAAATACATGTATCTAGTTTGTATCTAGTGTGATTCACATGTATCTGGGATACATACTAATCTTGCTCACCTCCCTCCCAATAACGCTCACCTCTCTCCCTATTTTTGTGTATCTAGTAGCAAAATTCCTTTTCTAAAACTCTTGATAAGGTCCAAATAAGAAAGCATAAAAGACGATCTTTTTAAGCAGGTTTATTTTGAAAAAAAATTTAAAGACTTTTAATACCCTTGACCTTTTATTCAGTACCTATAAACTAACATGTTGAAACCATAATTTGTTAATGTAATATAATATAATAACTAGATATAAAACTCGTGTCAATATGGGTTCAATATATGATTTTTTTTGCTCTTAATTTATGTGACATAAATAGAATTTGAAGGTCAATCAACTTTTAATATGATCTTTAGATATTTTAGGTTGATTTATAAATTTCTTGTGTAATTTTCAAATAACATATGTTACTCCCTCTATTTCAATTTGTGCGACACTGAACCAAATTTTTTATTTGTGTTGTTATTATTGTGATATATTATGTTACTTTCTCTATCGCTTTTATGTAGCACTGATAAAATCTCAAGGATTAATCAAAACAAGTTAAAATATTTTATGTCATTATTGTGAAATCATGAACAAGACACCCAAAGTTGAGAGTAAATAATATCATAAATTAAATAAATAAAATAGCACGTATTGATGTTGTGTGCCCAAGTTATAGCAACCTCATAATTTGAGGAAATTACAAAAAAAAATATGGTTGATGGAGTGTTGAACCCAAACCTCTCACACCTAAAATGAAGCCTTCACCGCGAAGCCAACAAGCAACTATAAGCATAAAATGTCAAAAGTTGCAGCATGACACAGGCAAGTGAGGCAGCGGAACTATTGCTTCTTATATAAGGGAATAATAAAATAAATATATAGAAAAAATCATGCAAAAATCCAGCACAAATATCAGATGTGAAATAAAGGGTGGTTTGCTTTGCTTATTTACTAAAAAAATAAAAAAGTTGAAAAGAGAGTTGGAAAAAAATAAAAAAAATAGCAAGTGGTCAAAAAGTAAAGAGTGCAATATCTTTTTTATGCCATAAAGGAAAAAGTACTCTTCTCTTCACATTCCCTTTATTTTGCTTTATTCATTTAAAAATAAAATAAAACTAGTACCAGTACTGCTCCTACTTATTTATTTATTTTTTTCATTCGGTATTCAGAGCCCACATTCAAGTTTTGATTAAATTCAAATCACACACTACAGTGTCCATTCAGGGATGGCGCTTTCAACATGATTTTTTTCATATTCAGAACTCAAACTCGAAACTAAAAAAGTGAAGTAGTCCCACCATTGCACCACGTACAAATCATGTTGATCCTACTTATTTATTCATTTCTCTCTCTATATATATATATCCCTATCTTTTATCTCTCTCTTTCTTTGGTTAACAAATGTAGAGGCTGTCTGTCCGAGTGCTTCCCCACAATGCTAAACTTATTTAATCATCAAAATAAATAAGCACCATACTTAAATCATTAACCATCCCTTCTTGTATCACAAATAAAAACTCTCCCATCCAAAACATAGAGGGGAAACTTTTTTTGTTGGATAAGCATGCAATTTTTCTTTTATGTCATATAATATAATATATGGATAAGGGCCTAAAATGCTCCTTAAAGTAATTGAATTGGCATAAAAATACCTTCATTCACCTTTTTGCCCTTAAATACTCTTTGGTGTTAATTCTTTTGTTCAAAAATACCTTTGATATTAACCATTTAGTTCATATTTGCCTTTATTTTTGACAAAAACCCCTAAAATAAAATCATTCAATATTTATTTATTATGATACGCTTGAAATAGTATTTTAAAAAATTATTAATTTCATAATATGTTATTATTGGCCTATTTCAAATCAACCCCCAATTAATTATAACTCAACTTATAACTAGTATTCAACTAAAATTCTTACTCGTCCAATCTGATTTTTTATCTAACAAGATTATAACTTTGTATTAATATAGTTTTTTTTATCAACTACCAGTTTAGCTCATTCCTTCCTTTTTATTTTGTTTTTAATCGATATCATAAACTCAAACTTGAAATGAACTTACATATTCATATTCTTTTAATTTATATTAATATCATAGCGAGTGGGAGGGGGGGGGGTTGGAGAAAATTCTTATTTCATTCTTTTATTTAGAATTTTGGATTAAAAAAATAATAACACACACATATATATATATAACTAATCTATCTATTAAAAGATATTTGAGTTTAGTGTATTTTCACATAGGGTCATGAAAAAGTACGTCTAACTAGTCTATCTATTAAAAAAAATGTTGTTACTAGATTTATGACCTCTCAACCATAGAACATGATTACAACTTCTCTCCTGAAATAAGTGCTGTGTTATTAGAAAAAAATTATGTCAAAATAAATAATTAAATGAAATTGTTGAGATTTTTTTCATAGTTCAAATAAGTGAATTTTTAAAAGTTCAGAGAATTATTGAGATTTTTTTATATATATTTATCTTTCTTTAATGAGATTCTTGATTACTTTATATTTTCTAGATGAATAATTTGAATATGATTAAAAAGGTAATAGTGAAAAAATAGTTTTTAATTTATGTTCACTTGATATGGACGAGATGAAGTATCATTTTAGTAATTCAAGAAAAAAAATAGTACTCTCGTTGGTCTTAAATAATTGTCATTCTTGCTAAAAATAGATGGTCTATAATATCCATTTATTTACTTTTACTTGTCTATTATTTCAAAAATAGAATTTTTTTCATTTCTACCTGTCACTTTTAACATTGCTATTGGGAGGCTAAAAACACTTATTTTGAGAAAACAACATTTTTTGTTGAAAAATGAAGTGTTTTGCAAATCAATAAAAGTTCTTTTAAATGGAAGCGAAGACAGTTTTTCTTTTGTTGGAAAGAAACTAAAAATTTCTGTTTTTAAAAATAAAGCAGAAGCAGAAACAAAAAAATAATTTTCTCAACTAAAATATCGCCTTTTCGTATATATATATATATATATATANTATATATATATATATATATATATATATATATATCGTATTAATTATTAACATATTTCATAAGTTTGGTTAAATTTTATTTTTTATTTTTATATAATAAATTTTATAATTTATGTTACGTTTATGTATTATTATTTTATATATTATATATTATTTTACAGAATTAGAAAAAAGGTAACAACAATATTTTTACAAGATTAGAAAAAAAAACAATTAAAGATTTTAGCCTCCCAAAATAAAGTATAATATTAATTGAAATTTAAACAAGTATTTAATTTAATAAAAATAAAATTTTAATTATTTTTTTTTATAATAGATATTTGAAATAGTTTCTCTTTATAAAATAAATTTAATATTAGAAAGAAGTACATTAATAGTTGTCATTTTCTATAATTGACTCTCGAAAGCACTTTTAAAAAAAAATCAGTCAAACACAGTTTGCTTATGAAAAACATTTTTCAAATGAATTAACCAAACACAAATTGTTTTTTTTTCAAAAGCACTTTTCTGAAAAGTCATTTTAAAAAATCGCTTATAAAAATAAATTGTTTTTAGCAGAAATGTCAAGCATGCTCCTAATACCAAACATCAATTAGTGGGGATAGTGTGGTAATGTGATAACATAGTCATGTCAATTATTATTTCCTTAATTGGTGTGTGTGCGCCTAATCCAAATACAACAAATAAATGTAAAGGAAAGGGACTAATTGTCATTTTAGACAATCAAAGCATAATTGGTTGTTTGTTTCCACCTTTGTCCTTAGTCATAAACATGAAGAAATGCTAATATGGTGCTAAAGAGAGAAGTAATAGATAAGGATAATTTAGTAAATTACCTCTATTAATTTTTCATATTTACCCTTCATTTAATGAGATTAGTAATTACTTTACATCTTTTAAGAAATTTTTTGGAGATAATCAAAAGGACAATAGTGGAAAGTAACATTTTATTTATGTTCTAAGATATTGGGATATGGGTCTGAAAAATACTTCAACTTTGGTCGAATTTGCTGTTGCAATACTAAACTTTCATGAGGACCTATTACCTCCCTAGACTATTTAATACCGTATTTTAAACATATATATTTGTCCACGTGGACATAAAAATAATGCAAAATTATAAATAATAATGTGTCCACGTGGGCACACATATACCTTTAAAATACACTATTAAATAGTTCAGAGGGTAAAACATACAGTATTAAATAGACTAGGGAGGTAATAGGTCCTTATGAAAGTTTAGTATCGCAACAGCAAATCCGATCAAAATTGGGATATTTTTCAGACTCTTATCTCTTTTTTTTAAGGATGTGTCATACCTCCAACAATTTAATTAATATTAACTAGAGGGAGTATTTTATGTGCAAAACATAGCATGACAAGTATTTAGGAACGAATGGAATGATTATTTTCAACTATACCTTTATTGAAGAATCACTCTTTAATTAATCGTGCTCAGTTTTTAAAAAATTCCTAACTAAATAAGCTACTCCCTCTATTCAGTTTTACTTGTCCATTACATTAAAAATAAATTTTTAATTTTACTTGTCACTTTTAATATATTAAGAAAAATCATTATTTTCTTAATAAGGGTATGTGTGAATTCAAAAATAGACAAATAATTAAAAAAGATAATTTCTAAGTTAATGATAATTTTTCAAATAAAGCCAAAATGGTTATTTTTATGAAAGTAAGCGGGAGTAAAACAAGGATGTTGTCTTCCAATCAATGAATTGATGGACACTAAAATATGAAAGAAACATATGCATTTATTTTATTTTCAATTATTGTATTTGGTTGTCTTCACTTTAGCTAAACGACAAAGTTAATATTTCCTTTTTCAACATTTTCTGAAATTGCTACCATCACTTTATAACAATAAAAATAAAAACAAAAGAATAAATTAAATCTGCATTTTTTCTTTGAGGCTCCGCATGTTAGGGTTTTCACTGTTTTCTTGTTATATTTGATTTTTTAAAAGGAAAATTATAATATTTTTATTTTAAAAATATGTATATATAAATTTTTTGGAAGATACTTCTCAGATCACAACACAATAGCATACATAATATAGTCTTTAAAGTTAACAAAATTTAATTAAGGGGAAATTATTCTCACACTAGTCTTATATTTTATTTTCTCTTTATTTTATATTAGTTTTAAATAGTGTCAGCTCATATAAGTATTATATCTTCTTTTAGTACATATAAATTTTTGGCATTTCATCTATCGTCAATATGATTTATAATTATTAATCTATGACGTCATCTTTATTTCGATTCCAATAAATGGTATCAAAATTCATGATTCATTTAGATGGAATACAAATTCAAAGACAGATTCAAATCAAACAACAATCAATTTTATACTAATGAAATTTTTTGTCCACCTACTTCATGTGGAGACGAAGTTTTAATCATATTTTCATATTAATGTTGTTTTATTTTTAGAAATAAAGTCAAACTACTTTTTATACAATTTTTAAGTCATAATATGTTTACATTATTTTTAACCATTGCAAGCAATTATTACAAAATTATGTGAAGAATGTGCATTAAATTAGCCCAAAAAATAAAAAATATTTGGACTTTTTGTGCTGATTTTCTTACCATATTTGTGCTTTACTTTTCTCTCGAAACAATATCAAAGTACTATTATAATTATTTTTCTTGAAAAAAATATAAATCTTTTCATATTGAGATAAGTGTCAAAAACACACCTAAACTATCTCATTTTTTTGAATTTCATACCTAAACTATAGAGAATGTGAGTTTCATAACTAAACTATCACTTATTAGTTTGAGAAACACATCTCACTTTTATATTACACTTTCTTCATGGTGTGTGTACTACACTCTCTTTTTTATTTTAAAAAAAATTGTCACATCACACTCCACATAGACAGAACATTCCACCTTAACAAAATTAAATAAATTATTGAGAAAAGACATAAAGTGACACTTGAACTTGTCCCAAATTTTCAAAAAGATACCTTAATTATGCGGGCGTCCTATTACCCCACTAAACAATCTTGAACTGGTATAATTACATCATTTTTCGTCCACATGATATAGAGAGTGTGTGCCCCTCTCTCAAAGAGAGTGAGCAACCTAAAATAACTAATAGAATTTTATTTTTACAAGTATTTTATTATAAAGTATATTTTCTTATTTTTTATTATTTTAACTTTTTTCCTTTTTATTTATTCTCTTTCTTTCTTCTTTCTTCTTCAAAAATTCATTGTCATCTCCATTAAAGCCTCTCAATTTCAAGGTCACCATTTTTACCACAACTTCACCTACCTTTTTTACTACTATTAGTTTTACTCTCTTTAATTTTAAAACTTCTAAATATTTTCTTACATTTCAAACAATTTGATAAGCTCATTAGATTTCAAGATGATTAGAAAGTATCATATAGTTTTTTTTATCCGATTTCAATTAACTTCTTTCAATTTTTGGGGAATTCATTGATTCTTTTAAAATATCATTTCTAATTTTGAAGTTATATGAAAAGGAGTAATTGATGATACCTTCAAAATTTTAAATTTTCTTAGAAAAATAATTAGTTTTGTTATCAATAATTCAATAAAGTTTAGAAATAGTATGAAATCTTTTTTATAAAAAAACAAAATTAAAAGAAGTCAAAAAGTAAGAGAGAGAAATAAAGAAAAAAAGATAAAGAAATAACTTAAAGTGAAAAAAATTACATTTTTAATCAAATTAACATGTGTCATGTAATGATTGGTGTGCACACACTTGCTTCTTAAAATCCGGGACTGATCGAAAAATGAAATAATAATATTTGTTTAAAATTGTTTAGTGGAGTAATAGAGCGGTTGCAAAGTTAAAGCGTCTTTTTAAAAATTCGGGACAACTACAGTGGTGACTTTATGTCTTTTCTCTAAATTATTAGTATTTGTTAAAATTAAAGAGTAAAGAATTATATCCCCAAAAAATAATATTTTTTTATAAAATAAAACGTACATATTTTTCTTAACCCACTCCATCACTTCCTCTCACCGTATACCCCCCCCCCCCGTATTGTTTTAGTTTTTTTTTGTTTAAATTTCTTTTATGAAAGGATTTTTTTTTTACTTCCCCTCCCCCCTCAAATAATAATTTAGATATTATTTTAATTTTTTTAAAAAATAATTCTACTCACTCCACCTAATCCTTTGCTTCCAATTTTTTTCTCATTTTGTGTTAGATATATATATATATATATCTTTCTAGGAAAATATTCCTTACTTGTTGCCGCAAGACATTTTTTTAAATAAAATTTTTATTTATGTTATATTCAATACACAAGTAGAAAAAAAATTCAAAAAACATATGAACATATCTGACACAAAATGAGAAAAATGTAAAAAAATAAATAAAAAATTAGGAACGGAGGGTTAAATAGGGTGGGTAGAATTTTTATTTTTTAAAAATAAAATAATATCAATTTTTTTGGGAATGAGCAGGTGGTTTGGGGGAGGGTGGAAGTATGAATTATTTAAATATATTTTATAAAAGAAAATTTAAAAAATAAAAGGATGGGGAATTGTTTGGGGGGTGGAGGTGGGGGGGAGGAGGTAGTGGAGTGGGGTAAGAAAAATAATTAATTTTTTTAAAAAAAAATTATATTTTAGGGGGATAATAATACTTTAATCTTTAATTTTTAATTAATATTAATAGTTTATTATTTAATTTTTATCAAGGTGAAATATTTTATCAATGTGGATGCCGTGTCAAGGTTTTTTCCAAAAAAAAAGAGTGTGTATTACACACACCACTGAAGTGTGTTTCTCAAACTAATAAATGATAGTTTATGTATGAAACTCACACTCTCAATAGTTTAGGTATGAAACTCAATAAAAGAAATATTTTAAGTGTGTTTCTGACACTTATCTCTTTGACTATTACTTTCCTGAAGAAAAAAATTTGAGCTCTATAAATTGAAATTTTTTCTTCTCATATTATAACACAATACTGACATTCATGACATAGTCTTTAGAATAAAAGAATTATGTTTAAAAAGAAATTATTCTCTCATGATTTTATATTTTCATTTATAGTAATATTTTGGGTTAATTAGTTAAATCATATCAAAATATTATAACTTCTTTTGGTATAGTTATCTGATTTATCATCTTTACAATGTGTAATCATTAAATTTTACATAATGTCCTGTTATTTCAATTTCTACACCATATCCGATTAATGTAATTGCTCAATAGAGAATAGAGTTTAAACTTGTGTAATTACATTTTGATGACAATAGTAAAAGAGAAAATGGCCAAAAGCCCCCCTAATCTATATCCGGATTTCCAACTACACACTTTAACTTTACGGGAGTCCTATCACCCCCTAAATTGTCTAAAACTGAAATAATTACACCCTTGAAAAGCCATAACCACATCTATATTGACCTGTGAATTTCACGCGTTTGACACGTGGAAATTTAATATATTTTTTCAATTTTCTTATAATTCCTTTCCCCTTTTTCCTATACTCTCCCAATTTCTTCAAATCCTAAAGCAACTTCTTCTCCCAATTCTTTCAAATTCCTAAAGTAACTTCACCATTACTTTAAACACCAAAGTCCATCAAAATTGGATTATGAGGAACAAGAGAGAGATGAGAGGGGGGGGGGGGGGGGGNGAGGGTTTTTAATGTTGTTTTGGTTTTCGCCGGTGGCGGCGACAATGGTGGCGTTTCGCCGGTCAGTCGAGCAGCGGAGAGAGGGAAACCTAAAAACAAACTTAAAAAAGTGAGGGGAGGCAAAGAGAGATGACGAACAAATCAAATTATCTCGGGGAAAATGAGGAAGAAGCATGTAATTGATTGCTTGAGATTTGAGATTGATAATTAAAGGATCTATAAATGAAATAAAAAAAGAAAAAAACATTCTCATTTGGGAGTTCAATTGGATTTGATGTAAACCTAATTTGCTTATTTTTTTTTTCAAATATGATCCCAATCCCTTTTTTAGGTGATATAAATACATCTCATTTTATTTTTAATTGATTTGATTGGTTTATAAATTATTTTTACATGAGATTTTAAAAGCTTGTGTGAAATCAACAATGGTGAATCTGGTGAAGATGGTGGTGGCAATGGCGGTTTAGAGATGGTGAATGGTGGTGGAATTTGATTTTTATTGCTATGGAGAATGACAATAAATAAAAAATAAAAATACATATATTTATAAAAAAAGATATTAAAAATAAAGTTTTAATATTTGCCTTTTGTGCTCACTCTTTCAAAGAGAATGAAATACACTCACTTTGCCAGCTAAGCATTCAGGGAGATAATTATTTCAGTTTTAGACAGTCAGGGGGGTGAATAGGACTCCTGTAAAATTAAGTGTGTAGTTAAAAATCCGGATATAGGTTGGGGAGGCTTTTGGCCATTTTCTCATAGTAAAATGAATTGATTTGATATAGACGACACTGCAGAATTCCATTTCTTAAACAATTCATTAAAGGTGTGTTTGGTATGAAAGAAAAATGTTATCCATGAAAAATGTGTTCTTGGAAAATAAGTTTGTTTCTAATTTATTTTCTTATGTTTGGTTGGTAGGTATAAAAATATTTTCTAGTATATAAATGGTGAATGAAAAATATTTTTAGAAAATATCTTTTATTTTTCTCTAGAGAGTACAAAATAATTTTTAGAAAAATAGTTTCTAACCTAAATAATCAATCTGATAAACGATCCGGCGTTGGACCCTAACACCTGATCTGAAACCTGCCCTCTACTCTCGATACGAGACCCAACATTTGAACTAGAACCTGACACTGACCATGACCCGAATCAGGTTACGATCCCAAGACCTAACCTAGGAACTAATCCACTAGAGACCTGACATTCGAACTAGAATATGATCCCGACACCCAATTCAGGACCCAACTTTCAAAACGGGATACAAATTCGACATTCGACCTCGACAATTGATTCGAGATTCAAACTCGACACCTGGTATGAGACCCGACCTCGACTCTCAACCCAAAAACCGTCTTTGATGACACCTAACCTTGACTCTCAACCCAAAATCTGACTTTGACACCCGACTCAAAACCCCATCCAACACCTTATTCAGGACTTGACCCCGAAACTTGATCCAAAATTCGACCTTTAATTCTAACTCGAGATCTGACCCCGATTCAATCTAGAACTCACGAGTTCGGTCTCGAATCAAGATCGAGAGTTGGGTCTCGAATTGAGAATCAGGAGTCAAATCTAGGATTAATATTGAGAAGCAATATCTGAGATATAAATTAGGATGAAAAGTTGAGGTGAGAAGTTTAAAATGATTTTGAAAAATGTTTTTCTTATTTTTGAAAGAGAAATCATTTTCTTTAAATTTGAGAAAATTAAGTTAATTTGAAAAATATTTTTCAAAACATTAATGACACATCATAGTTGATCATTACAGTGTAGTGTAGTGAATATAAAAATACTATGAAGTATGGATGGAAAGAATTAACAAAGTGGTCAAATTGTTTAGGACAACTAAGCATTCAAAAACAACATATGATTAAAATTGAAAAATAAATTCACGAAGCAAGATTGTTAAAACACCTTTAGATTTAAATAGATTAAAAAATTATTTGATCCTAACAACAAAATTGCAGAAGTATAACTAAACATTATATAAAACAAGATAATTGAGTGATTGTTACTAATGTTTTAAAAAACATGAATTCGGTGATATTTTTTTAAAAATATTTTCAAATGAAAGTTTTGAGGTCTCACAAGGAATTTTTCTTTGAAAAACTTTTTTTTTTCAAATGTAATAAATAAATAAAAATAACATAATACATAACCAGACAAAGGCAAAACAAATATATATATCCACAAAAGAGCTAAAAGCAAGCATATAGTCTCTATATTTTATGGGCAAAAAATTTACGATAATAACATATTTAATGAAATTTCATAAAATAGGATTTAAAAAAAGATGGCAAGTACATATATCATATCACAATCTCGTCATTTGGTAGAGTGTATTAATAAAATTAACACATGTATTAACTTTATTTATTAGAAGTACCTTGTTTGGTGCACTATTTCATGCTAATTAGTTATACAGTTTATTGTGTATTGGAGAGTGTATTACTAATACGATGGATTCTAGGTATTAGTAATGAAAAATGATTTAATGCATGCATTAGCATTTTAAAGACACAATTATCCTTCAAATCTCTTTTACATCTTTTTTACCATAATTGTAGAGGATATTTATATAAAAAAATATTTTTGTATAATGCATGTTATACATCAAATCAAACAATACATAAGAAATAATCTATGCATAACTAATGCAAGCATTTCTAATAAATTTTATTTAATATTATTTTTATACATTTTACCAAACGACCCCTCAAAAAAGAGGTTATTTTGTCAACATTAATTAACAAATAAAAAGTGAGAACTGATTTTTTTGGTTTTACATTTAGTATAAAGTATCTATTAGAATAGTAATAGTTAAATTCAAAATTTCAAAATACTATATATATAAAAAAAGTGTTTTTTATTTTATTTTTATATTTTTGAAAGAAAAGGAAAAGCGAAGAGAAGCTAGTCTTTTTAGTAACAATGTCTGTCTGTCTGTCCCCCGTCGCACTGTAAGTAACCGTGTCTCTCTCCTCTTTACAGTCCCATTATATATAAAAAAAATAAAAAGAAATATTCTTTTAAATTGAATAAATATTATTTTTAGTATAGTGAACCAATATTATTGAAGGAAGGTGGATTAGTTTCTTTCTTTTCCGCTGCTTTTAAAAGTAAAGTATAACAAGTTTAGTAAAAATGGTTAATTATAAAGAGAATGGCAAGTTCTACAGAAGTTTGCTGCTGCTGACAACAATACTACTACTACATTATAATCAGTTCCCAAGGGTTTTCTTTTCTCTCCATTTCTAGGGTTTCTACCCAACCTCTCTAGGGTTTTGTACCAACATCCATTCATCACCTTGATTTGTGGTTACCAGTTGAGCTCTGCTCTTGTCTACTCAATTGAGATCGATAGCGACAGTAGAAATGGTAGATCTTTGTTATGGCAATTGGTAAAAGTTTAAATCGGGCAAGATCGAACATCCTTTGATATGGTGTCTTGTAATGTTAATTGAGAATTGGTGTAGAAAAGAAGAATCAGTGTTGTAAACATGCATTTTGGTAAACTCGATGACTCTCCCATGTTCCGTAAACAGGTTGCTTCTTTTACTCTTTTGCTTTGTTTTTAGCTCTTAATTATTGCTTCACTAGTTAAAGATCCATAATTATGAAAAATTTTACATTCTCTCACTTTGTATTGTGGTTTGGGTGAAACAGCTGCAATGTTTTGAAGAAAGTGCTGAATCACTAAGAGAAAGAAGCTTGAAATTCTATAAAGGATGTCGAAAATATACGTGAGTGTTCAGTTGTTTTCTTTTTTATTGTTGGCTTGATAAAGTATGCTTTGTTCTTTTTCATTTGGTTTCTTATGGAGAATGCTGACGCAATAGTGAGTAATCTACAGTAATTGCTGTTTTAATAGAAATTCAATTTTTCTAAATGAATGTCATTTCATCTCACTACACATTTCCTTCAATGGAATGTAGACATCATTAGTTTCTGGTGGTATCATTTAATGCCCAAATGACTGCTTGATTTTTATCTTTCTATTTTCATTTTTGTAGATTCTTTCTGATAATGAAGTTTTTATTGAACTATGAACTTCTAAATTAGTTGGTTTTGCATCACAATCTAATTTTTAGAAAGAAGAAAAAAGAATACGAAAGAGTGTCTTCTGCTAGCTAAAAAGAGGTATGCTTCCTGGTGTCTGCAACAAATGATTTAATAATCTTCTTAGAATCTTGTTGATGTATCTTTCCCAAAATTATACTAGTTGAAACCTATTATTTTGGGAAGTCATTAGTGTTGCATAAAATCCACAACCTTTTTATCAGATTAGTGCAGGGTAGTTCAGCTGCCTGTCAATGGGCAAGGTCATAGTGAAAGTTTGATGATTTGTGTTATAGGGATTGAGTGTTTATATCAGTTCAATAGTTTGCTTTCATAAGTCCTTTTATGGTTGTTTTGTTGATTAATAAACATCCAACCTCTTTTCCTATCCTTGGTGAATTTGTAGAAGTTTTCAAGTATCCAGTTTTCTGTTCTACTTTCAGGGAAGGACTTGGAGAGGGATATGATGGAGATATTGCTTTCGCGAGTGCCCTGGAAACATTTGGTGGGGGGCACAATGATCCCATCAGTGTTGCATTTGGAGGTATGTAAAGAGCTGGTACATACATTCATATGATGTTTCGCAGCTACAAATGTTTATCCTAGAGCACTGGGATCAGCACTCCACACACCATTTTCTCTGTCCACTTTTGTAATTTTTTTTCAATTGTTGATAACAATTCGCAAAACATGAGATGCACTTCTTGTGGGTTCATAGATGAAGAGACATCTCACAGAGCAATGGAAGCATGAAAAATTATGGTCTGGGAAATATATGATTTATTCAATCCTTGCCGTTCCCTTTAGAAAACAATCCAGTAACCTTCTATAGATGTTTCAACGACCACTAATTCACTGACTAGTGCCAAAAAAAAAAGTCATCCACTATCCTGATTGTAGTCTCAAGTCCCTCTCTATTCTTTATTTTATTTTTGGTTTCTTTAGTATCTGCCTATTTGGTATCACCATTTGAGGGAACTGGACAATGAGACTTGATCGTTGGTTTAACGTGGTACTTGTTTATGTAATCTGGAGTTGGGATCACATCTCCAATTATTCACATGCCATTTTTGACGAGAATGTCATGGGCGTTGAGAAAACTTCCTGGACCTGTTGTGCTTATTCACTAAGTAGAATTTACTATAGTTGTTAGTGATAGTGAGACTTAAATGAAGATCTTCTGCTTTGCAACACTTACAAAGTATCCACAAAGTATAAGTTAGTGTCCGACTGAAAATCTGCACAACTTTTCTCCCCTCATTTTTGGCATCAGCTAAATGGCGTTTTTCATCAAAAGTTTGTCTGACCTGCATAAAGAGATTGGCTCTACTAAATGCAGAGACACCTTTTCAATATTCTAATTATAGTGCTTTGACCTTTATGAATTCATCCTTCCCCACTTCACTTTGCAAGTAATAGTTTCAACATGTGATCTGTAGTTGAATAATGACCCATTAATTGTTCAGTCACTTACTCCGTTCTAAATGTAGGTCCTGTAATGACTAAATTTACTATTGCTCACTTACTCCGTTCTAAATGTAGGTCCTGTAATGACTAAATTTACTATTGCACTGAGGGAAATTGGGACTTATAAGGAAGTTCTTCGGTCACAGGTAAAGTTTTCAGTATCTTTTGTTTCTCAATTTCATTTTATTGCCGCAATATTACTTCTGATGCTGTATTTCTCAACTCCTTATTTGGGGCAGAAAGCAGCATTGGTTACCTTTCAAGAGATGACTTCAAAACATCTATTCAATATTACCCTTTTCTGTGGGGTGTGCTTCTGAATTATTGCCTTGACCAGTTACTTTTCACCTTGATATGCAGTGTGTGGCTACTAAGTAAGCACATTTTGATTGAGCTCTATTTTGAGTTCTATTATGTCCTCGACACTCATTTCCACAATATCTGTGTTAAAATCTTGCCCATTTACTTTAAGCAGGATAATTTATCCTGGGATAACTAGCTCCCAACCAAACGACCCCTAAGAACACTAACTCTGAGTTTCACCTTCTGCGACCTAAGAAATATGGTTCTATTTCCTGATCAAAAAGAAATATGGTTCTTTTTTCTGTTCCCTCTTCTTTTTCTCTCTCCTTTTATGCAAATTTGAATGCTGACTTTGTTTGTCAGTAATTTATGAAAATTCTTCTTGTGCTAGTTGAATTATTTGCTGTTGTATTTCTACTTTTGCAAAATTTTCTGATCCCTTTGACATTTTATTCTTTTGCCTGGCGGACTCTACTCATTCTATCATCTAATTTCTAGATATTTCCTCCTTCGAGGCTCTCCTTCCTGTGGAAAGAACAAAAATATAACTGCAAGTGATTTCTTCTCATCTGCCTAAGCATTTGAGGGCAGATTTATCTGGTACCTGTGTTGTTGGGAGGTAGCAGGAACCCGATGGAATGGTCGAGATACACACAAGTTGGCCCTAGAAAAAAAAAAATAGAACTGCAAGTGATCTATTTAGTCTGATAGTGGCATATGCATTTAACTAATTGCCTACTTCTCCAACATTCATACTGTCTTCTCAGGTTGAGCACATGCTGAATGATCGGTTACTGCAGTTTGTTAACATAGATCTGCAAGATGTCAAGGTACTACCATTCTTTTACTTCCTTTCTATTCTAAAAGGCATTTTTAATTACTAACTCAGGATATGTAAGTGTCTCATGACTTTGGTCTAGTGTTAAGCGAAGTGTGTGCTCTGTGGGATAGGCACACATAACAGTTTTGAACCCTGCCATCGTCAAAAGTCTGGTATTTTAGTGGATAATGTGGAGGGTGGCCCCATTATCTGCCGAGTTTCGAACAATGCGCCATTGGCCTTTGTGGGTTTCTCGGTCATTTTAAAAATGAACAAAAACATCTATTTGTGAAAAACCTGATTTTGTGGGCTTACATACCCAAATATAAAATGGCTGTGTAAGTATTTGCTACAAGGAGTTCTCTTTGTGCAGGAAGCTCGGAAGCGCTTTGACAAGGCAAGCCTAATTTATGATCAGGTATTCTTATTCCTAATTCTCATTAGATGATTATAAATTTCACTATCTGATGAACTGAAGATATATTTTTTCCAGTAGATAACTATTCTGTATGCAGAAATTACTCCTCTATTAACAACAACAACATACCCAGTGTATTCCCACAGAGTGAGGTCTAGGGAGGGCAAAGTGTACGCCAACCATACCTCTACCTCAGAGGTGAGGTAGAGTCTAGAGAACCTGTTTCCGATAGACCCTTAGCTCAAGACAAAAACAGACTAAAGAAAGATGTAATGGAAGTACAAGAGACAATAGGTAGTAACAAAACAATAAATAGTAGCAGAACAGTACTACAACCAAATAATACTACAATCGAACTACACGAAACAACATATATCAACAAAATCGAAGAACAAGAAACTACAAGCACAACACTAAGACTACTAGTAAGGGCACCAAGATAATGCACTCCTACCTACTAGCATGAACACACTCCTACCTACTAACCTTCTACCCTAATTCACGTCCTCCACACCTTCCTATATGTTGGCAATGGGATTAAAAGACTTAATTTTCCGAAAATGTTGTAGTGCTTTGCCACTACATATATATTATCACGATATTCCGGTTTACCTTGATCATTTCCTCCCATTTAAAAAATTCTCCTGGTGATATATTTAAGCACTTCAATGGGGTTGAAGGAACTTTTTAAGTTTGCACAAAAAACTTGCAAGATAATTGGATTTCTGAGTTAAATAATAGGAACACTTTACACTTTCTCTGTTGGTGATTTAAGGATTTTCTATTATATCAATTAACATTATATGCTCCATGCTGCAGGCCCGCGAGAAGTTTTTGTCACTAAGGAAAGGCACAAAAAGTGATGTTGCCAGTTTACTGGAGGAGGTATTGACAGACATAGCAGCTAACCATTCATTCTGCCTATAACCTTCTGAAGTCACTCTTATTTAACTTTTGCACATATTTTTGCCTACTTTGTAAATAAAGGAAGGGAAAAAAACTTACTTAACACGACTATAACTCTTCCAGGAACTTCATAATGCAAGATCAACTTTTGAGCAAGCTCGATTCAGTTTGGTGAGTGAATCTGGAGCTAGAGCATCTCTTAGACTTTTCAATTCAAAAAGTGTTACCACAATAGCAATGGCCTGTTGACTTGTTTTTTTCTTTTTGAATCCTAAATCCAGGTAACCGCTCTTTCCAATGTTGAAGCAAAGAAACGGTTTGAATTCCTGGAAGCAGTTAGTGGTACAATGGATGCTCATCTTCGTTATTTCAAACAGGCATGTCATACAGTTGGGGGATATTCTAGCCTATTTGTTTTCAATTTCTCACATTCTATTTCTATTTCTATCTTTTAGGGATATGAGCTTTTGCATCAGATGGAGCCATATATCAATCAGGTTTGTCTTTGTTTTTGGTTTCATTGGTGGCAATTTGATATTTGATTGAGGCCGCTTCAATTAAAATCACAGATTAGGTAGCAACAAATTTTGGTTTATTTCCTACAGAAAGGTTAATGATCAAAATTTACATTTAGGTAACGGTAAATGAGAATACTTTGCATCCTTCTGCAACTATCCTCAGTTTCTTCTTTCTTTTTATACTTAAAATGGTCCCAGCTGGCACTTTTCATGTCTCACGAGTCTCAACACGCACAGGAAACATTCTTGTAATGTTTCAAGGACTATTTCTTATGTGTTACTCCCTTTCTTCCATTTATGCAGTATTATTTCATTACTAGTCCGTTCCAAAAAGAATGGCAGTTTCTATATTTGAAAATAATTTTTATTTTGAAATTCCTATTTTACCCTTAATGAGAACCTTTTGTATTCACACATATTATTGTGGGTTTAAGACCACAAGTTTCAAAAGTTGGTTTCTTTCTTAAACTCCATATCGAGTCAAACTACGTCACATATAAGTTGGAAAAGAGGGAGTGTATTATGTAGCATTGATTCATTGTTTGTCAGGTGACCTAGAATGACTGGAATTGGGAGTTATTGAACGCTTGAGTTGATGCCGATGTGACATGATATTTGAAATGCATAAATAGTAATCTACATCTGTTGCTTTCTCTAGGTGGTAGATAGTCAAGTGTCATTTATTTTTTTGCAGGTCCTGACTTACGCACAGCAGTCTCGAGAACGCTCCAACTATGAGAAGGCAGCTCTTAATGAAAAGATGCAAGAATACAAGAGACAAGTAGATCGAGAGAGCAGGTGGTTGTCCAATGGTTCTAATGGATCTCCTAATGGAGATGGTATACAAGCCATTGGCAGAAGTTCACACAAGCAAATAGAAGCTGTCATGCAATCTGCTGCAAGGGGAAAGGTGTTGAAACTATTATATCATTGAAAACCTTTGCATTAACTTTATTGTACCCTTTATTATTGCTTTCATGATCTTAAGTACTCCTTTTGTTTACCCTTTGCACCTATAGTCAGCTAAAATTACAGTGGTCTTTCAGGTTCAAACCATTAGACAAGGTTATCTATCAAAGCGCTCATCAAATTTGCGGGGAGACTGGAAAAGAAGGTTCTTTGTTCTTGATAGCCGTGGAATGTTGTACTACTATCGCAAACAGAACACAAAACCATCTGTGAGTATTATAGGCTGGGATATAAAAGGTATACCATCAAACCCTAATTTGTGGTCTATTGACACTTTCTGATCTGCAGGGGTCAGGTAGTCAACATTCTGGCCAGAGAAATAGTTCAGAGCTTGGTTCTGGACTTCTTAGTCGCTGGCTTTCGTCCCATTATCATGGTGGTGTACATGATGAAAAGTCTGTTGCTCATCATACTGTAAACCTTTTGACATCAACTATAAAGGTTGATGCTGACCAATCAGATCTGCGGTTTTGCTTCAGGATTATCTCCCCTACAAAGAGCTACACCTTGCAGGTGAATTGCTATTGAATTTTCATGTTGGATATCTCATGCCAACCATTGCATTGTTGTTGCAGGGTGGAGTTTGTGCTAGACTTGTGAGATCAAAATTTACCGGTTTCCCTCTTATTGTAGGCAGAGAGTGCCTTGGACCAAATGGATTGGATTGAGAAAATAACAGGAGTTATTGCTTCTTTGTTGAGTTCTCAGGCCCCTGACAGGGTAACTATTGGAAGCTGCTGTACATTTTTGTTGCCTTTACTTCGATGCACAATCAATAACAATGTACACTCTTTATTTCAGTGTTTGACTGCCAGTCCTATGGGAAGTGGTCATCATCGATCTGCCAGTGAGAGCAGTTCATTTGAAAGTTCAGATTTTGACCCACCTGCAGTTGAAGACCATCCATCTGACAGGCTTATCTCAGCACATCATGATCGCCCTTTCAGAAATTCACAACAGCTACGATCTGCTCCAAAAACTGAACAGCCAATTGCCACACTACGTAGAGTATGCGGGAATGATAGATGCGCTGACTGTGGTGCTGCTGAACCAGATTGGGCATCTCTAAATCTTGGTGTTCTTGTTTGTATTGAATGTTCAGGTGTTCATCGTAATCTTGGTGTGCATATATCAAAGGTGAACTTTTAGATTTTGCTACGTATTATTTAGCCACAGGCTATATTGCCTCTTGCTGGGATCTAAAATTAATTTCTTTTCTATGCAAATTCATAGGATCTAAAATTTATTTCTTTTAGGTGCATATTCATTTGTTTCTAGTTAGAAAAGTTAAAGTTGGGAAGCCCAAAAGTGTCTTCTAGCAACTCCATGGATTTTATATTGTATTTAACATTGTAGAGTTTTATTAAGATTTCAAACTTTTAAGCAGTAGAATGGTACAAGATCTTCTAGAAGGTTGTTTCTTATTCTCATATTTTTATTGACTGAAAACCAGTTTGTTTGTTTAGGAGGTTGACACCCATGTATTTCTGCCTGGTTCATGGCTCCAATATATTTGACTATTTAAAATTCCTTAGGTAGCTGAATAGTCAGAAAAATGAAATTTCTGGTGCTTCTCTTGATGGTAGCTTTAAAGATACTTGTGATATTGGTGTACTGGTAGATTATGAAACTTAAGACTAACTTTTGCAAGGGATGCATGCCAGTTTCTTATTTCTGACAGTTGGAGTTTGTTTAGAAAAGGTGTGTTTTGAGCATCTATTTGTATTAACTCCTCTGAACATTGCATTTGAATGGCCTTTCTGTAGTTAACCAGTTGACGGTTGTTTGGTAGCCGGATAAGAAACAAGTTATCCATGTATTAATTTCCGTATAACTGATACAATGCTTGGTAGGTATATTGGAAATAAGTTATTATTCATGCATAAAATTAATACGAAGTTTGGTTGACAATTTAGAAACTGCATAACTAATACATGTATAAGTTACGAGGGAATCTATGTATTATTTTATGCAAGAGAGAAGGTGGAATAACTAATACATGAATAACTTATCCCTGTATGTATAATTAATATCTACATAAAATAATACATAGATTCATTCATAACTAATCCTTACATTTCTAATACCTGCAAAACTCTAACCAGCTACCGACGACCCCTTATAACATTTATATTGGTGCATTGAGTTGGTTTTCTGCATCTTGTCCTCAGTTGTGATCATCTCTCTGCAGGTGAGGTCACTCACACTTGATGTCAAAGTATGGGAGCCTTCTGTTATAGCTTTATTTCAGTCGTTGGGGAATACCTTTGCAAATTCAGTCTGGGAGGAGTCACTGCAAGCTCGAGGTGCTTTCCAAGTCTCCGCTGCCAGGTTAGTTACCTACTCAAATCATTTCTCGTCTGAAGTTTATCTTCATCTTTCTGATATAGCTTAAACATTGGAAACTGAAGCTCATACAGATCTGATAAACAGCAACAGCTCTACATCAGCAAGCCAAGTCATGCTGATCCCATTTCAACCAAGGAGAAATTCATCCATGCAAAGGTCTACCATCATTCTCCGTAATTGTTTATAAAAATGTGTTGTTTAATGCTTTTCCATCTGTCAGATTTGTAGAAGAGACATCTTTGGTTGTGTGAAGAGTTATATGACGAAAGATCTTGTGGTAATGTTTTAAGTTTCCTGTCACTGTGAGTCTACAAGGATATCAAAGTACTAGCTTGAAAAGTGCAGTCTGAGATGAATGCCATCAAGAAGATTCCTTTTGTCCTGTTTTTGTTCTTGGAGCTCTGATTTTGATAAATTCTATGGATATCATGTGTTTAGAAATAAAGTCTCTTGACATGTTTGGGAGCTCGGTAATAGTGGCCCGAGGAATCGAATTATGGAGAAGGACAAATATGACATTCAATCTTCAACCCATAGCCCCCCCCTTCCCAAAAAGAGAGAACCCAAATAATTATAGAACAAAATAACAAAAAACCTAATCTGCTTCTCACATCCATAGTCTGTAGTTTGTGGGGAATGATGTCTTTAAAGTTCAAAACACTCAAGTGCACCTACGTCATTTGGCTTGCATGCAAGCCAGCCCTTGTGTTTATGGGAGACTTGAGTTATTGTTGGCTGTCTAACTTGAAAAGAAAAAATCTGTCTTTCAAGCATAATATGTTCATTTTCTCCAATAGCATTGGCTTCACTTTAATTTTTATAACTTTGGCAATACTTTCCTGGTTAGTATTAATTCAATATTTTTTCCATTATCACAGTATGCAGATAAATCATTTGTTCGTCGGACGAAGGACGGTCACACTGCGGCACAAATGATGTGGGAGGCAGTTCGAGCTAATGATAAGAAAGCTGTGTATCGCCTTATTGTAAGCTCTGAAGCAGACGTTAATGCTCTTTACAAGCAAGTTGTGTCTAATTCTTCCTTAACCCTTGCCAAAGTAATGCTGTTACAAGAACAACCATACACTGATCAGAATTCTACTTGCTTAGAAATGGACTTGGCAAGTCCAAGTGAGAGGCTTATAGTTGGGGACTTCGATGGGTGCTCCCTTCTACACCTTGCTTGTGAAACAGCTGACCTAGGGATGCTAGAGCTTCTTATGCAATACAGTGCAAATGTAAATGCTTCAGATTCAAGTGGTCAGACACCACTTCATTGGTGTATTATAAGAGGCAAAGCTGCATTTGCTAAGTTGCTTCTTGCAAGGTAATCAAATGTAGCATTCTGTGCTTATTCTTATATATTTCCTCATCAATGTTTCATTGGGCTAGGTGGTGATATTTCTTAATAATCTTCCTATGGGAAGTTGCATCTTCCTTACAGACTTATCTTTCTGCAAACCGTATCAGTAAGCAATGGGATTCTCCATCTGTTAAAATTTGTCCTTGTGTGTGATTTAACTGCAGGGGTGCTGATCCACATGCTTTGGATGGGGAAAGTAAAACCCCTTACGATCTTGCATTGGGCTCAAATTTTGATGACGTTGATGTCCTTAATCTCTTGTCAGACGCAAATGCTTAATACATTCAAGAGAGTATATACCAAACGTGGACAGAGATTGAAGCTGTACCCTTTGTTTGAAATGAAACCAGGGTTTCAGTTCTTTGTAATTATGCTAGTAAATTTTGTGCTGACAGATCTCCATCGAAAGACACCGCTGCTTGTGCATTAAGGGCCCTCAATGTTGCATGTTGTGGTCTGCAAGATTCCTGGGGACTACGCGTCCGAATCTTCTATTGAAGTAAAATGTTAGGGTGGTCTTTCATGCTTGATTTCGGAGGTCAGATGCATTGGAGGGTTGCAGTCTTTTTGTGTTGTAAAGCTGTTTTTTCACTTAGCAGTTTTATTGGTTTTTGTTTTTAGAGTTTTTTGTGGCAGGTTCTAGGCATTGGCCTTGGGTGCTGGTATTTTGTGTACATTTTGCTGTTAATTTTAACTCTTGTGGTGTAGCCTTTGTAGTTTGTATATCTAAATCTAAGTGTTATTTTAACTGAGGGAAAATGATTTGCCTGCCTGTCCCTTCACTGGTTTAGTACATTTGGTGGTGTATGGTTATGAACTTTCCCACTGGTTTGTCCAGAGGTAAGTCTTATTATTATTGTGGTGTTCGCTGTACCAACTTGTTTGCGTGGTAGAAAAAGAAGAGAATAAACACAATTGGAAATGGTCTAAATATGTCATTTATGTCGTAAAAGAAAGAGAAATATATAAATTTTTCTTGGAGCTTGACAAGTACTCCATAAAGAGAGTTATGACAGAGAGTTAAGTCTTTGTGTCACTTTTTTTTATGCGCCTATTAATAATAAAGATTTTTTCAAGTTACAAGAATTAAATGATGTTCATTGATTTAGTACATGGACTTTAAATAGAGTTACGAAAGAGAAATCCATATGCATTTATAATATTTCTCCTTGAATGTCCATAGATAATGTGGCTTGTTAAAGCTTTAAAAGGAAACTTTCATTGAAAAAAAAGGATTTCACATATATTGTAATGCGTCTCGAGTGTTGTCTCATTAAAAAATTTATTAGGTAAATTTAATGGGACAAAATCCTAGTTAAGGGGAAAAAAGTACATTGCATATTTTACTCTTGATGAAAGTTTTAATTGATCTCAGAGATAACACATTCTAATTTTATATCTTAGTTTCTCAAATGTTGATGTTGACAACACATTAGTGAATAAATCTGCAAGTGTTACTTGAACAAATTTTTCGTACATTTACCTTACCATTTTATTAAAGATCATATGTGAATTTTTTCCTGATAAAATATGCTTTTTCGATCTCCTTTGATGTATTCTCCCTTCAATTGAGCTATGCAGTCAACACTATCTTCATACAATATTGTTGGATTTTTTGTTTGCTAAGTAAGATCACATAATTACAATATAAATATGTTGAGTTATTGTTCTCAACCACACACACTCTCAGCTGGTTACATGAATAACTATCATCTCTACATGATTTGAAGAAGTGACAACTATTGTTTGCTTCAGTTAACATCGTGATATAATTGAACCTCAATATGTTATATAGCCTATTTGATATCGGGCTTTTTGTGGGTTAGAAATATATCCTACATTTGT
Source organism: Solanum stenotomum (assembly GCF_019186545.1). NCBI lineage: Eukaryota > Viridiplantae > Streptophyta > Magnoliopsida > Solanales > Solanaceae > Solanum > Solanum stenotomum. The sequence continues at coordinate 34,790,176 of NC_064287.1, forward strand.
ATAATTGATCATTTCTAATTCGGATGCATTAGAATAAAATAATCCTAGACCAATTATTCCTTGAAAATATATGAATATATGGTTAACACCTTTCAATATCTTCTTGTTGGGCAATAAACCTACTGCAAAATAAATATCTGACCTGATATTGTTGGCAAGGTATAATTAGTGCCCTAATAACACAGATATATGAAGTTTTATCACCAAGAACTCTTCATTCTTTTTGAGGTCAGAATGAACTTTTATTTGATCTCACAATCATCGGGGTACTCAGTCGGTGTGAATTATCCATGTAAGATTGCTTTAAAATCTTTTTAGTGTATACTGATTGATGAATAAATATCCCATTTGTCAAATGCTCAATCTATAGGCCAAGACAAAATTGTCTTACCAAGATCTTAAATTTTAAATTCTTTCTTCAAACACTCAACAACTTTTGAAAGCTCTGTAGGAGTGCCAATGATATTCAAGTCATTAACATACACAAATCATATCATATATCATATATATATAAAAGAGAATCCTAGGCCTGCATACGTGGCGCCATCACAAACCAGAATTTCCTTTTAATTATTTATTTCCAAAACTAGCCTTCCCCTTTCATAAAAAACTGTGACGTTTATGAAAAACTGTGACTTTTATGAAATATTTATGAAATATTGTGACTTTTATGAAGAGTTGTGACTTTTATGAAAAATTGTGACTTTTATGAAGGGTTATGACCTTTCCAAAGGGTTGTAACTTTTCCAAAGAGTTGTGACCTTTCCGATAAGGCACAATAAGCATTTGTTCACACTACCCTTTGTTGTCTATAAATAGAGAAATTTTCTGCCACTATTATTTGTACGTTTTTTTTCGCTATAGGGTAGTCGAATTCAAATACATTAATTAAGCTTCTTATGAAGTTTGTTTCATTCCTCAAAGTTTTCTTCCTCCTATTTCATGGAGCTTAATCTTTACTATAAGTCATAATGATTCATGTAACTATGACAATTTTTTTTTGCTATTTTGGTGACTTTTTTTTAACTCTGTTAAAAATTTCAGCAATGATGATTGAAAAATGATCCTCTTTTGTCCCTTTCTACAAGTTTCTTCACATAAACAAATAAAATTAATTTTAATTTCAATGCGACATTACTACTCTTGCACCTCTCAATCCACAACTCATAACGCTGCTGAAATGGTTGAATTCATTACATTTGGTTCTTTAGTAAGCAAAACTTTTATTTCTACCACTATTATCTGTAGGTTTTTTTTCTCTATAGGGGAGTCGAATTCAAATACAGTAATTAAGCTTCTTATGAATTGTGTTTCATTCCTCAAAGTTTTTTTCCTTCCATTTCATGAAGCTTAATCTTTTATTGTAAGTCATAGTGATTCATGTATCTATTGCAATTTTTATTGCTATTTTGGTGACTTTTTTTGAACTCTGTTAAAATTTTTAGTGAGGATGATTGAAAATTTATCTTCTCTTTTGTCCCTTTCTACCGGTTTCTTCATATATTTTTTGGGAAAATTGCTTGTGGGTTGTGCTATATTTGATAGCACACAATAACAAATATGTGATAACTAATACGGAACCAACGATGAAGTTTGTTAAAAGAACCAAACAGATTGCTCTCTTGCTTACCACAATTAGTATATTATTTTGATTATTTTTTCTTAGGTACAAACATTTTGTATGCCATTGCACTCTTTCTAGAATATTAGTATAGAGACAATTAGTCCACTTCTTTTATCACAAGTTAACTAATTTGTCATATTTTTTCATCTCTTCTTTTCGGGCATAATAAGAGATCAACTTTTCTTGAAACTAACAAATGTCCAAAATACACTATGATAAAAATATTTTTTATCGGCAATAAATATGCACATTAACGAAGAGTGCTAGTCTTACCAACTATAATTAATTGTCATTAGATTCAATGTTGCTATAGACTTTAGAGACATTTATAAAGAGTACCAATTGCCTTTGAAAATACATATTTAGCGAAAATTAAGCTATTAATTGCCGTTAAAGATCATTTATGTTGTAGTGATAACTCTTTCTTTTGAGAAAGTTTTTTGACTTTTTGATAAGAAGTAATAACTCTTTCTTTTGGCTTCTTTCAATTAAATTTGTGAATTGTAAACTTGGATACAACCCGACGGACTATCTTTTTCAAAAGTATGTTAAGCAACATGCCTTTTTCTTCTTAACTGTTAGGAAAGTAAGGTCGTCTTTATTATTATTTGTGAATATTTGTGAGTGCAAGTGCTCACAAAATTATGCTGTGAGATTTTAATATGTTACGTGTCAAAATTTTTGTTTAGAATATCCAGTTGTGAACAGTTCCATTCAGATGCCACCTACTGCTTGGTTGATAATTGCATTAATTCTTTGTAACTGCATACTATAACCATAACAATAACTATGGTTCAATTTCAAATAAGTTAGGGCCGATGATATGAAACCTAAGCAATAGTAATGACTATTCAGAAACAATGAGGAAAAACATTTATTATACAAATAATTTTAGGGTCATTTTTAACATATACATGATACGACATACTATAATAAAAAAGAGATTGATGGAGGTTCATAAGAAAGGAGCCGAAGATCCTCTATTTGAATTTAGTTAATTATGTTCTTGTATGGACGTGATGTTCCACTTTACTTGGAAATGTTGTTCGAGGCTTTTTGGTCTCTTCTTTATTGTCTAATGTTGTTCTTTATAACTTCTTGAAATTTAGAAAACTTCGTTACTTCTGACCAACTATTTCCATGGAGATTTTCTTATACTTAAAATCTCTCTGACTCATAATTTTTGTATAACAAAAATGAAAATTAAAAAAATATAGAACTTTAAGATTTTGGAGGAACACTTTGCCTTGAGATAAAATGTTCTTGACAATTTAGTGTATGGATCGAAAATATGAATATTACCAAATGAACATATGTAAGCTTAATAAAATAGTTCAATTCCGTGCGAAGTACGAATATTTTACCTAGTATTATAATAAATTCAGATCCAATCTTCTTATATAAATACAAGGATAATTAGAATTATTTTTCTATCCTTTCCTTATCAAATATTGCTAAGCTAATTATACCATATTTGTCCTTATTGTATCAATCCATATAAGAATATTTGAAGCTTAGTTAAACAAATTTCTTTCAAATTTTTATATGCTTCAGACACTTTGAATGCTTAAGGAATTTTCTTTAAAATGTCATGATCCAATGAGTCATATAAATAGGCTGTGAAAAATTCAGATGCATTTCAAGATTTTTATGAACTGTTAGATTTATTAGATATCTGAAGGTAATTGTCTCTACCACAAGAGAATATGTCTCCTGATAATCAATGCCAGACCTTTCCAAATTTTTGGTGTTAAAATCGTGCTTTATATCTTATGACTCAATCATTTTATTGCGTTTTAAAATAAAAACTCATATGTACCCATTGTCTTGACATCTTTAGGTGTTCAAACTATTGATCTGAAAACACACGTTTTCAGTGTAACAATTTCCTTGAATTGCTTTTTTTCATTTTGGCCAATCAATTCTTGATCTATATTTATCGACAGATTTAATTTTAAATTCTCCTTTTGTTGCATTATTTCAACAACATTATAAGCAAAAATATTGTCAACCACAATATTATTTCGATTCCACATTTTTTTTTATCATGACATAAGTTATTGAGATTTTTCATTTTCATTATTTTTTTGTACTTGGTCCCATCATTTGTTATGTATATCGATCCGTTTCATTGTTATTAAGAATTTATGCGATAAATACCGGAGTTACAATTTTTATATGGAGTTGAGTTTAAGTAATAATTAGCTGTGATTTTATTAATGTTTTTTTTTTTCAAAATAGAGAAAAAAAGGAATGAACAGATTGCTTTAGGGCCGCTATAGCGGGGCCAGTATAGCAGGGCCACTGTAACAGTGTTAAGCAGATGCTCATGTGGTTCTTCATCAATCTCCCTAGAAGGAACAAATATTAATGAACTTTGTATCAGTAGCTTAGTGTCGAGGTAGATTGTGATTGACGAGTAGTATATCATGGTTAGTAAATGTGTTCACAAAATACATATTAGATGGAATTAGACAGGAGAATCATGATTAGACCTGCCTGCCAACATCACGTTATGAATGGATAATAAACAATGTATGAATCATTTTGTGTTTGTATGACCTCTATATGAAACTATCATGTGAATTATGTGAGGGTGTCTAGCGCGATAGAACTTGTACTCCACTAATGGAGTGGTAACGCTAATATGATAATAACTCGAATAAAAGAGTGTCATTTAATAGTTAAATCTCTGATCATGGATATGGATATGAAACCCCGGTAAGGAGATCAATGAATTCCTAGTTGTTTTATTGGAGTTTAGACTTTATTATATATATATATATATATATATATATGATAAATGCTTAACTATGTCCCCTTTTTCAGGGCATAGATAGTCATATAAAATTTAATACTCAACTTTAAAGGTCGGGGTCGAACCACATGGATTAGAAGATGGGGTTGTTCTCAAATTGATTTTGTAACCTAAAACTAATTAGCAAATTGAATTGTTAACACACATGTATATAAAATGAGATATTTTTTAAGAATAACAAAAGATTATCAATATCAAGTATCCAAAATAATGAATCAACATAAATATGATTTACCAAAATTGGAAACAACTAGGGATGTATGCATTAAAATGGAGTTTCAATACAATAAGTACAAATTAATCACAATCAAATTGATTGACACATGTATAACGCTTGGTCTAGGCTACTTTCGATATTCTCTCAACTATCAAATGTATATCCCATGAATTCTCTCGAACTTCAAGACCCTTACCAATAAAATACCAAATTGCTTGAGTAGATAGACTTTCCCTAGATCATATCATTAAATGAGGAATTATTTGGATTATCCTATCTCTAGATCAAATCCGTAGAATAATTTCACCAAATTCTCACTATTGAGTTTTACCCAACTCCATTTTGCTTTCTCAAGTCAAAATAGTGTTAGAGAGCTCAATCAATATTTACAACCATTGATTTTAGATTACAATTTCAAGACAACAATAGATCCATGTAATATAATTGATTTTAGAACTAATTAATCAACACCCATTTAGTTTTACACTCACACCTTGCGCACACACCCGTAGCTATAGATTTTGCTACTCATAATATAGGAAATAAAGATAATACCCATACAGAAAACCTCAATGTCAAGATAATTTGATTAAGAAAATCGTAAATCCAAGCTTAGAGTGATGCAAGTATGATTTTTATTCCTCTACAAGCAAGGGAAGTTCTTAGCTAATTTCTATCACTACTAAAAAGTGCTCTCCTTTCTATTCCCAAGTGGAGAAGATAAATGTACATAATTACACAAATTCTTATTCTACTCTTGGGACCTTCTAAAGAAAACACTTAATTATTCAAGTACATTTTTACCCTCAAGCTTTCGCTCCTTGACTTGCACTGGACCAACGAGACACCAATCCACATTTGTGTAGTGCTAATCGCATCACCGCTTCAACCTTTAGTTCTACAGTAGCACCTGCTTTGAGAACGATGAAACACCAATCAAGAATTGTACCATGCTAATGAGTCGTATATGCGAACGTAGTCTTTCTTCAGTCAAGCCGACATCAATTTCTTCACCTGTATCCTTCAATGATTTTAAGCTCCAAATCTATCAAAACTTGCACTTTTTAAGGAGTGCCTACAAAAATGAGAGCTAGGGCCTAAAATCCCCTCACTGAGCATAAAAATATAAAAATAATTCATGAATTATAGTTCAATGAGTTGGTAAAATATCGACTCATCAAACCCCCAAAGTTGAACATTGCTTGTACTTAAGAAAAACACTCACTAAGCGTAAGACTTGAGCTTAGCCACACTCAAGATAATAATTGCATAATTACACACTAGATTCAAAATAACAAAAACAAAAAACTCTAAAGAAAAGACTTTATATATATACAAAAACAACTCACAATTGGTTCCACCACCACTCACTAGGTGAATATCTTTCAAAACACTTTTGAAGCACAAAACTGAGACAATTTCTCATTAAAGCATAATTTCAAAGCATCTCAACTCAATGACATCAATCTGATTTGCCTAAACATTCACAAGAATTTATCACATTCATGCAACTCAATTGAAATCAAGACATCACTATTCAAATGAAGGATGTAATGCCACTCACACAAGAAGGAATCTAACACACATATGAATATACATCCAAGGGATTATAGATCATGCAAAAATGCTTATTCTCACAAAGGAATTCAAGTATACACACATTGGACCATAGGCTTTCCCTGTATGTATGCAGATCACCAATAATGTAGATTGACAAGACTCTAAATCCCTAAGGACTTGCTGGTTTAGCTTAGACTTGGGAAAAAGGTCTTTGGTCAAGTGGCTTTGATGCATCCATAATACTTTCATTTGTAAAATTATCACACCACTCATATTTTTGATTCTCTTTGACCTTATTTCTTCTTTTACATGGTGTTCACTTAATTCAAACACTCAATTTTCTCTTCAATTGAGGCATGTGCACACTGTGAGCTAGCACCAACATTTCATTTTCCTTCTTAATATTGTTTTATCTATAAACTCATTTAAGCACTTTTCATTTTGAAGTTTATGATGCCCTATGTTTTAAGCTCATTCCTCTTTGTTTCCTTGATGCATAAATCCCCAAACGGCTTTTCTACATCATAACTCAAACAATTTTCATTCTCCCCATACTTAGGCTTTTAGCCTACATCATAAATCATTAGCAACTCAAGAGATATAAGGGTGAAAAAAATAGAGTATCACAAATTGTCAAGGTATGCAATATGATGGTCAACAAAACTCAGTTCAAGCTTAAAGGGCTGACTGAGATTGAGGGATTTTTTTTTAGGTAAAATGGCTAGTCAAAAAGGGCCTAAGTTCATCTTTCAAGCCAAGAAATACCTAGAATTTTTCCTTGAAATATATTTTGAGGCACTAAATCACGTCCTCATTACTATTTTATGTCCATTTCTAATATAAACTTGCTTGAATTTCAGCTATGAGAGCTCATGGACAAAATAAGGACAATTGAAGGCAAAAGAAGTCAAAAATATGAAAAGGCGAGGGAATAGGCGTGGATGATGATCGCCGAACTCATTCAACGAATCACCGAAGTGAGCCCAAGCTCACCAAAAAGATCAGAGAGTTATGCTAGTAAATGAGATTTTTGGGCTTGGAAGAGATTGATGATTTATTTCTCATCTTTTTTCAACCAATGAGCTATTATGGAGAATCATTTTGATAAATTACTTTTTATTTTCAGCATGATTGGCTAAAACTCCATAGTCTTAGGGATGTGCTTATGTAATGAATGCTTAATTAGCATGTGGGTATATGTGATTGCTTAATATAATGTTGATTTAATACAGGTTCACCTATTTCTTCACGATTTATTGTATTATTTGAGGTTACAAATTTTTTTCTAGCGTAGATCTCTAATATTGCTTATGAGAATGTTCTAGAGTGGAAGAAATTACTGATAATCTCTGGATTTAATTCATGTATTAGCCCTAGCTTGGTAAAGTATGGCTAAATTAAAGTTGGGATAAAGGTCTGAAAAATACCTCAATTTTGGTCGAATTTGCTGTTGCGATTCTAAGCTTTCATGAAGACCTATTACCTCCCTAGACTATTTAATACCGTATTTTAAACATATATATTTGCCCACGTGGACATACAAAGTAATGCAAAATTATAAATAGTAATGTGTCCACGTGGGCACATATATACCTTTAAAATACACTATTAAATAATTCAGGGGGTAAAAGATACGATATTAAATAATCTAGGGAGGTAATAGGTCCTCATGAAAGTTTAGTATCGCAACAACAAATCCGACTAAAGTTGAGATATTTTTTAGACTCTTATCCCATTAAAGTTTTGAGTTAGTTTTTAATGTTACACATGTCGGGGTTTGATAGAATCCATATGAAATATGATGATTGATAGATAATCATTAACTTAGTCTACCAGTTGATAATAAACTATTTATAACAATCATGTTTACCCACTATGTGAAATTAACATTCATTTACTCACACTCCTATGATCTCTATTATTCGTGAAAACTCCTTTGTTCTAAGCTTGCCATTGAACTTGTTGACATATTGTTAACCATCTTCAAATTTTTAATTAAAACGTCTTTCATTTACATTTATGTCCAAATCGATTAAACATACAAAACTTTAATGCTTGAGATTACACCGTAAGGTGAATTACTATCGATCATTCCCTTCGGGATCAACCCCAACTCCTCGTTAGATTATATATTACTAGCGATATCCTACACATCGATTCGTGTGGTGTGTAGTTTAGCATTATAAAAAAACGGCGTGGTTTCTAGAGAATGGTGCATAGAAATTCCCATATTAAAGTATCTTATTGAACTAGTTTTTTTATTGTTGTGTACCCTTACCTTCTTTGTTCTTTTATTGAATTTATAGGTGATAACATGAGCTCTCAAGGGAGTGAGGCTGATAGCAGGGAAAGGTATATGGATGATGGTGGTCCATTAAGAGATGTTGGTCGTGCTGGTGCCATTCATTTGCCCCCAAATGTGGGGACTGTCATCTTCTATGTCGCAATTACTATGTTTCACTTGCTTCAAATGAAAGGACTCTATGAGGTTTGGCTCATGAGTATCTACACAACAATATGAAGAACTTCATTGATGTGTGTGGTACCTTATCCTTCAAGATCGTCTCTCAAGAGTTTATTCGTTTGAGGTTATTCCTTTTCTCTTTGATGGGAGATTATACCGCATGGTTGGGAGAGTTATCCAAGGATTCTATTACCTCGTGGGATGAGTTGACTGAGACTTTTATTGAGAGGTTCTTCCTACTATCGAATATGTTACAACTCCGGGATAAGATTAAAAATTATCCCCGGATTAATGGAGAGCCTCTTCATTAAACGTGGCTGATTTCAAAAGAAACTACTTCAGTGTCCCACTCATGGTTTGCTCGATAAAGTCCTTTAGCAATTATCTTATAGGTCCCTTGATCAAATCAACAATTGGGCGGCCGATCAACTTGTTGCTGGTGGAATCATGTGTCAGCCTTTTTCGATTGCCTCCACTTTGTTCGATAGAATGGAAAAAACAAACCGGGCTTGGCACACTAGAGAGGATGAGGTGATCCCTATTTTTTCAGCCATTTTCAAAGAGAAAATGTTGAAGGATAAAGAGAGAGATGATAACGTGACAAAAATTATGACTCATATGGATATTTTGACCAAACATGTAATAGGAAGTGGTTTTAAGAATGTGAATGTTGCGGGTGCAAGTGGCGGGAAGTGTATCGAAGATGAAAAGTTCGAAGCCATGTACAAGGAAGCAGTACAATTCTTAGACAAACCAAGTGGGGGTTCTCATCCTATCTATCAAAGGTAGGGCGAGAATCAAAGTTGGAACAAGGATCAAGATGGAAATTGGAGAGATCGCGAGAGAAATTGGCGTACTCAAGGTAATGGTTGGAGGGAGCGTGAATGTGAATTAATATCGACCACTCCATGTAGGATTGACCCCAACTCCTCATTGAATTATAAATTGCTAGCGGCGGCCTACACATCAATTCATATAGTGTGTAGTTGAGTGTTATCAATCAACACGACTAAAAATAATATCAGAAACAATATACAAACATCACAATCACATGAATAAAGCCCACTAAGAGAATGGAACATTGTTTGTAAAACTTAGGCCCACCAAGGACCTTAAAGCATCCAAACATTCCTGATAAGGGCCCACAAACAATCATAAAAAATAGGGAAAATTTCATATATGACAAACAAATTTAAGGAAATAATGCTTCATAACTATAGTTTATCTAATTACACTCCATGGGTATAATTTAGTTTGCTATGGGGACTTAAAATTGTATATCTCGTTTTTATCATTTTAATTTATACAAATATTTTTTTTTAAAAATAGATACATGGGCGCTAAATACGGTAACAGAAAATTGATAGAATCCCATGATTCAAGCTAAACCTTTTTTAATAGAATATTTTGCCAAAAATGAGTTTAGTAAGATACAAATACCATAACAAATTGGATTCTTCATACCACTGGAGATTTAAACAAACAAAGAAAATTTGGTTAATCAATATTCTTGGTTATTCAATCAATCACAAATTTTACTCCGATGTATTTTTACATCCTTAAAATTCAAAAATATACAAATTCACATTTTTGTTCATATTCATATCCATATATAATATACATATACAAATATTTAAATTTGTATACGGCTAAAGTTATACTTATTCAAACCTTTCAAAATCATTCTAAATTCAAAAATATACAAATTTACACATTTATATACAACCGTTCAAAAATTAATTACTTTATCAAGTAAAAGCACACAGGTTTAACTGATATATATACAATTTATATATACATATGCAACATATACAATCGATAATAAATTCATTGACAGCAGAAGTAGTATACAAATGGGGTCATGTAAATTTTTGAACTAACAAACACTTTTAACTGATACATATACAATTCATATATACATATTGCAACATATACAATCGATAATAAATCCATTGACAACCGAAGTAATATACAAACGGTGTCATGTAAATTTTTGAACTAATGATTCAAATAGAATTCTTATTATACAAATCTAAATATGAAATACTTTGACATGCAAAGGCATACCTCTCGTAGTCCTCTTGGATGGAGTTCCATCATCCTTTTTTTTTAAAGCATGAAATCTGAAGATCAAAGTGAGAATTTTGAGAAAAAATTACCAAAAAAAAGAGCATAAGCTGGTCATATACAAACGAAAAAAAATAGACACGATTTAGGTGGTTACCTGCAAAAGTGAAAACATGATTAGGAGGGAGAAAGTGAAATTTGAAATTCAAATTGGATATGTGTGAGTGAATTAAGGAAAATATTAGGGAATGGAGAGAGGAGAGATAAAATTGAATTTGTATATAATTTTATACTAAGGCCAAGAATTGGATTTTGATTCGGTATACAAATAATGAGTGGGTCCCATATTTAATGGCAAATTTTTTCAAACTATAGTCACCGAGAGTAATTAAAATAAACTATACCCCTATTGAATAATAACATAATAATGTTTGCCAACTCGCGTAATTTTTCCCTAAAAAATATTACAATACCCCCAAACTTAAACTAACATTGCCCTCAATGCTTTTATACAAGAAGGGAAAAGAGGTACTGCTCACTCTCTTCCCGGTGCACTAGAATGTACTCCATCATCCAGAAAGTGGGACTCAAACAAAGTCCTCTACAATTCCACATCAGTCTCCGAATTTCCACTATCACTCTGACTTCCTTAGCATTACCGTCCATTCTTGTAGTCAACACATCAATTGTATCAGCTCCATCTCCCATATGTGCTTTTCCCTTCCACTTTTCAACCTCCGCTTGCACGTTTGTGACTGTGCCTTCTATCACTCTCACTCGTACATTCAAACTATCCACTTTAGCGACTTAACCCCTCATGGCATTTGTTGTTGTATTATCAATCATTTTGGGTAGGGCTAGTGCCAATTGGATGAGTTTCCAGTTGTTACTGTTGGTGGTTTCAACCAACTCTTGGTAGACACTTCTTTTAGAAGTGGCGGTGGAAGGTGTTTGTGGGGTGATGGTGCATCCTAACCTGTGGCATTTCCCAATTCCATGGGAGTAGATTCATGTTAGGAAGGATCAGCCTCTCCGAAGCCAGTTACTTGCATCCTCCTCCTCTTCACTGAGGGAGCTTTAGTATCTCTCTTTTTTTCTAATGCTATCACAGTCCCAAAAGATATGGCTTCATCGGAACCAAAGTATTAAATCACGACTTGGTCACGAAACTAGATACTAAGCACAGGGAAAGGCATTAAGTAGTTATGTTGGCGAGCTTTCTATGAATTCATCATGATCTCCCTAAAGTTGATGTGAATGGTATCAGTAAATCGGCAATAAAAATATCTACCTTATGGGGGACCCAATGATCATTTTATGATGGCATAATTTGGGGGCAAATGAAGTCAAGCCACACTTTGTCTTCGAAGTACAAGTCTTTCTGAGAGATAGCCTTTATTTAGTATCCCAAAGTTGAGACCTTCCACAAATCACACTGGCCACCCACTGGAATTGGCTTATTTTTGTGGAAAACTTGGGTGCATAAACAACTACAATCCCAATTGGTTCAATCCAGAATAGTGAGTTGATGACCTTCGTTGTAATCTCTACCTCTATGCCCCATGTTTCACAAATGACCAGCACAAAAACCTTTCTATATCTCCTTTATGCCTTTGGGTGTCTTGCACAGCCTGGTAGAAAACATAAAATTCCAAGACTACCTTCGAATAGTATCTCCCGGGTGCTTCAGTTAGTGGAAGCCATATCCGATCAGTTAATTATTGTGCCATACCTGGAACAGTCTCAACTAGACCATCAAAACTCGATGCTTTCTCTAGAATGAAAGACATGCCATCCTTGAACAACTCATAGCACCCCTTCATGCCCCATACATAGAACTTAATCAATGTTTCTTCTTGGGCATTAGTGGTACCCTTCTATTTCTGGAAGTGGAGGATCACCTAGAAAGCTTTGAGGCAACGTACTTTTGTCGCGGCATAGTCTGCAAGGGAAGTATGAGCGACATACGAACATGTACATTTTTTAGTATTTTCATTTATTAAATAGAAAAAAAACTAGAAAAAGTTAACAAAAGAAAAATAATAGGAATGCAAGAAGAATTCACATTTCAGCTCACAGTGAGTTCATCGGTGTAATGCCCCATAAGTTTGTAACATTTGAAATAACGAGCTTATGCTTGATAAGTCGATTTATGGTAGTTTACATCAACGATCATGGAAAAATAATGTAAATTAGGTGGTTATACCAAGGAATAGTTATATAAAGTCACTTGAATTTGTAGAAGGAAGTTACAGGCTAATGGGTGCCTTGAAATAAAAATTTTAAGTGAGATTTATTATGAGGAAGTTCTGATATGGTCTTATTTATGTACTAACTTGAAAGGTGTATATTTCTCAATATATATAGAGTTAGGAGACCTATAATATATCAAATCGAAGGTCTATGAATCTAGTTTCCAACGCAGAAAACCATTTATTAATACAACATTGGAGTAAAGGATTATGACCATTTTACCGTAGGCTTTCCAAGCAAACCTGGTCACGGATCTGGATCGGGTTTGGCCGCTTTTAAAAGGTGCTTTTTTTACTTCAAGAAAGATAAATTTCACATTTTCTCAAAGTAAAAACGTCCAGAATCCATAAAAGAGAGCTCCAAGAACTTTGAGATAAGAAAACACCCCCTTCTAGCTTGATTCTTCCTTGGCTCAAGTTCGGAGAAATGTTCTCTTCGTCGCAAGCTTCATTTTGTGCTATTTCTTATCGTTTTTTGTTTCGGTTGAAGGAATTTCGTGTGTAATCTGATTCTTAACTTAAGTATATGGTTGATCTACTTTTAGTTGAGGTTCTACACCTACTTTGCTTAGAATCTCATGGCTTAAAGTTGGAAATCAATTCTTACGACCTAGGCTTTGTTTTGATGCATTTTCATAAAGTTGCAAAGTTGGACCCTTGATGTTGATTGTTGTGCTAAAAAAATATAATTTGTTTCCTACAATCATCTCCTTCATATTTTTTTACATTTTTTGACCCACGAGGTGGTGTTTGAGTGACGTGGCTCTAGGAAGCCTAGTTGTTGTGATCTGTTTTGATGTGTATATTAATGGTATTAAAGTTATGGAGGGATGGGAGATTGGTGAGCCACTTTTAGGTGTCATATATGGAGGTTATTGATTTAACGATGTGAAGTGCACCTTGTTAAATTACCTCGAAAGTTTGTCGTTCTTGTGAGATGTTGATAAACTCATGCTATTCTTATGTCACTCCCTGAGCCTACACCCTGGGCGGGACCAATACTCGAAGACCATTACTAGCCCCTAGCGAACCCTTGGCCTGACTTACTTACTCAGCGGAAGACTATAAGCATTCAGAAAGAGATTCACATGCTAAACAACTCACTGTCTCACAACTGAACTCATAATGTTTTAAAAATATACATTTAACTTAGCCAAGATGACAACTCAAATCTGAACATAAGTCAATAACAAAATGATGACGAATGAACTAACATTTAACTGACTATCTATGAAGCCTCTAAAACAAAGAGGGATGTCGGGACAGGACCCTTGATCATCCTAACATCTGAAAGACTAGAAAGCAAATAAACGGGATCCTTTGGAATGCAAAGAGGCTTACCAACATACTCTGAACTGCTCACTGGATCAACGATGCGCTTGATGCCAATCTTAGTTACCTGCGTCTGCATCATAATACGATGCAGGCCAACTGACATCAGTACATTGAATGCACGAGTATGCGAGTTGGAATGCTAAACATAACACATGCTTGAAATGATTCTGAAAGAAACACCTACCTTGGATCTTCTAACTCATGAAGACTTAACTGAACTCATTTCATTATCAAACAGTTTAAAACAAGTGCAATATAAAGAAAAAGGAAAACTATTTAAAACATGATGTCAACTCAAAATCATAATATCATAAAAAACATACCATGCTTCCTCTCAAATCTACTTGTCCAATGCATGAATAAAGTCCCATACCCCATTCATGCTAAGAAGAACCCCTTGAGGAACCATGCAATTACTGCTGTGGGAGTTTCTCTAACCGACAACCACCACTATAAGTTTAAGTGGTGACACAACACGTTACCTCACGCTGCCAAGGCCGTCCTATACCCTGCCAAAGATATATGACCTAACTGACTTAGTGGATCCACTAATATATGCGAAAAAAGTTCATCTAAAAAGTATGACCCCTTTCTACCCATGATGGCTACATGGTTTTCATGGAGACTTGAGTTACTATGAACTCGCATCTCCACATTGGTGCTCAATAATACTCCTAAAATATACTTAGCTCATGTGTTTGTAAAAGACAAAACTCTTTCTCTGGTTTGAGATAATTACTCAAAACTTAGCTTAAAAGTTCTCTTGGAATCAATGTTCCCTTTTGCTATTCAAAAACTCTTTTGGAAATATGAGTTTCCTCTCATCTTAAATGTGAAAACATTTACTTTTGGGAATACTTAGTTCCCATATATCATTTTAAAGAAAAAAAACTTCAATCTTTACTCTTTACTCTTTAGTCAACTTGAACTTTAAGTCTTTAAAACAAAGTTAAAAGCATTTGCAAAAGACTTTTTGAAAAGACTTTGAGAACTTCCTAGACTTGGCTCTTGACTTTCCTTGAATTTGAATTTATGGATTCAAGGTTATGATTCATGTTTATGGATGATTTCTAGGTGTTTAGAAGTCATTTAGAGTAGTTAGAATCAATGGAAAGTTTTAGGACACTTTAGAATAACTTAAATAGGCTAAACGACGAAAACTGCTGAAAAACGTCGATCCGAGCGCGTCCCTGGCGCGCCGCGCCAGGCCCCATTTTACTGGGACTCATTTCTGGCGCACTGCTAGTGCGCCGCCCCAGCCTTCCTGGCGCTATGGGGGCGCGTCGCGCCAGCCTCCTTTCAGGCAAAATTCAGACGAACTTTTGATCGCGTTTTCTGACCCTAAATCGTTTTAATCCGATTCTTTTTCCCAAATTCACTTTAGATTCATGTACCCAAATCATATACACAAAATCTAACTCAAACAACTCAGGGAAACAACACTTAATCATCAAGAAACTCCTAAATCCCAACTCATATTCAAGAACGAAATCAATTCAAGAACAACTATTAAGAACATCAATTTCTCAATCATTTTTGGACGAAAACACGCTGAATTAAACATGCTTAGCGCGTGGGTGAACTAACCCAACGCTATGTGAACTTGCATACCTTGTAGGGATCACCCCCGACGAAAACCAAAAGCTAATCTCGACGAATCTTGAACGGATCTTGCTTTTCCTCTTCTTCTTTCTCTTGCGTTCTTTCTCCAAAAACCCTAACTCTATTTTTCAAAAGCGTAAACTGAATCCTGTCAGTTTAGACCCTAAAAATATAACCAAAAACGAATTAAAATAAAAAGGGTAAGGAAAAGACCACAACACCCTTTAAAAATCCAAATTGGACATTTCCGTATTCCAACAACCCAACTTTCAAAGGGCATAACTCACTCATACAAACTCGAAATCGTGCAAACTCAGCGGCGTTGGAAATATCATTCCAAGGTATTTCCAACCACATCTTGAACTACACCTAAATCATCCTGAGCTAGGAGTTATGGCTGTTTGAACTTGACCAAAAACTCACTTTTTTCCAGATTTTAATTCTTTCCAAAAATGACTATTTCCAATTATAAGCTTCTTCCTAGTTGTTTCAAATTGCGAGATGTTACATCTTATTAGCTTATACTTATTTTTAAGATCGTGATTATTTTTTGTTGAGTTAAGTTAAATTGTCATGATGATAACGTTAATGCCTTATTAATTGGTTATGACTCGTTTTTATAGCTTGGTTGATTCTCGCAATATTGCATTACTTTTGGTTTGCCAAGCTTCTTAGAGGCACCTCTGGGGATTCGATTGAAAGGTATGTTAATGTTATTATTTATCTTCTGGAATGATCCTAATCTCCTAAGCTTGTTATGGTCGATTTATTGTCATTATTTGACATGTAGCCTTGTACTATTGAGTTGGCTACAACCATATGATATAATGTCTATCAACGACACTCTACTACTTGCTTAGTGGACTAGAAAGCATGTTACGATTGTTTTGATCAATTATGATTACTTGTTATTGTTGTGATAATTTATCATTAGGCTGCTGCCTATGAGCTTATTTTGGCCTCAGCAGACACTAGCACTATATGATTCTAAATCATATAGATTGATTGTTATACCCCACCTAAGGGCCGGGTAGAACGTGCTTAGGGACCGGATAGACCATGCCTAAGGTTTGGGTAGATCATGCTTACGAGCTGAGTAGATCACGCTTATGGCCCAAGTAGACCGTACCTACATGACAGGAAGGTTGTACCTATGCGAAAACATATATGTATTGTACCACAGAGCTTAAAAAGTGCATTAATTCATGGCACATGAATATTTTGACAGTTCAGATTATTAGTGGGATTCAAGTAAGGGGGCTAATAGGGATATCTAACAATTATTTGCGCTCGTTAAGGCTTATAGTGATTGTGTGTTGTTTGTACCTGCCGAGCTTTTAAGGTCCAGGTGATTACTTGTTATGTGTTTATATTATTTTATTATAGGGAGATGAGGTATTGTACTGGTGTTTCACACATGCCCCTTTCTTTCAGGCCTTATACTTTATTTCCAGTTTTAGATTTGCCTTATATGCTTGGTACATTATTTTTCAGTGACGCCTCTTGCCTGGGGGCGCTGTATTTATGCATGTAGGTCCTGAGCGATGACCATACAGACCTATCGAATAACACATCCACCTATCTAGCTGATCCGCCTATCTAGTTGATGGGTTGACTCCTTTCTTTCAAGGGTTGCCAGAGTGCCACATGTTTGCCTATTTTGTTGTTTATAGATTTTGGATAAGGCTATGACCTTGTCCCACCCAAGTATTGTATTCATAGAGGTTTACAACTTAATTTGATGAAATTTCTAGTGGTGAAACTTGTAAGAGTAGCATAGTAAATAACGTTAAAAAGTTGTATGAAATATATAGAGCCATGGAGATAAATGTTCCACCAGTTAGACCTCCAACTGGTAGGCCTAGAAGAGATAATTTTGATGATATGGTGGATGATTATCTTGGTACTAAAATTTCTAACGATAATAATTTTAATGAATATATTAATTAAGGACCGAAAAATATTCAGGATGAACATAGAGAACCTCAATTATTATTGTGGTGGAAGAATCGTGGAGAATAATCTTTTAACCTTGCAAGAGGGGTTCAAGATGTGCTAGCAGTTCAAGCATCATTAGTAGCTTTGGAGCAAGCTTTCAGTGCGACTAGATATATTATTGAAGATAATAAGTTCATTAGCAATAGATAGTTCGGTAGACTTTTTAAACCTATTAAGTATTATGTTATGTATAATTAAAGCATTAAAACTACGATATTAGCAATACAAAAGTGTTAATACATGCATTAGCATGAGTAAAGATACAATTAATCCTCAAAATTTTTTGCACATTATTTCCATTGTATATATGAAGAGTATTTTTGTAAACAATTAATTATTTTTATAAATATGTTATGCATGCTATATACACGTAATTCTTTACCGAACTTGAGGTTTTACACCATTTTCAGTGCTTAAATATTGCTTTTATATCTAAATTAGATGTTTTGATTTTATCTTAGGGAAAATGCATAAGTACTCCCCCAGCCTATGCCCGAAATCCCAGAGACACACCTAACCTTTACTAAGGTCCTNCCGAACTTATTTTATATGTAATATTCTACCCCTTTTTGGCCTACTGGCACTATCTTGTGGGCCCAACGGATGTTGACAAATTTTTCAAGGATAGTGCCACGTAGGCCAAAATGGGGTAGAATATTATAGATAAATTAAGTTCAGGGGGTTAATAGGACCTTAGTAAAGGTTAGGTGTGTCTCGGGGATTTCGGGTATAGGCTGGGGGGGTACTTATGCATTTTCCCTTTATCTTATATTAGTAAGTTTATTTTAAAATATTTGAGAACTACAATAATAGACTTACATTATTAGTGTAAGTCTTATTTTAAAGAAATTTTTTTATAAAAAATGCAAGTTTTTTTTTAAATTTTAGTTTTAATTAATAATCTAGTATTTTTTAATTATAATTTATTATTAGCTACTTAATTTTTTTGTTAGTTCAAAAAATAATTAAATAATATTCTTACTATTATATTATATTATATTGTATTATATTATATAGGGATAAGGGTGTGAAAAATATCCAACTTTGGTCGGATTTGTTGTTGCGATACTAAAATTTCATGACGACCTATTACCTCCCTAGACTATTTAATACCGTATTTTTTACACCATGAACTATTTAATAGTGTATTTTAAAGGTATATATGTGCCCACGTGGACACATTACTATTTATAATTTTGCATTATTTTTTATGTTCACGTGGGCAAATATATATGTTTAAAATACGGTATTAAATAGTTTAGGGAGGTAATAGGTCCTCGTGAAAGTTTAGTATTGCAACAGCAAATCCGACCAAAGTTAAGGTATTTTTCAGACCCTTATCCCTATTATATATATTAATTATTAAAAAGAATAATAAACTAATCTAAACTACCCCACTACCCATACCCATTTCTTCTCCCATTACCCAACTCACCTCACACCTCTCACAACCCACTACACACCCCTATATACTGCATCAACACATACACAAACACACCTACACCTACACAATACAATCAGCAATACCGAAAGGACACTACAACACATACACACCAATACAGATATCTACAGAAAGCAATCCTACAAAAAAAAAGGCCACTACTACATACGTACACAATGACAAAAGTTATCAGATTTTGTATGTGTTTAATCTGTTAATATTTTTTGATGTTATAATATGAAGTATGTTCAGACTTTTCATATCAATTTCTTGTTCAAATCTTTTAAATCGTTATATTTAGAGTAAAATTGTTATAGCAATTCATAGTTTATATCATGTTTGGATAACCCATAGTTTATTTCATTTTCAAGTAAAACTATTATCTAAGTGTATTCTTATATATATATATATATATATATATATATATATTTATATTTAATGATGATATGTGTATTAATTATGGCTTAATAAACTGAAATGATAAGAATAATTAACGACAAAGATTCATCATCTAAAATATATTGGTTTCAGTTAGTAGGTTTTCCTTTTCATTTTTATGACTTAAATAAAGAATGAAAATTTAGGCACCCACAATTCCTAATATGTTTATACTAATGCAACATGTGCATAATTTGTAAGGGAAATTGTATAGTTTCAATTGTTATTTTTTAGTTTTTGTTCTTATTAATATCGTGTTTATTCTTTTTTAGAAAGACATAAAAATAAAATAAAAAAATTTCCACATGCTTTGTATTTCGTTTGAGTGATGATTATTTTTAGAGAATTAAATTAATAGTTTTACGTTGACCTATGTAATTAATATTTGTTTTGTTGAATTATTGCCTTTAGTGAGTTATAATGATTTAGTTTTTTTAAAAATAACTTAAAGTCCTTCGACTTTATAATAAGAATTCAAATTTTAAGTATTTTTTATAATTAAATTTCTTTAAATTGAATAGTTAAAAACATAATTAGGCCGACAATAATATTAGACAAATTTCACGTACTGGAAGAGCATTACGTAAATTTAGACATGAAATCTAAATAAATAAATAAATAATTCACGGTAAAGTTGAAAAGCGTTGCTATCAATATACCCACATTAATAAAATAAGACAACCTGAAAACAAGTTTAAATCAAAGAAGGCAGGTCATAAGCACTTCTATAAAACTCATAAGTTATTTTTAGGCTATAAATATAGGATATCCAAATATAAGTCAATAAAGCAACTGTGTTTACAAAACTCGATGAGTGTCTAATACTTTCCTCTCGATCAACAAAATTTCTTACCTAGATTTCTAGTTTGCAGACCATCAAAATGAAGAGTCAATTTTCTTTTGATTAGGAATCTAAATAAGGTGACTTGGAACACCAAAACTCAATTCCAAGTGACGACTCTAAAATAAATAATCATTTTTCAAAATAGTCACTTTAATTGGAAAAACTCTTTTTTTCAAAATTTCATTTGGAAAAATAAGGGTGTGACACATGCTATTTTTAATACACCAAATCAAACACTAAGTAAGAAACAATGTTTGCATACTAATGCAACTATAACTAATATCAACACTATTAAATCAGTATTACTAATACACCTTATGCATCACTATTCTTATATATCCCTATCAAACGATCTCTTAGTGATACTATTTTTGAAACTATTGTGGGCACATATACTAGTGTTATATAAACCTAAGGATTCATTTGGTAGAGTCTGTTAGGCAAAAAAAAAAAATGCATTAGTTTTGTATATTATTATTATTAAGTATCTTCTTTGATATACTTTTCAACCAATGTATAACTAATGTTTGTATTAGTTATACACGCTATTTGATATTAAGGTGTGTATAACACACATAATTCATGGTCTTAATAATGCAAAGATCTTTTATGCATGCACTAGCATTATTAAAGACACAATTGTCCCTCAAAACATTTTTCATATCTTTTCCATCATATTTGTGAATGATATTTTTGTAGATAAATATTTTTTTAAAAAATTAAGCAATACATGTTATTTTTAATACATCAAATTAAATATTATATAAAAAATAATTTTAACATAACTAATACAAGTATTACTAATACACCCTATTTAATAATATTCTAATACATTCTACCAAACTATCTTAAAAAAATATTTAGACAGTATTTGTTTAGTGGTAAATATTAGCTCATAGGACAAATCATGGGGAGGAGTAGCAGAATTATTCCAATGGAAAAGGAAAAGATGAATAGAGGAAAAACTAGTAAAGAAAAGCAGGAAACTTCACTAATCTCAGTACACAATATATTTCTTCGGTCCTTTTTTATTTGTCCAATTTTAATTTTTTACTTATCATTTTTTAATAAAACAAGAAAAAAAAATATTTTTTATCTATTACACCCTCAATTTATTTAGAGAATTAATATTTTTTAAAAAGGTAAAACTCTTTAATAAATAAATTAATTTTGAAATTATATCCATTAATAAAGATAAAATAATAAATCTATTATATTAATTATTATTTTTTTAATAGATATATCAAATTAAAAATAGAAAAATAAATAAAAATCAAGGGAGTATTGGTATAAATAGAGAAAGACCAAAGAACATGAGTTAAAAAGCAATATTTGAAAATGATATCCCTGTCCTCCTTTTGAAGCACATATTTCTATGTTATGTTTGGCTTTCAGTCTCGAGTAAGCGACATCAGCTAAGCTATATCCCTAATGCCTGTAAAATTGAATCGAAAATCGAATTAAATCATAAAGTGAGTCAAGTTAAAAATAAAATTAATTGATGAGTTGGTTTGATATTGGAGAAAGAAATTTGGTTATATTTGGATTGATTTGGTTTTAACTAAAACAAATTAACCAAAGATCAAATCAATCTGATATTATATATGTAATTTTAAATTTATTTTATACATAAATTTTTATTCTTTGATATAGTTTATAAATATTTCTTATATTTTTTTTTATAATTTTTATGTTTTAACATATTATTTCAAATATTTTGAGACTTAAAATTTTGAATGGTCCAGTAAAGGTTATAGTCCATGGATAATAGTAACTCTGATAAAGTTCAATTCAAAATCAAATCGTTACTACTGCTAAAAAAAAAAAAAATTCAACACTAAAAATGACAATAATGTAATAATGTTGAGTATTTATTCTTTATTTTTGCATGACATTTAAAATACGTAACCTAATTTTTTTAAAAAATATTTAATCATGTAATTAATACTTATTAGACTTATTTTAGCATGATTTAGTACTTTTAAATTATAATTTTCATTATGACTTATTAATTTAAAATATTTATTTTATGAGATATTATTATTATTTTTTGTTGAATATTTGAGTGCATCATTCAACTCATATTTCGTATTATTTTCTTAAGAAACACGTTATATAATTGTATTTTGGTACTAAAGAAATATTTGGAGCACATATTGATTATATGTTTGTATGAATATTTTATCAAAAAAATTGAATATCCTGACGTTAAAAACCCAAATTTTATTAATTTGGTTTAATTTATAAATTTATAAATTTAACACAAATAATTTAATATGATATTTGAAAAATTCAAACCAACTCAATCATGTACACCTCCTACTAATAACCCTTTATTTTATTTTTTGTACTAGACTAGATGAGTTGTGCGACTTCATTAGATTGATTTTTTAAAAAAATCTATATAGAAAAAGGGAAGCAAATTGATTTATTAATACTTGATAGAGTTCTCTTGAATTGAGGAACAATATTAACTTAGAAAGACACACACTCCCTCTGTTTCAAAAAAAAAAAGTGTCCTAATTTGACTTGACAGAAAATTTTAGAAAATAAAAAAGATTTTTGACATTTTGTGGTCCTAAATTAAAGTTATATCAAGTATACTAAATTATTCTTTAATCCTGTGACATTAAACATGTCACGTGGAAAGTTAAAATTAAAATGTTACCAAAAAAGGAAAGAGATCATTCTTTTTGAAACAAAATAAATGGAAAAGTAGATCATTCATTCTGAAATAGAGGAATTATTATTTTTTACTAAACTTTGAGAAGTTCCTTCATCCTTCCTAGCTGCGAGACCTATAGAGTTAATATTCTCCATGGTCACTCACTAAGGAGTTTTTATACAGAAAGTCATTTAACTTTGATTTTTATTTCAAAATTTACTCAACTATAAATATTTAGTTACAAATCACTCAACTTTGATTTTTACTTCAAAAGTCACTAAACTATAAATATTTTACTTACAAAGTCATTCAACCTATTTAATTATTTTTTCCATTAAAATCAAATTCTAAAAAATAAAATAATATCAATTTACAGTCATTTGGTTGATTATTATTTGTAAACATTTTGAAATCACTAAATAACATATATTTGATTATTAGGTAATTTATTTAAATTAAAGCTAATATTTTCTAGTAATCAAATAATTTTAAAGAAAAAACTGACAACGTATCGTAAAATTTTTAAAAGAGTTTTAAATGTATTATTTTATAAAATAACTAAACTAAAGTATTGTAAACATTTTAAAAGAAGTTTGAACGTATTTTTTTAGAATATGATTTTAAATACTAATTTCATACAAGGAAATTTTAATAAAAAATAATTAATATATATTGAGTAATTTTGTAAGTAAAATATTTATAATTGAGTGAGTTTTGGAGTAAAAATTAAAGTTAGTGACTTTTGTGTAATAAAATTCTTTAGTTGAGGGACCATTGAAGATATTAACTCGAGACTTATACGTAAGGTAGAGAAACATTTTATTCTTCCAAGTGATCTCACTAAATCGACAGACACATGCTATATAATATACTTTGACGGCTTTATATGGGACAAATCTGAAGAATTAATTGAAACATAATAAAAATGGAGTGAATATTTAGTCACAAAAAGGCAAAAAGAAGACATGAACAATCGGAATCAAAGACATATGAAATTCACTTCCAATGTGTTATGAGAAACAAAATTTTCTTTAAGTGGTAAAATAATTGAGTTGATATCTTTATGAAAATCAATGAGTCGAATTTACTCTTCTCTAGGGAACTAACAGGCAACAAGCATAAACAATAAAATGCATATTTTCACACGGGAAAGAGTATTATTAATGGATAAGAATGGTAAGAGACTTAGTCGTCAAAGTTGCAATTTATAGTACTTTTCGTATAATTTTTGAATATCTAAATTTTTTGTTAAAAATATCAAATTAATATAACCTAATTTGACTTTGAAAATTATCCAACTGACGCGGGCCACCCCAGCCCCTCGTGGGCCTTACCATAGGTAGGATGTTGGCATTACCCAACAATCCCCCTCCCAATACCTGCCATGATCTTGACTCTGATACCAAGTCCATCAAGCAAGCACCATATTCTATCATGGCTCCGACCCAGGCCACTTCCGCCCCTCATGGGCCTTGCCATAGGCAGGATGTTGACAGTACTATCCAATATCATATGTTAAACAACCTTTGAATATCTAAATTTCGGAAATGAAACAACAGAAATAACCTCCTAGAACAAGTTAGTAACTGTGGCTTTAGGATGCTCATCTACAATAGCCACACACAACAGTGACATCGTGCAACAATGTAAAAATTGAAAACAACATTTCTTCCTACTGGAGATCGATGGGAGAAAACTAAGTTTGATAAATCCTATGAAGATTGTTAGTAACAAAATGAAAGACAACAGACCTAGATAGTCACAAAATAAAGAAAAACAGTCTAATTAACACTGATCAAATTTACTATGATCGATATACCTCTTAGTTTCCACAATAAACAAAAAAAAATCATGAAATTTGGCTAAGCCAATCTTCTAAATTTACAAATTGGTTATAAAATAATATCTAATTTAATTTTATACTCTCTTTTCTTCAGGTGCATGCACCTTACACCCGCTTATCAATTTTGAAATTTACTAATCCCCTAGCAAACTGATAAGATATCAATTTATTTGGTAACAGATTAACAATTATCGAACGGTTATCAGCAGGGGAGGAGCCACGTAGGCTCCAGGGTGTCCAATTGGACACCCTTCGTCGAAAAATTATACTATTTATACACGTAAAATTTTGACTTTATATTGGTAAATATAGAATTTGGACCCCCTGAAATAACAAAGTGATGCGCAATGGAGTTGGCAATAGCCTGTGCAATCCTACTCTTTATCCCGGTTCGATTCACTGCAGGGTTGTTTTCTTTTTCTGTAATTATTTTGACTTCTTGAATTCAATTAAGTAAATAAACATGCGTGGTTTTAACATAAAAGTTTAGTTGCTTGGTGGTTAATAGTATCATGAAGGTCTCCCAAGACTCAAGTTCGAATCCCTCCTCTACTAACTATTTTTTTCTAATTAAAATTGAATTATTTCCTTAAAATTTAATACCTTTTCCTTGTAGAATAAGATTTTCTTAAATTTAATACTTTTTCTTGTGGATTTTTTTCAATTAAAATTGAATTATTTCCTTAAATTTTAATACCTTTTCCTTGTAGAATAAGATTTCCTTAAATTTAATATTTTTTCATGTGGATTTTTTTCAATTAAAATTGAATTGTTTCCTTAAATTTTAATACCTTTTCCTTGTAGAATAAGATTTCCTTAAATTTAATACTTTTTCTTGTGGATTTTTTTCAATTAAAATTAAATTATTTCCTTAAGTTTTAATACCTTTTCCTTATGGAATAAGATTTCCTTAAATTTTAATATTTTTTCCTTATGGAACAAGGTTTTCTTTCTCTATAAATAGGAGACTCATTTACCCAAATCATATCACAATATTATTAAGAATAGAATCTCAATAATTCTCCCTAATTTTTCTTCTCGTTCTCTTATTTTATAATAAAAATAACCAACTTAATATTTTAGTTTCAAGTTTCAATAGACATGAGGAATTATTATAATAGAGTACCAAAAAAAAGTTCGACTTCTCTAAGACAACCAAATAAAGAAACAACGGTAGATCAATTAGAGATGTTGTCACATTCTTCTAAAAAACAAAGCATTGATTTAAATACTCTAAAAATGACTTGCGAAATCAAATGGATGGTGAGTTTTTAGACGGTTGTATAGTGCCTATGTAGAAAAGAAAGTATTTCGTACTATTTCTAATGTGTCTATTATAAAAATGTTTCAGGATATGAAACCTCGTCGAGTACAATTGTAATAATATATTTAAATTATGTGTTCAATAGTAGTTTATTTCTTTATGTTAGTTTTAAATTATACACTTGTAATTCTATTAAAAATATTCCTATATTTAATTAAATATCGCTTAACTTGATTATTTGTTTTGATAATTTAAATCGTTGTTTTTTTTAAAAAAAAAATACTATTAAAAATTTGGACACCCTTCATTAAATTCCTAGCTACGCCATTGGTTATCAGGTGGTGTATCAACTAACCTCTAAGGTTGATTGCACTTTACTGGGAAATAATAGTACTAAAAACATTTAACACAAACCAAGAACAGTGCTAAAAATACTTAACACTTACCTCACAAAGTTAACACAAGAAATAAATTGGGTTTCATCGTTCACCGCTTTAGTGCTTTACTGTCTCTTGGTTGATTGGACCTTCATTTTCAACATTTCACTTCATCTTCCAACATTCTTCCTAGGTTTAAAAAAATTAGCATTCTGCATTGAACTTCTTCTCTTTTTCGTTGTTTTCTTTGTTAAAAATGTCAGCATCTTCTTTGATTTCTTCCCCTTAAGTACGTTTGTCCCATACATGTAAGTGTGGATTGATGGCAAACCAATTTACTGCTATAACTCTTGAAAATGATGGACATCAATTCTACAAATATCTCCGTCTTGGGTCAAACTCTTGTGATAATTGAAATTAGATTGATGACACACTTCCACGTCATGCATAAATGATGATTTATAATCAAAAAGTTGAATTAGATTCAATTTGAAAAGAAAGAAACCATTTGAAGAAGATTGTGGAGGATATGGGTGAAATTGAAGATTCTGATTAGAAGGGTATAATTGCTAATGAAATGTCTGAGTTGAATGATATGGATACAAATTAAATTTCTTATTTGAATAAAGTTTTTGTCGTGAAGAAAAAAATGTCAAATTTGAAGATAGTTTCTAGCTTGGATGATAAAGTTTTGAAGTTAGAATTGAAAGTGCATCAATTGATAAGTTTGCTTGCAGTTTCTTGGGCTATTAGTGTTGATTTTGTAGCTGTCAAGATGATGTAGTAGGGTGCTATTGTTTGTGTTAGGATAGTATTATTAGGTTGTGTTAGTTTTGTCACTTTTTGTTATGGTCAATGAAATAATATGCAAGTTTTATATAGTATGGTTTTAATGTTTTGAAGAAGTGTCAAGATGATGTAATTTGTTGTTTTGTCTACTAATGAAGAATTCTACAGTTTGATAATCTGCATTTTGCTTATATATAGCAGTTGTAGCTATATTAGCTAGCCTACATAAGCTGTAATTTTCTCTTACATGACAACCTTCAAAAATGGGAATCAGCTACTTACAAGACATACATACTTTGTTGCTCAAAATACACAAGATATGTAAATCGATAACGTACAAGACATTTTATAGATAAACTATCAAATGCGTTATCATATATTTTTTAGCCCACAAAACATTCTTACATTGTTTTATAATCACAAGACTAAATTGTCATTAACAAACATGACCAGTGACAAACAGTAAGCATCCAAAATATTTTGTTGTAGTTTCTTTTTGTTGGGCTTTGGCTGTTGGGCCAGTTTTGTACAACATTTTTATATAAACAATGTGTATTATCCGCATAATTACCACTTATAGTAATTGAATAGGTTTTACCATCTATAACATGACTTTTTTAACAATTTGTCTCCCTCTCTCACTCACTAGGGCTAATGAACTAAGGGTGACAAAAGAGTTTCAAAATGAAGAAAAAGTGACACAAGTTTTAACTATTGAGTAGAGGTGACAATTTTAAGATTAGTGCTAATGACACTAATTTTAAAACCCTCAAGTTTTATTATTTACATAAAAGCCCTATTTTCCCCATTCCACACCCTCCCTTCTCTCCACCCTTCTGCTGCTGCCATCCCCTTCCCTTCTGCCATCGTAACCGTCGCCGTCACCACTTCCTCCTCTACCACAACTGTCACACCCCAAGCTACCCTTGAGACGCGAACACGGGACCTAGGACCACAAGTGATCCTAAGCTAACCCTGCTGGCATGATCATGAGCATACTAAAGATAATAACAACTAATGCGGAAGCTAAATCATAAAGTAAGTCTGAAATGATGGGGAATACCCATATAATATAACTGAGATGAATGAAAACTGATGAGTTTAATACAAAGAAAAAATTATCTCAATACTAAGCTGAATCTAACTATATCTAAAATAAGCCTCTAAACTGACTAGAAATGTTGGGATATGCCCCAACTAGGTCTAGCAAAACTGAAACTAAAGACTAAAAGCGATAAAGATAAACATGTCATTAGTCCTCGAAGAATGAGGACTCACCACTGATGCTTCTGAACTAAAGATCGAAAATCGATCTAAGCGTGATCTGGATGTTGAGAACCTGAACCTACATCACGAGAAGATGTAGCGCACGTATGCGTCAGTACTTGAAAGGTACTGAGCATGCATGATAGAGTAAAGCTGAAATAACATATAACTGAACAAAGCAATGAAGCAATGAAATAATCTGAACATGATATAAATACTGAATACTGAGCTAACTGATGCAATGACCAAATTTATAACATGTTGAGACTGAATACTGACTATACTGAAATATGGTCAATGCAATAGAGTCTGATTGAACTATGGGAGCTACTAATAACCAACATAAAACCACATGAGCTAAATGTGGAGTCCGATGTATACGCCCCATCGAGAGGACCCAATATACCCTGCCAAAGGTACAGAGGCATGACTGACGTGATCACTAAACTGATGTTGCCCACAGAGGGGACTTACACCTACGTGGCTCGTAGTTCTGGACTATATGGGTACGCTGAAACCCTAGTCCAACTTGGTATTATGCTACTCCCAATAGATTAAGTGGTTAACACATTATGACTGAGTTTCTGTAAATATTGGATAGCTCGAAACTGAACATGCAAACTAAGAATGCAACAATTAATCTGATAATGATGCATTCATAAACTGAGGCATGTATAACTAAATATATTATGACTGAAATACTGAATAACTCAAAATACTGACATGTAGATATTCATACTTGAAAACCCTTTTTTTGAAAACAATTCAACATCATATTATACTATGATCATTGATGACTTGGGAAGTCATTCTGCATAAACATTGATGGTATTTCTAGATACCATACTATTCATACATTGATGACCTACTCAATTGTCATACTAATCATGTTTTAGAAGCTCTTTCTCAAAACTCATCTTAACTTTCTCAAAAACTCAGTTTAAAACTCAAGTGTTGTCTTAAAGAAAAGTTTCTCAAGATTTATAACTCAAAATAGGGTTTATGCTGAAATATACTGATAATGTGGCATAAAACTGGAGCATGTATATCTGAATAACTGAAATATCTGACCTAGCATGTGTAATTCAAGAACTAATGAAATACATAGCTAGGGTTCTGAAGTTTATGTTAGAAACTGAGCAATAACATGATAATCTGATTTGGAACATTTAAATAACTAATTCATGATGATCTGTTATAATTCTAGAAACCCTAGGTCTGTTCATAATCATGGAATCAAGAATCTGACTGAATTCTAGGGACCTAATGGGTGAAAGGAACCCACTAGTGAAATCCCACATACCTGGTGACGAATTCCACGAAGAAATCTTTTGATTTCGGGGCTGGAACTGATGGAACCTTGCTGCGTTCTTGAACTAAGGTTCTTGACCTTTTTCTCCTCTCTTGATTCTAATTTTCTATGCTTTGATTAATGATTTTGACTAAGGTAAGTTCTAATTATGTTTCTAGGTTTAAACTGACTAAAACCTCATGATTTAGGTGTCAAAACGATGTATCTTAGGGGTTAAACGAAATAGAAAAAGACTAAAAGACTCCTGACTTAATTGCTGTAGGAGTGACCGATGGATTGGACCTACGGTCCGTCAATCAATCGACGGTCCGTCGATTGGGTCCGTAGGTCGAGTCTGCCCGACATGGCTTCACTAAAACGAGCATAACGTTTTACTCGCAGGTTGGAATTTAGCAAACTTGGTGGCGTTGGAAAGATAATTCAATTATCTATCATATAATAGTTCACGGGGCACCTAATTCATTATGTGCTAAGAGTTATGATCATCTGAAGTTGACCCATCAACAATTTTTCAGCTAACTGGTTGCTGACCCTCATCTACGGTCAGACCTACGGACCGTGGATCGAATGACGGTCCGTGTTGGTCAACCATAGTTTGTGTCAGAGGCTGGGTAAAGGAGGTCTTGATCCACGGACATAGACCACGAACTGTTGTCTGATCTACGGACCGTGGGTCTGTCCGTGAGTCGAGACTTAGCTGATTTTTCTGAGCTTGGCTGGGGAGGGGTTGCAGTGGTGAA
Organism: Solanum stenotomum; assembly: GCF_019186545.1. NCBI lineage: Eukaryota > Viridiplantae > Streptophyta > Magnoliopsida > Solanales > Solanaceae > Solanum > Solanum stenotomum. Next base: position 34,821,092 of record NC_064287.1, read on the forward strand.
CCACGGACCACCAGCACGGACCGTGGTCTGACCTACGGTCCGTGGATGGCAACCGTGGGTTGCACCTGCAACTTCTCAAAATCTGCATTTTTGGACTAATTCGAATACGGGGTGTTACAACAACCATTAGTTCTTCCTCCATTGCCACCATTCTCTTATTTTTCCTCTTTTACCACCACTGTTGCCACCTTATTCTTCTCTACCTCTGCCTCTACAACAACCATCACCTCCACCTTCGTTGTTATCACCAACATCTCATTTGCCACTCTACCACCCTCTCTTTTACCTCACTTGCTACAACAATTATTGTAGTTGTTACAACAACTTTAGCAGTTGCTGAGCAAACTTGGGCAGTTGCTACAATAACTTCAACAGCTACTGAGCAAACTTTACAATTGCTGAAAAAACTTTAACAGTTGCTACAATAATTTTAGCAATTATTACGACAACTTCAGTTGTTGCTTGATTTTCTACAAAAAAACAATGACTTCAACTTTAAAAAATTTTAAATTACAGCAAATTAGTTTGTGAAATAGGATCAACAAGAGAAAAAAAATGTGATAAAAAATAATGAACGACAACGATAATGATAGCAATAACAAAGAAGAACAAGTAAATGGAAGAAGAGAAAAAGAAATGCAGAAGAAGAAGAAGATGGAAGAAGAAATCTAGAAAGATAAAGAAAGAAGGAAGAAGAAATCTAGAAAGATAAAGAAAGAAGGAAGAAGAGGAGAAAGAAATCTTGAAAGAGATTTTAAATATTGAAATTTAAGGAGAGAGGGAAAACGTTTCAAATATTTTGAATTTAGAAATTGGGTTTATTTTGAATATTTTTTAAAGTTTAGAAGTTTTAAATATTACATTTTAGACCACAATTATCTTAATCACTAATTAAAAAAAAATTGACTTGGTCAATCCTTTTTTGTCACCAATTTTAATTTCAACACTTTTTTGTCACCTCCTCCTCAATTTACTCCACTGGCTCCCCCCCCCCCCCCCCCCCCCCCCCCCTCTCTCTCTCTCTCTCTCCCCTTCTCTTTTCTTTCTGCCCGTCTCTCTCTATAAATTTCAATTATCCTAATTTAAGACTTGATTTTGGACTGAGTATTATTCCAAACAATCGAGAACATCTTTGAAATTTATATCTTAGTGTTTAAGGATGTTTGATGAAGACTAATATTTATATAACTAATATATTTTTATTACAATAATATATTTAACATTGTTTAAAAGAGAAAAAATAAAAAATAATTATCAGTATATTATACATATTTATGTTTCAATGCACATGGTAAATATAATTAAAATATTTTTAAAACAATTGTATTATAAGTGTTATGTGTGAATCTCAAACATTTATGTACTATTTAAATTAGTTAACGTTGTTAGATATGTATTATATTTGTTGGAATAACAACAATCAAGTTCATAACAATGTATAATATTGAATTTGAATGGTATTACAAGTGTCTTGTATTTTTAATACAATTGTAATACATAAAATAATTTGAATAACATTTGAATATTTTAAATACAAGTACAATGCATTTTTAACACCATTAATAAGATAGAAAATAACAATTATAAGACATTATGAATTCAATATATTATACATATTAGAGGCATATTTCAAAGCACGTGGTGAATATATAACTAAAACATTTTTAATAAAAATGTATTATAAGAATTATATGTGAACTTCAAACATTCTGCTACCATTTAAATTAGTTTACATTGTTAAAACTATATAGAGGTGGCAAATGGTTAAATTTGGATGGGTTTAAAATGATTTAAACAAAAATGGGTAATTATCCAATGCGTCCATATTCTATATGGGTAAATGTAATTTGGGTAATTAATGGACAGATTGGATATGAGTTACCTATATTTCATCCACATTGATTGAAGAAATAAAAAATGAATTTATATGTTCTAAGTTTCTAAAGTATTTTTTTATTCTACTCACTCCTACCCCTACCTCCAATTCACCCACCCCTAATTTTATTTTATTCTCTAACCCCCACCTTGCTTTTAGCCCCCCTCCACCCCCGTACCCACCTCACCCCACCTTCATCCCCCCCTTCACCCACCCACCCCCACTTTTTAAAAAAAAATTCTACCTCCCCCCCCCCNGCAATTTTTTTTGCTCTTCCATTAAATAAATGAGTTTCTTTTTATGTACCACCTCCGCCCCACCCCTATTTTTTTTTGTTTTTCAAAAAACAAAAATTACATTTTCAAAAAAGAAAGTTACCCCTGTTATAAACTAAAGTATAACAACTAAGATAATAAGAAAGATGAGAAATAGTATGTGTAGTATTTTCTTTCACTTACTCTTGCCTCTTTCTTTGTTACAAGAATAGGGGTATATATAGTTGTATACACTTGTGCCCAAAGTGTGATACATGGATATCTTCTTGTCAGTACACTTTGGGCATCAAGTATATCAAATGGCTAATTAGTATACACCACATCGTATTTTGTGTGTGTATTAATCTTACAACACTTAACATATTAGTGTGGACATCCAATTTACAACACTCCCCCTTGGATGTCCATGTCTTAATAGATAATGTGTCTCGTTAAAACCTTACTAGGAAAAATCCTATAGAATAAATCCTAGTGAAGGAAAAAGAGTACACATATCTTGTAAGTTGTAATACGCATTGGTAGCTTCCTCATTAAAAAACTTACCAGGAAAATCAGTGGGACAAAACCTCGGCTAAGGGAAAAAGAGTGCAATGCGTATTATACTCCCCTGATTAAAACATCACTTAACAACTCGACGATGACGCAGTCCAATCTTATATCTCAACTTCTCAAAGGTTGAAGTTCATAATGCCTTGGTGAATATGAAATGTTAAACATTGGCTACATCCTTCTTTTGAAGATCATGAATAAAAAGACGAACTTTGGTGAAATATATTTTTCTCAGTCTTCTTTGATGTATCCTCCTCTTAGTTGAGCACATGAGGCCTTGTCTTCATATAATATTGTTGGAATATCTCTTTTCGAAGGAAGATCACACATTCTTTGGGTATGTTTATTGATCTCGACCAAATATATTTTTTGAAAAACACTCAATTCGTGATCTGGCCGACGTAGACAAATTGCTCGTTCGATTTGTTAGCAGCAACAATCGAGCACTAACGAACACTTTCATTAAAATTGACCGTCTTGTGGAATGATTTGAAATGACAATATTTCCATATGAAAATATATAACTTTCATGAGTTCAAACTTCATAATTTTCTGCAATTTCATGATCAATAAATCTAGACATAATTGGTCAGAATAAATAATTTATATCAAAATTTGATTCACTCTAATATCTCCATCGATAATAGTGATGTTATATTTTGCATGCATACTAATAAAATTATTTACCAAGAATAATAATAGCAGGATACATAAGTGCACCAATTGCACTATGACATGCTACTTTCTAACCATTTTAATGAGATCAAAATTGATCTTTATAATATGTGATCTTACAACCATTGGGGTACTATTCAATGGAATCGCTTTATAACCTTTTAAATCCTTCAAAGATTTTCATATAATATTTACTGTCTAGCTAGACATGATAATCACTCATCATACGTATTCAAGTTTTTCATATATTGCCAGGCTAAAAGAAACCTCATTGCATCCACCTTGGCAATATACATCTCCATACAATAATGTCAGAACTTTTGCGAAAAATCTTTATTTTTTCAATGCACAACCCGTACTTTATATTTTACGATTTTGCTTATCTCAAAATAATTTATTTGTACCCCACTGACATTATAACTTGATATATGGATAAAATAAGTCCAAAACATCAACCAAGTGAATAGAAAAATACTTGAATTGTACTTTCATTTGGCCAATCATTTAACTGTCAACTCTTGACAGATTTAATTTCAAGATCCTCATCACCATTTATAATGCACTACATTATATTCAAGATATCATCGATGGTTATTTGATGTCGATTCTAATGTGACATAACTTATCAAGCTCACTTCATTTTTTATCATTTACAGGTACCTGTACCTTTGTCAAAGTTTATAAAGTGTTATGTCATGGTGCTCTTTCTAAAGTACTTGCCTCATTATTATGATCATCTTGATCATTTACTCTTTTTCTTCTTCAAGAAGTTTTATCTTTCGAATCGATTAATTTATCACGCTTCAGACGTGCCATAAATTATGTCCTTCAGGGACTTTTCATTGGAGCATTCATAACTGGATTATAACATAGGGTCAGTGAATGCGTATGACAACTGACTTAAATTATCTCTTCAACGAGATTCATATAATTCATTATGTATAACTTATTTTCCAGTTGCTTATCTCCCCCTAATGTTAGAGAATCTAGCATTCACCCAACCTTATTTAGGGACTCATCTTTGTGCATTGTTAATGGTGGAGCAATGAAATAATATACCGCACATTTAAATTTCTAGATGAGAATTATTTGGTTCCTGACCCTGAACCAATTGTGATAAGGGAACCTTGTTGGCTTGATACGTACAAGTGTTGTTACACTTTAAATGACACATCTCATACCAAATTTCTTTTGAGAGTTTTGTTCTCATAACCAATGGTTTAGCTTTAATTGGAGGCATAAAATTTCTGCTTAAACAACTTGGATATATACCAACATTATCAAAATATAGTTTTATAATTTGAAATGTGCTCTTGATTTATCAATTCGAGCAAACAACCTTTGCAAAAAATCAAATTGCAAGTTGATAATAAAGCACATGTGTCCATAACATAGATGCATCTATTAAAATCATATAATTGTAAATGGTTCACATGAAGGTGAACGGGCCCATATTCACCTTTTTATACATTTCAAAATTCTAAGAGATATAATCTCAACCTTAGCTGGTACAATGATAATTGTATCACGAGAACAAACAACACAAGAGAATTCTTGAAGAATATATTATTTCTTCAATATATATAACCACATGAATTCTCTGTAATTTTCGTATCATATTTAAACTGGGACTGTCATTAATCGACCATGCCAACTGATATTTATTTCAATAAACTTCTCGTTTATTTTGCATGTGATTTCATCATCATGCCCATACTTAATCACCACAAACAATAAGCAAATATGGGTAATCTTTCACGTAAATATTTATATCCCACTTTGATTGTAGTAATATGAAGATCTTAAATCTTTCCATATTTTATAGTCTCAATATTTTTTTTTCTTTGACTATTTCTTTGAAACTTAAAAAGTTTCTTTCGAGACTTACTACAATTCCAATATCATGAGCACTTTTATTTCTTTGGGTAATAGCACGTTAGCTCACCAAAGCTCACAATTAACATTGAATACTACCACATATTTCATAACATTGTTTGTGTGGTGACATCTCTTTCAAAGAGAAATTTATATCATTATTGTCAATGTCAAAATCATTACAAGCAAAACTTGTTTCTTGATTTACTTTTGTCATTAGTATCTCCTTCCTTTTGTTTAATATCAAAAAAAATATTTTGATGTACAGAGATACATAATCAATGACAATTTTTGTGGCAAGAAAATATTTGAATGCCCTTAAGAAAGTTGTCTATCAATCTATTATAGGAAAACACCAACCCAGTACGACACACAAAGACTCGAAGAAAAGGATAAAGAAAATTTTACTCCTAGAAAGAACTTGGTGTAAAGAAAAACACTTGGAGTTTATTTAGTTAACTACGATTCACAAAGATGATTTTGAATCATGATCTCATAAATTTATTGAAAGAACAAGGCCTATTGAAGACACTTAGCGCAATTACCAAGCATGATTTATTTATCATTGTTTTTCAACCAATTAGCTATTATGGAGAATCATTTTAATAAATTACTTTTTATTTTCAGCATGATTGACTAAAACTCCATAGTCTTAGGGATGTGCTTATGTAATGAATGCTTAATTAGCATCTGGGTATATGTGATTGCTTAATATAATGTTGATTTAATATAGGTTCACTTGTTTCTTCATGATTTAATGTATTATTTGAGTTACAAATTTTTATCTAGCTTAGATCTCTAGTATTGCTTATGAGTGAGTTCGAGAGTGGAAGGAATGACTGATAATATCTTGATTTAATTCATGTATTAGCCCTAGCTTGGTAAAGTATGATTGAATTAAGGTTTTGAGTTAGTTCTTAATGTTACACATGTCGGGGTTTGATAGAACCCATATGAAATATGATGATTGATTGATAGATCATTGTCATAATCATTAACTTAGTCTACCAGTTGATAATAAACTATTTATAGCAATCATATTTACCCACTATGTGAAATTAACATTCATTTATGCACACTCCTAAGATTTATCTATTATTCGTGAAAACTCTTTTGTTCTAAGCTTGCCATTGAACTTGTTGAAATATTGTTAACCATTTTCAAATTATTAATTAAAATGTCTTTCATTTACATTTATTTCCAAATTGACTAAACATACAAAACTCTTATTCTTGAGATTACATCGTAAGGTGAATTACTATCGATCATTCCATGTGGGATCAACCCCAACTCCTCGTTAGATTATATATTACTAGCGATCTCCTACACATCGATTCGTATGGTGTGTAGTTTAGCATTATAAAAAATGGAGCGGTTGCTAGAGAATGGTGCATAGAAATTCCCATATTGAAGTATCTTATTGAACTATTTTTTATTGTTGTGTACCCTTACCTTGTTTGTTCTTTTACTGAATTTATAGGTAAGAGCATGAGCTCTCAAGGGAGTGAGGTTGATAGCAGGGAAAGGTATATGGATGATGGTAGTCCATTAAGAGATGTTAGTCGTGCTGGTGCCATTCATTTGCCCCCAAATGTGGGGATTGCCGTCTTCCATGTCGCAATTACTATGTTTCACTTTCTTCAAATGAAAGAACTCTATGGAGGTTTGGATCATGAGTATTTACACAAGAATATGAAGAACTTCATTGATGTGGGTGGTACCTTATCCTTCAAGAACGTTTCTCAAGAGTCTATTCGTTTGAGGATATTCCCTTTCTCTTTGATTGGAGATTTTACTGCATGGTTGGGAGAGCTATCCAAGGATTCTATTACCTCGTGGGATGAGTTGACTGAGACTTTCATTGAAAGGTTCTTCCTACTATCAAATTTCCTACAACTCCGGGATGATATTAAAAATTATCACCTAATTAATGGAGAGCCGCTTCATTTGACGTGGCTGCTTTCAAAAGAAACTACTTCAGTGTCCCACTCGTGGTTTGCTCGATAAAGTCCTTTAGCAAATATCTTATAGGTCCCTTGATCAAATCAACAATTGGGCAGCCGATCAACTTGTTGTTGGTGGAATCATGTGTCAGCCTTTTTCGATTGCCTCCACTTTGTTCGATAGAATGGAAAAAACAAACCAGGCTTGGCACACTAGAGAGGATGAGGTGACCCCTATTTCTTCAGCCATTTTCAAAGAGAAAATGTTGAGGGATAAATAGAGAGATGATAACGTGACGAAAATGATGACTCAGATGGATCTTTTGACCAAACATGTAATAGGAAGTGGTTTTAAGAATGTGAATCTGTCACGACCCAAGCCTAGGGCCTAGATGTGACCGGCGAATGGGGAACCCGAAGGAACCCCAAACAAGCCTCATAGCGTATCATTACACATCCTTGGTCGCGGAAGCAATTAAAATGACCATAAGCAATAAGCATAATCAAAGGGGGAAATCGGGACTAAGGGAGCAAGAAAAAAAAAGAAGAAATGATACATAAATACCATAGATGAGTCAAGCTCAAGCATAATACACAACTTGTCCAACACCACCTCTAAACATGAGTACTTAGCGGGGGCCAAGACAAACTACCGGGCTCACCCTCATAGTCAAAACATAACTAAAAAGAAAAGTCTTATACATAGCAAAAGATCATGAGCAACGTCCCCGGAATGGAGGACTCACCAATAACCTTGATAGGAAATCGTATTAGCCACGCGGAGGAGGATGGTCAAGCGGTGCTCCGGTCCCTACATGGTGACATCATGTAGGCATAGAGTATGCATTAGTACGTTTGAATGTACTAAGTATATGGGATGCAATGCAATGCTACAATAGATGGACATCATAGGAAAAATGCATAATCATACCCGATAGATAGCACATTAGAGAAATGATATGTATAATGATGCTTACATAAAAATCATATTTAGTGGGACGTAGTACATGTGTGGTGAGTGACCATCAATATAGTATTTCCAAGGCCTACCACCCCCTTGGAGAGGCGAAAGAGGTACAAACCCCTCAATGTGGTTACCCGGGCCTACCACCCCCCGAGCTAGGGACCAAGGTACAAACCCCTCGATATGGTTATACGGGCCTACTACCCCCCGTACTAGGCAACCAAGGTACCAACCCCTCGATACGGTTATACGGGCCTACTACCCCCCGTACTAGGCTTGGTCGACTCACAACACTATATTGAGAAAATCATATACATGTATCCCTTTCATCATCATTTCAATAATTATATAATCATCCGACTCATAGGATGTACATTGGACCTTCCATTTCCTATGAATTCTATAAATGACATTTTATCAAACACATGGTGGGCTATTGTTCATGTAGATAAAATCATGTCTTTCAAGAGTACTAAGTCCAACCAATTCCGAAATACATATAAATCAGCCCACCAACAACATACATATATATATCAACCTTCATAATTTGATCATGGAAGCATGAAAACCATAAACATCACATAATAATTCCATTTCATGATAATATGCAAAAATAGACCATAATAGAATGTGTAGTAGTAATTCCATAATTCAAGAGTTCATAAATGATCATAAGGACCCATAAACTTGAAGTAAAATAGAGGATAAATGGTTGGACTTGTGGAAAGGAAGGTTTCCACAATCAACCCACATACCTCAACTTTGGAGAATCCTTGATGAAGATTGGAATGGAGAATTGATGCTTGAGATTGAGTCTTGAATCCGGAATTAGAACTTGAGATGTTTGAATTTGGTTGAAGATCTTGGTGGAATTTTGGAGAGGGATTAGAGAGTGTTTTTGAGTGTTTTGAAGCTAGAAAGAAATATAACTAAGTATGGGACAATCCTCTTTTTTATAAAAGAAAAACGTCCAGCCGCTACAGTAACTTTAGCTACTGGAAATTGAAATTCTGCTCCGACAGGTTTTACGAAAATGATCATAACTCCTTCATCCTAACTCGGAATGAGGTGAAACCAATTGCATTGGAAAGATAACTCGAAGGGCTTTAATTTAATAGGTAGCGGCCCTTCCAGTTCCTTGTGTGCTAAGAGATATGCCCCTTTAAAGTTGACCCTGAAAATCGCATTTTTTGCGATTTTCGAATTTTGATACGGTTGCTCTAAAATTCGGGTTAGACCCATTTCCCACTCAATTTTACCCCCTGAATAAGAATATGAAGTCGAATTTCCGAAATCATGCACGGATTTTGAGATATATGGAAATTACAATTATAGGTGTTTCCGAAGCACATTTTCGGGCATTTTTGGGGTCGTTTCAGAATCTTGTGGGTGCAAGTGGTAGGAAGTGTATCAAAGATGAAAAGTTTGAAGGCATGTACAAGGAAGCAATATAATTCTTGACAAACCAAGTGGAGGGTTCTTGATACGCTCAAATTACACCTCCCTAAAGAAGCGTAAGCGATCATTATCAAGTAAAGAACCTAACTTGTAGGTTGGGGTCAATCCCACGAGGAAAATGGTTTAGACTTCACTTTAACCAACAATTATATTCGTTTAGTCAAATTGCTTCAAGAAACAAGTAATTAAAAAGGGGAGGGGGGGGGGGGGGGGGATTTGTGAAACAAATTGTAAGAATTCAATAAGTAATCAGTAAACAAAAGTCAATTTTGGTTGTTATTAAGATGAGAGAATTAACTAGGGTATACATGTTCCCCACAAGCTCATAACGCAGTAATCCTAGTAATAGCAATCCTTTCCTAGTGTACTACATGCAAAGTGATAAGCTAGGTATCTCTAAATTCTTGGTCCGACATTTAGAGAATTTCACCCCGCACCCTGGTCCGGCTACGTGTGTATAATTTACTAAACCTTCCCTTTACCTCATATTAGACATCACATCGATGTTTGGCTTAGTTATTACTTCGCACCAATCCACACTAGACTATTAAATAGTATCACACTAAATCTATGTTGATAATTCTTTTCTTGTTGATTACCTCCTTGGTCCGACAAGTAGCAACAAGGCGAGCTCTAACGTTGCGCACCGTTAAAAAGACTTTAAAACGAAAGAATTATCAATGCATGCAAAACACTATTCAAGAATTACTTATTTACTATTCATACTTTGTTAATCGCTCATGGTTCCCACAACCCTAGTTGTGGAGTTTAGTTACCCATAATCATATGAACACAATTCATTGTTTTAGATGAAAGAATTATGAACTTACGTAATTGAGAATAACAAACCCGGAATTTCAACTTGAATCTCAAAACCAAAACCTTCAAAATCAACTTAGGAAATCAAGAATTGTTAGGTTTGCAAAAATTAATCCCAAGTCACAAAGTAGAACTAAAGTAATAAAGTCTAACCCCCAAAAACGAGGTTTACATGCCCTATTTATAAAAACAAGGTCTAAATTAAAAGGGAAACAAAATATAGAAAGTTTGTTCAGGCACACATCTTCATTCCACGAGACTGACTCACGGACCGTCAATGGATCTACGGTCCGTGAGTCCCTTCCGTCAGCCAGGACTTAGAAAATATTTCAGCTTCCAAAAATTAGCTTCTCTGAAGCAAACGATGGAACACCAAGACAGACCATAAATCGATCTACGGTCCGTCGATCCCTCTCCGTAGCTCCATACTTAAAATTCTCCAAAAATCAGGTATTGGAATCCTCGCAGTCACATTCTAGGGTTCAACAGTATGGTCCGTAGATCAATCTACGGACCGTCAATGGCCATTGTGGTTCCACACTTGGTCAGATTTTCTTGATTTGCCTTCTATGCCTTACCTGCTGATCTACGATCACCATCTACGGAGTGTCAATGGACCTACGGTCCGTAGATCACCTCCGTAGATGCCCTTTTCTGCATTTCTTTCAGCTGTCTCTTTACTTCCGCGCCGAAACATCTTTCCTGCAAAACATGATAAAAATACATAAAACTAATACAAAAAGGCCCTAGACACACACAACTCTTAAGTGAAATGTATTAAAATACCGTTAACTCAAGGTATATCAGTTCTCATTCTATCTATCAAAGATGGGGAGAGAATAAAAATTGGAACAAGGATCAATATGGAAATTGGAGAGATCGCGAGAGAAATTGGAGTAATCAAGGTAATGGTTGGAGGGAGCGTGAAGGTGAGTTACTATCGACCACTCCATGTAGGATTGACCAAAACTCCTCGTTGAATTATATATTGCTAGCGGCCACCTACACATCAATTCATATGGTGTGTAGTTGAGCGTTATCAACCAACATGACTAAAAAAATATCAAAAACAATATACAAACATCACAATCATATGAATAAAGCCTAAAACATCCAAACATTCCTGATAAGGGCCCACAAGCAATCACAAAAATATTACAATACCCCTAAACTTAAACTAACATTGCCCTCAATGCTTTTATATGAAGGTGGGGAAAGAGGTACTGCTCACACTCTTCCCGATGCACTAGAATCTAATCCATCAATCAGAAAGTGGGACTCAAACAAAGTCCTCTACAACTCCATATCAGTCTCTGAATTTCCACTATCTCTCTGAGTTCCTCAGCATTACCGTCCATTCTTGCAGTCAACTCATCAATTGTATCAGCTCTATCTCCTGTATGCGCTTTTCCCTTCCACTTTTCAACCTTCACTTGCATGTTTGTGAATGTGCCTTTTATCACTCCCACTCGTACATTCAAACTATCCACCTTATTAACTAAACCCCTCATGGCATTTGTTGTTGTATTATCAATCATTTAGGGTAGGGCTAGTGCCAATTGGATGAGTTTCCAGTTGTTACTGTTGGTGGTTTCAACCAACTCTTGGTAGACACTTCTTTTGGAAGTGGCGGTGGAAGGTGTTTGTGGGGTGATGGTGCATCCTAACCTGTGGCATTTCCCAATTCCATGGGAGTAGATTCATGGTAGTAAGGATCAGCCTCTCCGAAGCCAGTTACTTGTATCCTCCTCCTCTTCACTGAGGGAGCTTTAGCATCTCTCTTTTTATCTAATGCTATCACAGTCCCAAAAGATATGGCTTCATCGGAACCAAAGTATTAAATCACGACTTGGTCACAAAACTAGATAATAAGCACGGGGAAAAGTATTAAGTAGTTATGTTGGCGACCTTTCTATGAATTCATCATGACCTCCCTAACGTTAATGTGAATACCTATCAGTAAATAGGCAATAAAAATATCTACCTTATGGGGGGACCCATTGATCATTTTATGATGGCATAATTTGGGGGCAGATGAAGTCAAGCCACACTTTGTCTTCGAAGGACAAGTTTTTTTGAGAGATATCCCTTATTTAGTATCCCAACGTTGGGACCTTTCACAAATCACACTGGCCACCCACTGGAATTGGCTTATTTTTGTGGAAACCTTATGTGCATAAACAACTACAATCCCAATTGGTTTAACCCAGAATATTGAGTTGATGACCTTCGTTGTAATCTCTACCTCTATGCCACATGTTTCACAAATGACCAGCACAAAAGCCTTTCTATATCCCCTTTATGCCTTTGGGTGTCTTGCGCAGCCTGGTAGAAAACATAAAATTCTAAGACTACCTTTGAATAGTATTTCCCAGGTGCTTCAGTTAGTGGAAGCCACATCCGATCAGTTAATTATTGTGCCATACCTGGAACAGTCTCAACTAGACCATCAAAACTCGATGCTTTCTCTAGAATGAAAGACATGCCATCCTTGAACAACTCATAGTACCCCTTCATGCCCCATATATAGAACTTAATCAATGTTTCTTCTTGGGCATTAGTGGTACCCTTCTATTTCTGGAAGTGGAGAATCGCCTAGAAGGCTTTGAGGCAACATACTTTTGTCGTGGCATAGTCTGCAAGGGAAGTATGAGCGACATACGAACATGTACATTTTTTAGTATTTTCATTTATTAAATAGAAAAAAAACTAGAAAAAGTTAACAAAAGAAAAAGCATAGGAATGTAAGAAGAATTCACATTTCAGCTCACAGTGAGTTCAGCGGTGTAATTCCCCATAAGTTTGTAACATTTGAAATAACGAGCTTATGCTTGATAAGTCGATTTATGGTACTTTACATCAACGGTCATGGGAAAATAATGTAAATTAGGCGGTTATACCAAGGAATAGTTATATAAAGTCACTTGAATTTGTAGAAGGAAGTTACAGGCTAATGGGTGCCTTGAAATAAAAATTTTAAGTGAGATTTATTATGAGGAAGTTCTGATATGGTCTTATTTATGTACTGACTTGAAAGATGTATATCTCCCAATATATAGAGAGTTAGGAGACCTACAATAGATCAAATCGAAGGTCTATGAGTCTAGTTTTCAACGCAGAAAACCATTTATTAATACGACATTGGAGTAAAGAGTTATGACCATTTTACCGCAGGTTTTCCAAGCAAACCTGGTCATGGATCTGGATCGGGTTTGGCCGCTTTAAAAGGTGCTTTTTTTACTTCAAGAAAGATAAATTTCACATTTTCTCCAAGTAAAAACATCCAGAATCCATAAAAGAGAGCTCCAAGACCTTTGAGATAAGAAAACACCCCCTTCTAGCTTGATTCTTCCTTGGCTCAAGTTCGGAGAAATGTTCTCTTCGTCGCAAGCTTCATTTTGTGCTATTTCTTATCATTTTTTGTTTCGGTTGAAGGAATTTCGTGTGTAATCTGATTCTTAACTTAAGTATATGGTTGATCTACTTTGAGTTGAGGTTCTACACCTACTTTGATTAGAATCTCATGGCTTAAAGTTGGAAATCAATTCTTACGACCTAGGCTTTGTTATGATGCATTTTCATAAAGTTGCGGAGTTGGACCCTTGATGTTGATTGTTGTGCTAAAAAAATATAATTTGTTTCCTACAATCATCTCCCTCATATTTTTTTACATTTTTTGACCCACGAGGTGGCGTTTGAGTGACGTGGCTCTAGGAAGCCTAGTTGTTGTGATCTGTTTTGATGTGTATATTGATGGTATTAAAGTTATGGAGGGATGGGAGATTGATGAGCCACTTTTAGGTGTCACATATGGAGGTTATTGATTTAACGATGTGAAGTGCACCTTGTTATATTACCTCGGGAGTTTGTCGTTCTTGTGAGATGTTGATAGACTTATGTTGTTCTTATTAGCTTATAATTATTTTTAAGATTGAGATTATTTTTTATTGAGTTAAGTTGACTTGCCATGATGATTAGGTTAATGCCTTATTGATTGGTTATTACTCATTTTTATAGCCTGGTTGATTCTCGCAATATTGCATTACTTTTGGTTTGCCAAGCTTCTTAGAGGCACCTCTGGGGATTCGATTGAAAGGTATGTTAATGCTATTATTTATCTTCTGGAATGATCCTAGTGTCCTAAGCTTGTTATGGTCAATTTATTGTCATTATTTGACATATAGCCTTGTCCTATTGAGTTGGCTACAACCATATGATATAGTGTCTATCAGCGACACTCTACTCCTTGCTTAGTGGACTAGAAAGCATGTTATGATTGTTTTGGTCAATTATGATTACTTGTTATTGTTGTGATAATTTTTCATTAGGTTGCTGCCTATGAGCTTATTTTGGCCTCAGCAGACACTAGCACTATATGATTCTAAATCATATAGATTGATTGTTATACCCCGCCTAAGGGCCGGGTAGAACGTGCCTACGACCGGATAGACCATGCCTAAGGATTGGGTAGATCATGATTACGAGTTGAGTAGATCATGCCTATGGCCTGAGTAGACCATACCTACATGATGGGAAGGTTATACCTATGCGACAACATATATTTATTGTACCACAGAGCTTAAAAAATGCATTGATTCATGGCACATAAATATTTTGACAGTTCAGATTATTAGTGGGATTCAAGTAAGGGGGCTAATAGGGATATCCAACAATTATTTGCTCTCGTTAAGGCTTATAGTGATTGTGTGTTGTTTTTACCTGCCGAGCTTTTAAGGTCCAGGTGATTACTTGTTATGTGTTTATATTATTTTATTATAGGGAGATGAGGTATTGTATTGTGTTTCACACATGCCCCTTTCTTTCAGGCCTTATACTTTATTTCCAGCTTTAGATTTGTCTTATATGCTTGGTACATTATTTTGCAGCGACACCTCTTGCCTGGGGGCGCTGCATTTATGCATGTTGGTCCTGAGCGATGACCATACAAACCTATCGAATAACACATCCACCTATCTAGCTGATCCGCCTATCTAACTGATGGGTTGACTCCTATCTTTCAATGGTTGCCAGAGTGCCACATGTTTGCCTATTTTGTTGTTTATAGATTTTGGATAAGTTATGACCTTGTCCCGCCGAAGTATTGTATTCATAGAGGTTTACAACTTAATCTGATGAAATTTCTAGTGGTGAAACTTGTAAGAGTAGCATAGTAAATAACGCTAAAAAGTTGTATGAAATATATAGAGTTATGGAGATAACTGTTCCACCAGTTAGACCTCCAAACCTCCAACTGGTAGGCCTAGAAGAGATAATTTTGATGATATGGTGGATGATTATCTTGGTACTAAAATTTCTAACAATAATAATTTTAATGAATATATTAATTAAGGACCGAAAAATATTCAGGATGAACATAGAGAACCTCAATTATTACTGTGGTGGAAGAATCGTGGAGAACAATATTTTAACCTTGCAAGGGGGGTTCAAAATGTGCTAGCAGTTCAAGCATCATTAGTAGCTTTGGAGCAAGCTTTCAGCGCGACTAGATATATTGAAGATCATAAGTTCATTAGCAATAGATAGTTCGGTAGACTTTTTAAACCTATTAAGTATTATGTTATGTATTAATTAATGCATAAAAACTACGATATTAGCAATAAAGAAGTTTTAATACATGCATTAGCATGAGTAAAGATACAATTAATCCTCAAAATTTTTTGCACATTCTTTCCATTGTATATATGAAGAGTATTTTTGTAAACAATTAATTATTTTTTATAAATATGTAATGCATGCTATACACATGTAATTCTTTACCGAACTTGAGGTTTTACACCATTTTCAGTGCTTAAATATTGCTTTTATATCTAAATTAGATGTTTTGATTTTATCTTATATTAGTAAGTTTATTTTAAATTATTTGAGAACTACAATAATAGACTTACATTATTAGTGTAAGTTTTATTTTAAAGACTAGATAGGTGTCGCCCGTGCCAGCACGGGCCTAACAATAATAGTTGACGTAGTGGTTATAGATACATAAAATGTATGTGAAGGAGAAAAGATGAAATATAAAGAAATGTGTATGAATAAGTGGATCCAGCAGGCAACTGTCACGTATCCCATCTTTCTGTGTATCTCTGTGTAGATAATAGCCCTTCGTGTTTTAATGAAAAGGAAAAGAGAGCTTGACACTTCAATCATATTTAGGATCACCAGGATTGTGGCTTGCACTCATTATAAAAGCTACCATTTTCCTGTGGATTTAACTTTGAAATATCTCATAAGAGCAAAAAATCTATTTAAAGAAAAAGTATCTGCAGTGTCTCATAATCCCAAATTGACAATTCTTCCATCCATATCCACATTAGCATTGAAATTATCAAGTATAGTAGGAATATAATCCTTGGAAGAATGCCCAAATAGATCACTGCTACTACTACAATAACATAGTCAGTATAATCCCATAAGTGAGGTCCGGAGAAAAAGTAGTTGGAAAAAAAGAAAAAGCATGTGAGAACTCCTATCTTCTTAAAATGTAACAATAACTACGACAAAATAAGACAATAATCAAAGTACAACAAATGTCAAATAGTGACAGAATCAAACAACAAGAAACTACAAAGAAGTCGAAATAACACTAAACTACGTAACTAACCTTTTAACCTAATTCGAGTTCTCCATAACCTGTTATCTAAGTTCATTTGATCGGTCAGCTGAAACTACGACATGTTGTATCTAACCTGTGAAAAGCCAAAAACAATATCATCTATTGAATCAGAAAGTACGAAATGGAAGCAAAAGGAAAGACGAAAAACACATTAAAATTCTCTTAGTATTACATGATTTAGATTCTAGCAAATGCAATTGTCATGATACCACTATCAGGTAACAAGGGAAACAACGTAATCGCAACTCCATTTGTGTGACATCTAGGAGAGCTTAGGTGAAATGCAAAGCTGTTATAAGCATTGCACTGATATAATGCTTTTTAAAGTTATAAAACACCAAATCTATTTTTAAAAATAAAAACAAAAATCTAACTTGTTATAGATGAACCACTTGACCATTGATTGAACTACTTATGTATAATTACTGTCAAAAATGAACAAATAAAAGGCGGAGTCAGGATTAGAAATTTACGACATCAAATCAGTGATCATAGTTTAGAGTCCTTAACATTGGTCTCAATAGGATGTCAAAATTTGACATTAGAACGAATTTTACTCTGCCGCTTGAAGGGGCTGGAACACCCTATCGGCTTCTGCATCACAAAGATGCCAAGCCTATTGAAGAATGACAAATGAAAAGTAAAATTATTGAGTGTCGTCTTATTATATAAACCAATTTGCTGTAAGCAGAAATAATAATTCAAAAGTCAGAGAACCTTTTCAATGGTATAATAGTTATACAACTTGTCAGAGCATCGAGAGTCTCAACAATTAGTCGAATTGAGATACATCAAAACCAAAAATCAATGAGGATGTAAGCAGCAGTACAATGTTATGCTATTTTACAAATGATACATGTTTGGAGTACGAGTAGAGCAGAAATAAGAACTTATAACTTGAAATCTAATGTAAGTAATCTGTCTGTGAGATAGTGGATATGTAAATAAAACACAAGCTGCGAGATGGTATCAATAGTGTAATTTTCATGGATCTTATGTTCTGCAGAATCTGTTTTCATATAACATGATGACAATATCATTTGTCTTGTATGAGCAGGTAACTGGCTTATCACTTCGTTTGAGTCACATGTTAGTCTGTAATCACTGTAAGAAGAAATAGTACTGAGTAATCAGGAAAAAAAAAGAAATTCAACTTGTGCGTGCAACTTTCAATTGCATAATGCTATAGGAAAGATCCCTTTACCTCATCTCTAATCTTACATAGTAATACGTTAGCAAAGAAACTGTCAACTTCAGATTGAACTTCTAGTTCATAAACTCTGCTTCATCCGAAGAGAGGAATCAATTTATCTTTTCTGCTAGTCTTTTCCCTTTTTTAGTAATAAAATCTAGCTCTTGCATCTTCAGTCGATACGGGAAATGGTCGTATCTTGTGCGTGCAACTTTCAATTGCATAATGCTCTAGCAAAGATTCCTTTACCTCATCTCTAATCTTATATAGTAATACGTTTTAGCAAAGAAATTGTTACTGAAGAGAAAATCCTTACTTGTATTAGCGGAAAGAAAATATCTACTACCAAGAATAATGTTGTATCTTGTAGCTCTGGTTCATTTCCTATTATATATAATATAATAGACAGAAAAGTGCGACAGTAAGCACATCCGTACATTCTCCAACAACATTTTGTACGAAGAAGTTTTTAGCAGGCACCAAATATCAGACGAATGAGTTGCTAGCCCACTTCCTTCTTTGAATATCTAGTTTAAATTTTGACAAAAAATTGATTCGAAGATGCACATGTGTAGTTAAATTATCATTTTTAAAGTGCACCGTGTCATACAACATACAAGAGAAAGTGAAAAAATGTTAGAAACAAGTACTTTAAAGATAACTAAAAGTATGTGATTTAATCCTGTAGACAAATTTGCTGAAGGCAACGTGGCTAAATAGGCAAAAGACAGAGACACAAATATAAGGTAAAACGCAAAAGTTTCATGCGAAATCTTTCTATAGTTTCCTTTTGATAAGGTCAAAACTATGCATCCAAAATACTGGTACACTCGGGAAAAATGAAAACTCCATCAAATACCATAAAAAAGAGCAGAATTACTACTAATGAAATCCGCAGGAGAAGTACATGATCATAGATGATTATTTTGATTTTTGGTTCATAGGCCAATTACTGTTCTTTGACATCTCTGTACCAATTTTGTTAGTCAGAACATTTTAATGTCCTAATTCGTCAACTAAAAGGTCAAAATAAGAAAGACCCGCGGTTTTCTCAGCGAAAACTCGCACAACCTCACACCCAATTACCTGGAATTCAACCCTAACAATGATGAAACATCAAAATTGAAGCACATAGACCAGAGGGAAAAAGTAAATTCAAGATGGGACGAAGATACCTACCGGAGCAATCGAGACCACCACCCAAAAAATCTGATAAACTTGTGTCAACTTCCACCTATAGTAATGTTCTTATTAATATAGTGTTTATTCTTTTTTAGAAAGACATAAAAATAAAATAAAAAAATTTCCACTTTCTTTGTATTTCGTTTGAGTGATGATTATTTTTAGAGAATTAAATTAATAGTTTTACGTTGACCTATGTAATTAATATTTGTTTTGTTGAATTATTGCCTTTAGTGAGTTATAATGATTTAGTTTTTTAAAAAATAATTTAAAGTCCTTCGACTTTATAATAAGAATTCAAATTTTAAGTAATTTTTATAATTAAATTTCTTTAAATTGAATAGTTAAAAACATAATTAGGCCGACAATAATATTAGACAAATTTCACGTACTTGAAGAGCATTACGTAAATTTTAGACATGAAATCTAAATAAATAAATAAATAATTCATGGTAAAGTTGAAAAGCGTTGCTATCAATATACCCCACATTAATAAAATAAGATAACCTGAAAACAAGTTTAAATCAAAGAAGGCGGGTCATAAGCACTTCTATAAAGCTCATAAGTTATTTTTAGGCCATAAATATAGAATATCCAAATATAAGTCAATAAAGCGACTGTATTTACGGAACTCGATGAGTGCCTAATACTTTCCTCTCGATCAACAAAATTCTTACCCAGATTTCTAGTTTGCAGACCATCAAAATGAAGAGTCAATTTTCTTTTGATTAAGGATCTAAATAAGGTGACTTGGAACACCAAAACTCAATTCCAAGTGACGACTCTAAAATAAAATAATCCTTTTTCAAAATAGTCACTTTAATTGGAAAAACTCTTTTTTCAAAATTTCATTTGGAAAAATAAGGGTGTGACACATGCTATTTTTAATACACCAAATCAAACACTAAGTAAGAAATAATCTTTGCATACTAATGAAAATATAACTAATAGTAACATTATTAAATCAGTATAACTAATACACCTTGTGCATCACTATTCTTATATACCCCTATCAAACGATCTCTTTGTGATTCTATTTTTGAAACTATTGTGGGCACATATACTAGTGTTATATAAACCTAAGGATTCATTTGGTAGAGTCTGTTAGGCAAAAAAATGCATGAATTAGTTTTGTATATTATTATTATTAAGTATATTGTTTGATACACTTTTCAATCAATGTATAACTAATGTTTGTATTAGTTATACACACTATTTGATATTAAGGTATGTATAACACACATAAATTCATGGTATTAATAATGCAAAGAACTTTTATGCATGCATTAGCACTATTAAAGACACAATTGTCCCTCAAAACATTTTCATATCTTTTCCATCATATTTGTGAATGATATTTTTGTAGATAAATATTTTTTAAAAAAATTAAGAAATACATGTTATTTTTAATACATCAAATTAAATATTATATAAAAAATAATTTTAACATAACTAATACAAATATTACTAATACACCCTATTTAATAATATTCTAATACATTCTACCAAACGATCTTAAAAAAATATTTAGACTTAGAGGTAGTATTTGTTTAGTGGTAAATATTAGCTGATAGGACAAATCATGGGGAGGAGTAGCAGAATTATTCCAATGGAAAAGGAAAAGAAGAATAGAGGAAAAACTAGTAAAGAAAAGCAGGAAACTTCACTAATCTCAGTACACAATATATTTCTTCGGTCCTTTTTTATTTGTCCGGTTTTAATTTTTTTATAAAACAAGTATTTTTATTTTTTTTTAATCTATTACACCCTCAATTTATTTAGAGGATTAATATTTTAAAAAAAGGTTGAACTCTTTAATAAGTAAATTAATTTTTTGAAATTATATCCATTAATAAAGATAAAATATTAAATTTACTATATTAATTATTTTTTTAATAGATATATCAAATTAAAAATAGAAAAATAAATAAAAACCAAGGGAGTATTGGTATAAATAGAGAAAGACCAAAGAACATGAGTTAAAAAGCAATATTTGAAAATGACATCCCTGTCCTCCTTTTGAAGCACATCTTTCTATGTTATGTTTGGCTTTCGGTCTCGAGAAAGCGACATCAGCTAAGCTAAATCCCTAATGCCTATAAAATTGAATCGAAAATCGAATTAAATCATAAAGTGAGTAAAATTAAAAATAAAATCGATTGATGAGTTGGTTTGATATTGGAAAAAGAAATCTGATTATACTTGGATTGATTTGGTTTTAACTAAAACAAATTAATCAAAGATCAAATCAATCTGATATTATATATGTAATTTTAAATTTATTTTACACATAAATTTTTATTCTTTGATATAGTTTATAAATATTTCTTATATTTTATTTTATAATTTTTATCTTTTAATATAGTATTTTAAATATTTTGAGACTTAGAATTTTGAATGGTCCAAATAAAGGTTATATTCCATGGATAATAGTAACTCTAATAAAGTTCAATTCAAAATCAAATCGATACTACTGCTAACAAAAATAATAATTCAACACTAAAAGTGACAATAATGTTGAGTATTTATTCTTTATTTTTGCATGACATTTAAAATACGTAATCTAATTTAAATTTTTAAAAATATTTAATCATGTAATTAATACTTATTAGACTTATTTTAGCATGATTTAGTACTTTTAAATTATAGTTTCATTATGACTTATTAATTTACAATATTTATTTTATGAGATTTTATTATTATTTTTTGTTTAATATTTGAGTGCATCATTCATCCCATATTTTGTATTATTTTCTTAAGAAACACCTTATATAGTTGTATTTTGGTACTAAAGAAATATTTGAAGCACATGTTAATTATATGTTTGTATGAATATTTTACCAAAAGAACTGAATATCCCGAGGTTAAAAACCCAAATTTTATTAATTTGGTTTAATTTATAAATTTAAAAATTTAACACAAATAATTTGATATGATATTTGAAAAATTCAAACCAATTCAATCATGTACACCTCTACTAATAACCCTTTATTTTATTTTCTATACTAGACTAGATGAGTTGTGCGACTTCATTAGATTGATTTTTTTAAAAAAATCTATATAGAAAAAGGGAAGAAAATTGATTTAATACTTGATAGAGTTCCCTTGAATGAGGAACAATATTAACTTAGAAAGACACATACTCCTTCAGTTTCAAAAGAGTGTCCTAATTTGAATTGACAACATTTTAGAAAGTAATTTTTTTTTTAAAATTTTGTGGTCCTAAATTAAAGTTATATTAAATATACTAAATTGTTCTTTAATCCTATGACCTTAAACATATCACGTGAAAAGTTGAAATTAAAATATTACCAAAAAGGAAAGATGTCATTCTTTTTTAAACAAACTAAAAGGAAAAGTAGATCATTATTTTTGAAACATAGGAATTATTATTTTTTACTAAACTTTGAGAAGTTCCTTCATCCTTCCTAGCTGCGAGACCTATAGAGTTAATATTCTCCATGGTCACTCACTGAAGAGTTTTTATACAGAAAGTCATTCAACTTTGATTTTTATTTCAAAATTTACTCAGCTATAAATATTTAGTTACAAATCACTTAACTTTGATTTTTACTTCAAAAGTCACTAAACTGTAAATATTTTACTTACAAAGTCATTCAACCTATTTAATTATTTTTTCCATTAAAATCAAATTCTAAAAAATAAAATAATATCAATTTACAGTCATTTGGTTGATTATTATTTGTAAACATTTTGAAATAACTAAATAACATATATTTGATTATTAGGTAATTTTATTTAAATTAAAGCTAATATTTTCTAGTAATCAAATAATTTTAAAGAAAAAACTGACAACGTATCGTAAAATTTTTAAAAGAGTTTTAAATGGATTATTTTATAAAATAACTAAACTAAAGTATTGTAAACATTTTAAAAGAAGTTTGAATGCTTTTTTTTAGAATATGATTTTAAATACTAATATCGTACAAGGAAATTTTAATAAAAAATAATTAATATATATTGAGTAATTTTATAAGTAAAATATTTATAATTGAGTGAGTTTTGGAGTAAAAATTAAAGTTAGTGACTTTTATGTGATAAAACTCTTTAGTTGAGTGACCATTGAAGATATTAACTCGAGACCTATACGTAAGGTAGAGAATCATTTTATTCTTCCAACTGATCTCACTAAATCGACAGACACATGTTATATAATATACTTTGATGGCTTTATATGGGACAAATCTGAAGAATTAATTGAAACATAATAAAAATGGAGTGAATATTTAGTCACAAAAAGGCAAACAGAAGACATGAACAATCTGAATCAAAGCCATATGAAATTCACTTCCAATGTGTTATGAGAAACAAAATTTTCTTTAAGTGGTAAAATAATTGAGTTGATATCTTTATGAAAATCAATGAGTCGAATTTACTCTTCTCTAGGCCCTAGAGTCTAGGGCACCAACAGGCAACAAGCATAAACAATAAAATGCATATTTTCACACGAGAAAGAGTATTATTAATGGATAATAATGGTAAGAGACTTAGTCGTCAAAGTTGCAATTTATAGTACTTTTCGTATAATTTTTTAATAGCTAAATTTTTTGTTAAAAATATCGAATTAATGTAATCTAATTTGACTTTGAAAATTATTCAACTGACGCGGGCCACCCCAGCCCCTCATGGGCCTTACCATTGGTAGGATGTTGGCATTACCCAACAATCCCCCTCCCAATACCTGCCATGATCTTGACTCTGATACCAAGTCCATCAAGCAAGCACCATATTCTATCATGGCTCCGACCCAGGCCACTTCCGCCCCTCATGGGCCTTGCCATAGGCAGGATGTTGACAGTACTATCCAATATCATCTGTTAAACAACCTTTGAATATCTAAATTTCGGAAATGAAACAACAGAAATAACCTCCTAGAACAAGTTAGTAAATGTGGCTTCAGGATGCTCATCTACAATAGCCACATACAACAACAGTGACATCGAAGCAACAATGTAAAAATTGAAAACAACATTTCTTCCACGTTGCATCAACAATAATTTATAATCAAAAAGTTGAATTAGATTCAATTTGAAAAGAAAGAAACCATTTGAAGAAGATTATGGAGGATATGGGTGAAATTGAAGATTCTGATTAGAAGGATATAATTGCTAATGAAATGTTTGAGTTGAATGATATGGATACAAATGAAATTTCTTATTTGAATAAAGTTTTTGTCGTGAAGAAAAAAATGTCAAATTTGAAGTTGATTGATGGTATTGAGAGTTCAAATTTGAAGAAAGTTTCTGGCTTGGATGATAAAGTTTCGAAGTTAGAATTGAAAGTGCATCAATTGATAAGTTTGCTTGCAGTTTCTTGTCAAGAACTCAAGATGATGTAGTATGGTGCTATTGTTTGTGTTAGGATAGTATTATTAGGTTGTGTTAGTTTTGTCACTTTTTGTTATGGTCAATGAAATAATATGCAAGTTTTATATAGTATGGTTTTAATGTTTTGAAGAAGTGTCAAGATGATGGAGTATGGTGCTATTGTTTGTGTTAGGATAGTATTATTAGGTTGTGCTAGTTTTGTCACTTTTTGTTATGGTCAATGAAATAAAATGCAAGTTTTATATAGTAAGGTTTATGTGGTTTTAATGTTTTGAAGAAGTGTCAAGATGATGTAATTTGTTGTTTTGTCTACTAATGAAGAATTCTACAGTTTGATAATCTGCATTTTGCTTATATATAGCAGTTGTAGCTATATTAGCTAGCCTACATAAGCTGTAATTTTCTCTTACATGACAACCTTCAAAAATGGGAATCAGCTACTTAAAAGACATACATATTTTGTTGCTCAAAATACACAAGATATGTAAATCGATAACGTACAAGACATTTTATAGATAAACTATCAAATGCGTTATCATATATTTTTTAGCCCACAAAACATTCTTACATTGTTTTATAATCACAAGACTAAATTGTCATTAACATACATGACCAGTGACAAACAGTAAGCATCTAAAATATTTTGTTGTAGTTTCTTTTTGTTGGGCTTTGGCTGTTGGGCCATTTTTGTACAACATTTTTTTGGCCTTTTTATATAGGAAAAATTACAGAAATCCCACCTTTTAGTTACTTATTACCATTATTCCCTATAAGTTTTACAAATCTCCAAAATTCCTCATTTTCGCGCATCAGATTAGTGTATCTCGCGCATCAGATTAATGTATCAGCGCTTATATTATTGTATCTCGCGCATCAGATTAGTGTATCATGTATAAAATGTAATGTATCTTACTTAACGATTAATGTATCTCGCGCATCAGATTAATGTATCAACGCTTATATTATTGTATCCGTTTGAGGGATTTCGATAATTATAAACTTTTAAGGGATAGATTGTAATTTTGCCTTAAAAGTATGTGATTTCTGTAATTTGCCCTATTATATAAGCAATGTGTATTATCCGCATAATTACCACTTATAGTAATTGAATAGGTTTTACCATCTATAACATAACTTTTTTAACAATTTGTCTCCCTCTCCGACTCACTCCCCCCTCCCTCTCTCTCTTTCTTCTCTTTTCTTTCTGCCCGTCTCTTTGTCTATAAATTTCAATTATCCTAATTTAAGACTTGATTTTGAATCGAGTATTATTTCCAAACAATTAAGAACATCTTTGAAATTTATATCTTAATGTTTAAGGATGTTTGATGAAGACTAATATTTATATAACTAATATATTTTTATTATAATAATATATCTAACATTGTTTAAAAGAGAAAAATAAAAAATAATTATCAGTATATTATACATATTTATGTTTCAATGCACATGGTGAATATAATTAAAATATTTTAAAAACAAATGTATTATAAGTATTATGTGTGAATCTCAAACATTTCAGTACTATTTAAATTAGTTTACGTTGTTAGAAATATATTATATTTGTTGGAATAACAACAATCAAATTCATAACAATGTATAATATTGAATTTGAATGGTATTACAAGTGTCTTCTATACTTACTACAATTTTAATACAATTGTAATACATACACTAATTTGAATAACATTTGAATATTTTAAATACAAGTACAATGCATTTTTAACACCATTAATAAGATAAAAAATAACAATTGTAAAACATTATGAATTCAATATATTATACATATTAGAGGCATATTTCAAAGCACGTGGTGAATATATAACTAGAACATCTTTAATAAAAATGTATTATAAGAATTATATGTGAACTTCAAACATTCTGCTACCATTTAAATTAGTTTACATTGTTAAAACTATATAGAGGTGGCAAATGGTTGGATTTGGATGGGTTTAAAATGATTTAAACAAAAATGGGTAATTATTCAATCCGCCCATATTCTATATGGGTAAATATGGTTTAGGTAATTAATGGACAGATTGGATATGAGTTACCCATATTTCATCCACATTGATTGAAGAAATAAAAAATGAATTTATATGTTTTAAGTTTCTAAAGTAATTTTTTATTCTACTCACTCCCATCCCTACCTCCAATTCACCCACCCCTAATTTTATTTCAATTTTTCTAACCCCCACCGTGGTTTTATCCCCCTCCGCCCCCGTACCCACCCCCTCCACCTCACCCACCTTCATCCCCCTTGCACCCACCCACCCCCACTTTTTTTTAAAAAAAATTCTATGCCCCGCCCCCCCAGAATTTCCAATTTTTTTTGTTCTTCCATCAAAAAAATGAGTTTCTTTTTATATTTTTTTTAAAAATAAAAATTTACCCCCTCCGCCCCAACCCTATTTTTTTTTTTTTTTTTTAAAAAAAGTAACATTTTCAGAAAAGAAAGTTACCCCTGTTATAAACTAAAGTATAACAACTAAGATAATAAGAAAGATGAGAAATAGTATGTGTAGTATTTTCTTTCACTTACTCTTGCTTCTTTCTTTGTTACAAGAATAGGGGTATATATAGTTGTATACACTTGTGCCCAAAGTGTGATACATGGATATTTTCTTGCCATGTATACACTTTGGGCACCAAGTATATCAAATGGCTAATTAGTATACACCACATAGCATTTTGTGTGTGTATTAATCTTATAACACTTAACATATTAGTGTGGACATCTAATTTACAACACTCCCCCTTGGATGTCCATGTCTTAATAGACAACGTGCCTCGTTAAAACCTTACTAGAAAAAACCCTATGGAAAAAATCCTAGTGAAGAAAAAAGAGTACACATATCTTGTAAGTTGTAATACGCATTGGTAGCTGTCTCATTAAAAACCTTACCAGGAAAATCAGTGGGACAAAACCTCGGCTAAGGGAAAAAGAGTGCAATGCGTATTATACTCCCCCTGATTAAAACATCACTTAACAACTCGACGATAACACAGTCCAATCTTATATCTCAACTTCTCAAAGGTTGAAGTTGATAATGCTTGGTGAATATGGAGTGTTAAACATCGGCTACATCCTTCTTTTGAAGATCATGAATAAGAAGAAGAACTTTGGTGAAATATATTTTTCTCAGTCTTCTTTGATGTATCCTCCTCTTAGTTGAGCACATGAGGCCTTGTCTTCATATAATATTGTTGGAATATCTCTTTTCGAAGGAAGATCACACACTCTCTGGGTATGTTTATTGATCTCGACCAAATATATATTTGAAAAACACTCAATTCGTGATCTTGTTGACGTAGACAAATTGCTCGTTCGATTTGTTAGCAGCAACAATCAAGCACTGACGAACACTTTCAGTAAAATTGACCGTCTTGTGGAATGATTTGAAATGACAGTATTTCCATATGAAAATATATAACTTTCATGAGTTCAAACTTCATAATTTTCTGCAATTTCATGATCAATAAATCTTGATACAATTGGTCAGAATAAATAATTTATATCGAGATTTGATTCACATATCTCCATCAATAAGAGTGATGTTATATTTTGCATGCATACTATTAAAATTATTTACCATGAATAATAATAGCACGATACATAAATGCACCAATTGCACTATGACATGATACTTTCTAATCATTATTATGAGATCAAAATTGATCTTTATAATATGCGATCTTACAACCATTGGGGTACTATTCAATAGAATCGCTTTATAACCGTTTAAATCCTTCAAGGATTTTCATATAATATTTACTGTCTAGCTAGACATGATAATCACTCATCATACGTATTCAAGTTTTTCATATATTGCGAGACTGAAAGAAACCTCATTGCATCCACCTTGGGAGAATACATCTCCATACAATAATGTCAGGACTTTTGCGAAAAATCTTTATCTTTTCAATGCACAACCCGTACTTTATATTTTACGATCTTGCTTATCGCACAATAATTTATTAGTACCCCACAGACATTATAGCTTGGTATATGGACAAAATTAAGTCCAAAACATCAATCAAGTGAATAGAAAAATACTTGAATTGTATTTTCTTTTGGCCAATCATTTAACTGTCAACTCTCGACAAATTTAATTTCAAGATCCTCATCACCATTTATAATTTTGAGCACTACATTATATTCAAGATATCGTCGATGGTTATTTGATGTCGATTCTAATGTGACATAACTTATCAAGCTCACTTTATTTTTTTATCATTTACAGGTACCTGAACATTTGTCAAGGTTTTATAAAGTTTTATGTCATGATGCTCTTTCTAAAGCACTTGCCTCATTATTATGACCATCTTGATCATTTACTCCTTTTCTTCTTCAAGAAATTTTATCTTTCGAATCAATTAATTTATCACGCTTCAGGCGTGCCATAAATTATGTCCTTCAAGGACTTTTCATTGGAGCATTCATAACTGGACTATAACATAGGGTCAGTGAATTCGTCTGACAATTGACTTAAATTATCTCTTCAACGAGGATCATATAATTCATTATGTATAACTTATTTTCCAGTTTCTTATCTCCCCCTAATGTTAGAGAATCTAGCATTCACTCAACCTTATTTGAGGACTCATCTTTGTGCATTGCGTAATGGTGGAGCAATGAAATAATATACCGCACATTTAAATTTCTAGATGAGAATTATTTGGTTCCTGACCCTGAACCAATTGTGATAGGGGAACCTTGTTGGCTTGATACGTACAAGTGTTGTTATACTTTAAATAACACATCTCTTACCAAATTTCTTTTGAGAGTTTTGTTCTCATAATCAATGGTTTAGCTTTAATTGGAGGTATAAAATTTATGCTTAAACCACTTGGATATATATCAACATTATCAATATAGTTTTATAATTTGAAATATGCTCTTGATTATCAATTCGAGCAAACAATCTTTGCAAAAATCAAATTGTAAGTTGATAATAAAGCACATGTGACCATAACATAGATGCATCTATTAAAATCATATAATAGTAAATGGTCCACATGGCAGGTGAATGGGCCCATATTCACCTTTTTATACATTTCAAAATTCTAGGAGATATAATCTCAACCTTAGCTGGTACAATGATAGTTTTATCACGAGAACAAACAACACAAGAGAATTCTTGAAGAATTTATTATTTCTTCAATATATATAACCACATGAATTCTCTGTAATTTTCGTATCATATTTAAACTGGGATGGTCATTAACCGGCCATGCCAACTGATATTTCAATAAATTTCTAGTTTATTTTGCATGTGATTTCATCATCATGTCCATACTTAGTTACCACAAACAATAAGCAAATATGTGTAATCTTTCACGTAAATATTTATAACCCACTTTGATTGTAGTAATATGAAGATCTTAAATCTTTTCATATTTTATAGTCTCAATATTTTTTTTCTTTGACTATTTCTTTGAAACTTAAAAAGTTTCTTTCGAGACTTACTACAATTCCAATATCATGAGCAATTTTATTTCTTAAGATATTAGCACGTTAGCTCACCAAAGCTCGCAATTAACATTGAATACTACCACATATTTCATAACATTGTTTGTGTGGTGACATCTCTTTCAAAGAGAAATTTATATCATAATTGTCATGGTCAAAATCATTACAAGCAAAACTTGTTTCTTGATTTACTTTTGTCAATAGTATCTCCTTCCTTTTGTTTATTATCAGGAAAAATATTTTGATTTATAGAGATACATAATCAATGACAATTTTTGGTGGCATGAAATGATTTCCTTCTTTTGCCCTTTCGGTAGTTCATACTAAAACATACCATAATATTTGTGATGTACTAAAAGTACTTGACCAATGACCATTTATACCAACATAAAATTTCTTTATTTCTCTCTAGCCTCCCATAGAGGTGAGTTGTGGTATTTATTAAACCATACATGAGTATGTCTTTATTTATAATTTTCATCATCTCTTGACACATTTACTTCCAAGAATGATCCACTTTTCATGATACTTATCACAAGTCACATTCTCTTCAAGGGATTGACTATAATCATATATACATGCTTCATAATTATTCCTTTCATTAGAAGTTTATTGTCATGTTTTGAAATTTATCATATTCATATGACATACCTCGACATCACTTTTGAAAGGTCAAGTGCATCTTCACTTTATATCCTTTTATTTTGATGGAGGATTTATAAAATCAAATTAGTTTGCACATACAGTAATCGCGTGTCCAATACCTTTCATACCAAATTTGATGATAAAAATTACCTTCACTCTTTGAAGGACAATTTTGAGAACTCATATTGTTCTTTCTTTTACAATTATAATAATGATGACTATTATTATTTTGTCCATTCACGTCCATATTCATATGTCTGATCATAAAATAATTTTGTCATCTTTCAGACTTTTATTGTATTGCTATCACATTCACTTAAATGAATGGAGCATATTCAGTGGGACGAAATTCACAATTTTTAGCAAGAGCATATCGATTTGCTCAATCATCATTATATATTATTGCATTGGGACTTTAACCCAATGTCTTATCCATACAAAGGTGTGTTAGGCCAAAATGCGAAGGGACTTGAACCCAAAATCTTATCATCATGGTGCATCGATACTTTAATCGATGTCTTACCCTTTTGGTGCGGTGAAATTTGAATCCACCGTCTTACCTCAATCAATGACATCATATAGTCCAAAATAAAATTGATCATTGAGCCTTTAAAATATTGTAACTTTGTTATTAATTGCACAAATAAATTTAGTCATAATAACACTTCAAAAGATCATATACAAGTTATTACCTTTGCTAAACGAAACATAGGTGGCTCTGAATACTATTTTCAACTTAAAAGTTTTATGAGTAATTCACTTATTGAAAGATCAACAAATTAATTCTCAACATTGACTTCTTTTGTTGTTAGTTAAGAATTTTTTTTTCTTCAATTGTAATTCACAGATAAAGCAACTAGAGGTAAACACTAATAATCACAATAAATAAAATGATACCTCAAAATCCAAGAATTAAATACACACTTGATAAATGGACCTAATAAAGTCTACATGTCAAATTGTCTTAATGACATGTAGCAGATTTTATACATTTCAAAAATTAGCATACTCTTTTGCATGTATATACAAATCAGAATTAAAATAATTAGTATTATGAAGGAGGTTTACCATAAAGCAAAAATATACAATTAGCTTACCATTGCCAAGTTTGTTAATTGCCAACCTAAATGACATGCCAATGCCACTTCAAAGAATCTTTCATGATCGAAAAGTCTTTTTGATGATTCCAAAGGAAAATAAAATACTTCTTCAAATATTAGTTTGCTTACCTTTTTAAAGCAACTATAAAACAAGTTATATTAGTACATATAACATATTATAATAATTCAAGAAGTAAATGATTAGCTAGTGACAGATAAACAAGTGTAAAATAATCAATGATGTTGATCAAAATTAATGTAGGTCAACATAAGAAATTTTAATACCTTTTCCTTTTTATTTTGATATGGATTCCTTAAATCAACTATATCTCCTTTAAAAGCAATTATGTATTACTAGGTGATAACCACAACAAAGTATCAACCAAACTAAAAATTCATGTTATGCACTTTTAGTCTTCTAACGATTTTGGTGAGTTCAATTCTTTCAACAACGTTATCAATTAAATATGTACTAATTATCCTTCTAATATTTAGCTCAAAAATCCATGATAACATTAACGATAATTACATTTGACACGTCAAATTTAGACTATCAAGTATAAGAAGACTTATATAGCAAAATATAATATACTCTATACTATTTATGTTTCGGCTAATGCACTGTCGGAGATGCTCATAGATAAAGAGACTCATACTGATAACGTGTTATAAACTAAAGTATAACAACTAAGATAATAAGAAAGAAGAGAAATAATATGTGTAGTATTTTCTTTCACTTACTCTTGCCTCTTTCTTTGTTACAAGAATTGGGGTATATATAGTTGTATACACTTGTGCCCAAAGTGTGATACATGGATATCTTCTTGCCATGTATACACTTTGAGTACCAAGTATATCAAATGGCTAATTAGTATACACCACATAGCATTTTTTGTGTGTATTAATCTTACAACACTT
Source organism: Solanum stenotomum (assembly GCF_019186545.1). Taxonomy (NCBI): domain Eukaryota; kingdom Viridiplantae; phylum Streptophyta; class Magnoliopsida; order Solanales; family Solanaceae; genus Solanum; species Solanum stenotomum. Next base: position 34,854,015 of record NC_064287.1, read on the forward strand.
AACATATTAATGTGGACATCCAATTTACAACAACCCTGAATTGTATTACAACTATCATTTATATTTCATACAACTTTTCAAAGTTGTAGCTCTTCTTTTCCGATGATTCACGATCACCGGATTATCAGTAGCTCAAATCAATCCCATTACAAATCACCACACAGTCCACCCACAGTCACCAAACTCTCTTTTCCCCATATTTTTGGTCCAAACACCATGACCAAATTTGAATGCCGAAGAGAGTTTTTCAATCGGATCTAAACATCGATTTTCATGAAGCTCATCGGAGCAACGAACACCATCAAAATTATGTTCAGATCTAACAACACCACTGATTTATGTTCTACACTTCTACTTAAGCAATGAACATAGAAACTACAATCTTCTTTGGTTCTTATAATTACAAATTAAAAAACAATAACGTAAAAGAAAAAAGATGCATAGAGTTGGGCATCGCATGGTTTCATGGAGCTCCTTGTTTTTTTGTTGGAATTTGATGATTTTCCAATTTGGTTATTATGTTGTTCATTGTTGTTGTTGAGTCTATTTTGTGGTGGTGTGGAGGTGAGAACTTTAAATTGGAGTTGGGGTGATTGTTGTTTTGTTCGCCGGAGAAGCCATCTCCAGTGAGGTTGGTTGGAGAAGGAGAGAGATGAGGAGAGCAATGAGTAATTTCCCCTATTAAAGATAAATTGAGTTAATATCTCATGAGATCACTTAACTTTGAATAGTTTACTTAGAAAGTCACTTAACTTTGAATTGTTCACTAAGAAAGTCACTCAATTTTGTTTTATAATTCAAAAGTCACTCAACTATTAATGTTTTACTTAAAAAGTCACCTAAGTATTGATATTTTACTTAGAAAGTCACTCAATTAATTTAAATAATTTTTCATTAAATTTTATTGTAAACTATTTTTTAAAGAAATAATAAGATTTCTATTTTAATTATCTTATTAATGTGCTCCGATTATTTAATTATAATTTTCTGAAAAAACGTATAGCAATTGACCCAAAAAAAAAAAAACTTTTCCGTTCTAGTAGTTGTTTGATTGGAATTAAATATGTTTAAAAATTATCAAAAAAAATAGGATGTTGGAATTGATAAGAAGTAATAAAAAAACGCACAGTAGCAATCTTTTACTTTTTTTTTTAAAAAAATAGTTGAAAACAAAAACTACATTTCAACGAAATTCAATAAAATAATTTAAATAAACATCTTATTATTTTTTTAAAACTAGTTTAATTATTTTTTGTATTTTTATAAATGAAAAAATTATTTAAATTGATTGAGTGACTTTCTAAGTGAAACACTAATAACTGAGTGAATTTTGAGTTATAAAAAAATTGAGTGACTTTTAAAGTGAACAATTTAAAATTGAATAACTTTTTAAGTGAACTATTCAAAATTGAATGAACATTTGATATATTAACTCAAGGTAAGTTAGGCTATGGACTATAATAGAAAAAAAACCCAAAAAGGATAATAATTAATCTAAAAGAATTCATATATATATATATATATAAAACTATTTTGTTTAATGATAGATTTTTGACCCATTTGGTCTTTAAAAAAAAAGGAGAATACTCCATCTTGTTATTTTGTAGGTACAAAAAAAACGTAGTTCTATCTTTAATAGGTTCATTTCTTTAGTGGAGGAAAAAAGTGGATTTATTCACTAATCTTGTTTTGTGAGAGGCAAAGTTGTCACATATTTGGAATTTGAACTTTGTAATGATTCTATTCTTGTTCATTGTGGAGTTGTATATATTCCTCACTGTTCACTTTTATCTTATTTTATTATTTATATAATTTTAAAATTAGCTTTTTCAGCAAAAGATTTTTGTTCTTCAAGATTCGTTTCAGAAAGAGAAAAAAAGAAGAAAATGGTCACATTGTCGTCCTTGTGTAACATTCAGAGGAGTGAACCCTAAACTTGCCGACCCACAGAGAAAAACAACCCTAGTTTCCATGGGGACCTGCTGTAACAGTAGCACAGTTCTCAAGCTTTGTTTTTTGTGGCTACAACTAATCTGTGTGCAATGCCATGGAAGGATACTCAAGGATGATACCTCCTCATCTGATCAGTTTAAGAACAGATTTCAAAGGATTTTTCTGAGTATACTTTTTGGTATGTTTACAGGATTGATTTGTGCACTTGTTTTTGCTTGGCTTGTTCGGAGTTTTGTTCGTTACATTAACAAAGCCCCAATTCTCAAAGGCCCTGTTGTATTTTCTCCTAAAATTCCATCCAAAACCTTGCAATCAGCTCTTGCTAATGATACCCAGTTGATAGGGTCAAATAGTTCTGGAAAATACTACAGAACTGTTCTCGATAATGGGCTTACTGTTGCAGTTAAGAGAATGGAACCTGGTTCTCCACAGTTACATACCAAGTCATTTAAGAGAAGAATACAACACGAACTTGAACTTATTGCTAGTTTGAGGCATAGGAATTTGATGAGTTTAAGGGCTTATGTTCGTGAATCGAATACGTTCTTTCTGGTTTACGATTATATAAACACTGGCAGTCTTGAAGATGTACTGAACAAAGTTAGGGAAAATCAATTGCAACTTACCTGGGAAGTCAGGCTCCGAATTGCAGTTGGGATTGTTAAGGCTCTTCAGTATCTTCATTTCTCTTGTAACCCCACAGTTTTGCATCGGAATTTGAAACCCACAAATGTAATGTTGGATGCTGAGTTTGAGCCTAGGTTGGCTGATTGTGGTTTGGCTAAAATCATTCCCACTTTAAATCTCCCTGCTGCATCAAACTATGGTCCTCCAGAATCTTACCAGAGTTGCAGGTATCATTTTTTCAAATCCAACACGACATATGAATTTAGGTTTTCGATAAGTTTAATTGCCTCTTGTTGATGCATTTATGTTGGCCCACTGATCAACTTAATTAATTTTTGTTTGCTCTGCCTATGTTAAGTGATATTTGAGGCAAACTGTTGTGTTGCGTTATGGCTGGTGTGTTTGTAATGAACACAATTTGCTCTAATATTTGACATAGAACTTCACAAGTGTAGGGTTGCTTCGGTTCACTTGTAGTTTATATGATCAACGATGTTTAAGTTTTGAATTTGCAAAAACTAGTTACCTATCTAATATCTGTTCTTTGACGCAATACATACATATGTTAAGTGATTGAACCTATAGTTGTTGCTATTTCGTAGCAGGTATACCGATAAAAGTGATGTATTTAGCTTTGGGGTTATATTGGGTGTTCTATTAACTGGAAAGTACCCAACAGATCCCTTCTTTGGGGATACATCTACTGGAGGAAGTTTAGCACGTTGGCTTCAACGTTTGCAGGAAGCAGGCGATGCTCGAGAAGCATTGGATAAGAGTATTCTAGGGGAAGAGGTTGAGGAAGATGAGATGTTAATGGCAGTAAAAATAGCAGTGGTATGCTTATCAGACATGCCTGCTGATCGACCTTCCAGTGATGAGCTCGTTTCCATGCTCACCCAATTAAATAGCTTCTGATTAATTACTTTGGTCGAGAGGGAAAGCAGTTAAGGATTCAAATAATCACAAGATCTTTAAGGTTGTTCTTTTGGCTTTCTAAGGTGATAGTTTGCTGTGTGCTTTTGGTAGTTGAGCAATGCCTTTTGGTTATCGCAATGAGCACGAGTGTAGTTGGCTCATTCAGGAAATATGACTGGGCGGAAGTAGTTTTTACCTCTGGAAACAGAGCTGAAACTTGAGAAAGCACTTGAACAATTATCGGTAACAGCCTCATTTTGCCAGGATTGATTAACCTTTGTATGTAAATTTGAGTAATGTTGTTAATTAAATGATGTTTGTTTTAGAAAGTATTTGCTAACAGGAAGAGAATATGTAACAAATGCACTGCCAGTACAGTAGAAATTTGTGAACATTGAAGACATTTGCATTGATATTGTTTTAACCTTTTCTTAATGATAGTGTGTTTTGTGGGGTTACTCTTGTTGTCCTTTTGCAAGGCAGTTTTTGTTTATCTATGAATCACGACTTCTTGTGGCTCTGCAAAACCAAGTTTGTTTTTGATATTTCATCCTAGCTCTAAACTTTTATCTCCATTCAAATTTTGGTGGTCGACACTTGCCGCCACACAAGGACCTATCTCTGTTTCGAGTTAAAAAATATGACATGGATGAGCCATTTTCTTAAATGACAATGACATAGATGAACTAAACTTTTAACGAATGACATAAATGAGTATTTTCTGAAAGTTCGATGACATATTTGAATATTTTCCCTTAAATTAAAGAAAAGTAGTGCCCTTGAAATTCAAAACCTTTTAAGGTGTGATGGCACCCAACTTTCCTCTAGTTGGGTGTACCAAAATGAGATAATCAAAATACATTAACCATAAAACTATTTAAGTCTATCATAAATAGTGACAATTATCTAAAACAAGTCGTAATAAACCCCAAGAACAGGTTTTACTAGAGTACTAGTCATATTTAAATCACTAATGTCTTTTCCCATTTGAAGATCTACAGGAATATCGAGATTACGTAGAGTATATATTCTTCAAGTGACACTTCGAACCAAAGTTGTACGTAGCTTGGCAAAGGCTTGGAAGTAATACATTCGGAAAAAAGAAAATTCATGGAGAAAAAATTATAATATTTTTTTACGTTTTAGAAAAGGTATAGTAGTAAACTGCTTTTTTCATTTTAAAAGGCAACACTGTTTATAAAAAATCTTGTATACGCCACTGGTCGAGAAATTTGCACAAGAACAGTTCTCAACCTCTCTGCCTCCAACCAAATCAGAGTAATAACCTGTCTTGGCAACACTCTTAGAGTAAGCTGAAACAAATGTTTTTAAAATTATATACATTTTTATTTATTGCGATTTTTAGTTGGTGGTTTGGGATATGAATTTTGGGACCTATTTTCACACTAAAAGTCACGTCTGTACATGATTGTGTTGGAAGAATATTTTTACTATCTCAAAAATAAGATCGTCTTTAAATAGTATTCATGACATTTTATTACTATTTTAAATTATGACAATTAGACGTCGGGGCATATGACATGCTATCATTCTTTCTTGGGAAAAATGACAAATATATTCTTGAATTATCGTAAATGGTATGTAAATATTCTTCGTTATACTTTTAGGACACTGATACACTTATCGTTTAATTTTTGGAGTGTATATACCCTTTGGACTAACGGAAGGACACGTGTCATGATCTAAACAATCTATCCAACATTTATTTAATTTTTATCCATAGTTAAAAAGTTGACCCAATTAAATAAAAACCCGCCCAAATAATTTAAGACCCGCACCAAATTATAACCCCAAACCCCCAATAGACTATCTTCTCGATCTTTTCCTTCCTAACAGAGAAGGTTATAGTTTGTTTTTTTTTAAAGTTAAATCTCATATTAATTGCTACCCTAATTTAATATAATTATCATCAACAAAGTAAGATCCACTAATTTTTTTTAGACAAAATAAATGACACAGACAAAAACTCTTTGAATGTATGAGTAGAACTTTGGGGGTTTCTCAGTTGATGAAAATGAGATTGATTTTTTCTTGTTTACGGAGTGTCCTCTTGGTCGCCATTATTGAAGCTTTGTAAAGAGAGCTAGAGGTATGCTCGGCTGCTCGCTGGAGCTGTTGGAACAACGGTGAGGGAAAGATGGGTGCATGGTGGCCGAAGGATAGCAACCTCGCCGATTTCGCCGGATCGCCAGATCGCCGGATGCTGGGTTTGTAGCAGTTAGAAGTGGCTTTGTTTGTGGAACTTCCCCGGAGAAGATGGAGTTGCGGTGCAGTCTTTGGTTGCCGGAACTTGAGAAGAAAGGGAAAATTAGATTTATTTGCAGGTGGGTCTTAAAATTATTTGGTGGGTTTTTCATTATTTGAGTCAATTTTTTTTAATTATGGGTAAAAATTAAATAAATTTGGATAGGCCATTAAGATCATGACACGTGTTTTTCTGTTAGTTCAAAGGGTATATACACTCCAAAAATTAGACGGTAAAGGCAATAATGTCCTAAAAGTGTAACAAAAGATATTTACATACCATTTATGATAGTTCAAGGATATATTTATCATTTTACCCTTCTTTCTTTTGTGTATAAATACTTCAAGTACTCGTGAATGGGGTGAGAAACCAATGAGGAAAAATGCTAGAGAGTAAATATCAAATCTTTCTCAATTTATTTTGTTGGGTTTTCTATCGAGTTAAAATCGTTGTTAGATTTTATCTCCTAATTTATACTAATAGAATTTGTTGAATCTCAGATGATAACACTCACATCTGGTGAAATATCCTTTAAGGACAGTTCAATAGGCATGCCTATGACATTACCGTGATTTACAATATTCCAACAATCTTATGGATATTTCTTATGAATCACGGGAAAAGAAAATAGAATAAAAGCCAAATATGACTAACGAAGTTGAGGCTGTAACAAAGAGACCAACAAAGTTTTTCGCAAAAGATTATGATGAGCTGTTGGTGGAATTTGAAGAGAGGACGCAGTGATTTAGATGTTGGAGGTGATATACGTGGCTAACTTTGGAGTTCTTTGTATTGCTTGGGCCTTTGGTGACATGGTCTTTATTCTTGTCTATATTTGGAGGTAACAATATTGAAAAATATGACTATATTAAATTTAAAGTCAATAACAAAATTGTCAAGAAAAGAGCAAGGAAAATTGACAATTTTGCTAAGTTAAAATTTTATTTGAATAAATCAGATGATATTATTGTTGTGGTATTTTTTAAGTAAATATGTCACACTAACACATTATTGTTAGTATGAGTGAATGAGTGATAGATTCTATGCACTAATATTTGTTAATTCTCATGCATTCAATAATCTAGGAGAAACTATTTTTTATAAGTTTGTCAAATATTCTAGACAATTTTCTTATAACGTGAAATATTTGAAAGTGTAGGGGTGAATTCTTAAAGTTATCATATTTGATTTTGGAAAAAAAGAAAAGATGTAATATTTATGGTTGTACGTATGTTCATTCTATATATGTTTATTGTCTATGCTAATTAATAAGAAATGTTGCATTGAATTTTTGCGTTAATTAGTAGTTATGTGATCGAGAGAAATATTGTAGTGAGGGGAAAAAATTATAAAGTTTTTGAGAATATATTTTTGTTGAAAAGTTAGAGTAATATCTTACGTGACCTTGTTGTTCAATATAATCTTGAAAATGAGAATTTGAGGAGAAGAAAAATGACAATAATGGAGAAATGCTTTGAGAAGGTTTCTTTTATAATTATCTTATTGATAGTGGTCCAAAATTTATTATGTTTTTATTTCTTCTCTTGCTGAAATGTTTTGAAAAGAAATATTTGATGATAAAGTGCTATAGTGAATTAATATTTGTTCCACTATAGGGGTATACTGAAATTAGATCTCAAAATTTATTTGTTGTTATGAGTTTTACCCTTGGTAGGGATGTAATGACATGAGAATCAGCTAAATAACTAGATCAAATTATGAAATCTTAGTTTAATTTGGAGTTGGTTGATAATGAGGTGGGGGTAATTTTTTTTGCAAATATTTAGGTTGAGATAAATCCAACGAATCTACATATTGTGGTTTCGAAACAACATTGACTGTAGTGGAATTTTTTCTTTCTAGTGGCAAAATAAATATATGAGTTTATGACATAAAGTGAAACAATATGTTGTGAGATGAAATTATAATAATAAATTATGTGAGGTTAGAAGTGAATTTGGTCAATTTTCTGACTAAATTTTTGAGAAAAATATTTATAAGTGAAGCTTCAACTAGAATGAGTCTTTTCTCAAAATTGCATATTGAACATAATGGTAAGATCCCATGAAATAGGTTCATATGGATAATAACAAGTCATTGTTTGATCCTGTGCACTATAAACGTTTTTCCATCTGTGATAAAGTGAGGTTGAGTTGCAAACTTCTAATCCATTACCATATCATTTATAGGTGGTGTATTACTCTGTAGAATACACTTGATAGGTGGACCTATATGAGTGTGGAGTGGGGCCGCTTCTATGAAATTGTGACGAATTTCTAGAACACTCATGAATACCAGGATATGCGCATGGTCTCTTAACGCAAAACTTCGATAACAACAAAGACTGTGCAAGTATAATGTGATAGAATAAGGCCTCATTTGTTTGCATTTAATGAAGGGCTGAATCTTAATCATTCAGATTCAGTCCATTAAGGGGTCATTTGGTAGAGTGTATAAGAATAATGTTGAATATGATGTATTAGTAATGCAAGCATTAGTAATGTTTGCATTAGTTATGCTTGCATTATTTCTTATACATTGTTTGGTTTGATGTATTGGAAATAGCAAGCCTTGTATAAAGACCATTAAAAAAATATTTGTTTACAAAAATACCCCCACATTCTTTTACAAAAAAAATAATAATAATAATAATAATTATTATTATTATTATAATTATTATAATTATTATAATAATAATAATAATTATTATAATAATAATAATAATTATTATTATTCTTATAATAATTATTATTATTCTTATAATAATAATTATTATTATAATTATCATTATTATTATTATTATTATAATTATTATAATTATAATAATAATAATAATAATAATTATAATTATTATAATAATAATAATAATAATAATAATAATAATTATTATTATTATTATTATTATTATTATTATTATTATTATTATTATTATTAGAGGGTAGTTTTGTCATTAGTTAATCTAATGCATGCATTAAAACCATTGCATTGCTAATACCTAGAAATCCATGGTATTAGCAATACACACGTTAATACACAATAGAGTGTATAACTAATGCAAGCATTAGTTATACATAGGTTGGAAAAGAGTACCAAACAAGGTACCAGTAATACACAATGCTAATGCATGCGTTATTTTTCCTAATACACTCTACCAAATGACCCCTAAGTGTGTTTGGTTTTTAGGTCTGAATCTTAATCATTCAGATTCGGCCTATTAAGTTCATTCGTTTCTTTTTAAAAAAAACCTCTAAATGGATCTGAACGAATCAAATATGTAGTAAAGTCTTAAAAACATTCATGCTTATTTAATATGGTAGAAACAAATTGCGTTGCATCTCTCTCATTACGTGACTTCCTCTCTCTCTTCTACAAACATTCCTCCTCTCTTTTCTTAACGAAACACCAATTTTTCCTCTTGAACTGGTAAGCTTTTATAATATTTACAAGTATTTCTTATATTAACAACTTTTTGAGGTGTATTGATTATATCAAGAACTCTTGTTGTAATAATATTTTTAGGTGTATTGATATTTATCAAAAACTCAATGTTTTTGAGTGAAAAATAGTAGTCATGATTAAAAATAACAACTATATGTACATATCTGAGGTCTCTTATGAAAATTTTGTTTAGGCCAAAGACATTGAAAACTTCACCTCTACCCTTTTCAAATTTGTGTACAATTTTTGTTTTTGAAGGTTCTAGTGCAAGAGTTCATGATTGGAGTCCAAGATATACCTATATCTTGTTGGTGACAAAAATGATGGAGCTCCTAATAATTCTTCATCACAATCATCGATTTTAGTTGAAAGAAAAGCTTTGAGGAAGAAAAGAAAAAAATTCATCTCAATTAAAAATTAATGAGAAGATGAGTATTGCTTTGGAGTTATTGATTAAAAGAAATAGTGTGCCTAGCTTTCAAAATGCAAAAAAATAAATTAGATGGACTTGGATAGAAGAACCATTATACAGTACATCTGTTAGTATATTTTGTGAAAGTGACAACTACGAAAAAGCATGGATGATCCTAGAGGTCCACAAGTTAGAGAACTGGATTAAGGTTATCGGAAAAAAAATTGAATTCTTTAAGTTTTTGATTAGCTAGAATATATGTTAGGCGTTGATGATGTGAAAACTTCTTTATTATTTTTCGACTTATATCTATCATACTTATTGAACTTTTTGATATTATATTATGCCTATGAAATATTTTTTATTCGTGATATATTTTTTGGTGAAAGATGTTTATGCTGAATTCTTAAAAAAAATCACGTTACAATAATTTTTATATCGATATATAATTTTTATTTGCATATCGTATAATTTAATTTTTTAAATTAGATTTAAATATTTAAAATATTATTTTTTTATTAAAAAGTAATTTTTTTTGTTGAAATGAAATTTTATAATATATTATTGATATAATGTTTAATTTCATATGCACATTCAGATATTGAAAACAGACAGTCTTGATCATTTAATGTTCAGATCTAGAAACCACATCTTAATATGCATATATGTATTCAGATCTAGATATCTAAATCTTAATGTACACTAATAAACGCTCAACTACACCTCATCCAATACTAGGTGTAGGCAATCGTAATCTAGTATAAAACCCAACAAAGAGTTGGGGTTGAACCCATAGGGAGCGGTACAATATAGAATTCAATTAAGAAGTAAAGGTTGTGTTCTAATCGGTTATAGAGGTATACATTATCGAAACCAAGAAAAGTAAATTAATTGTTTAACAACGAATGTCAGATAGGGGGTTAAAAAGTGTCAATTATCAACTACAACAATTACGAAAACATGGGAGTAGATAAGTACAGAGGAATTCTCGGGGATGTGAGCGATTATAGGCAAATTTCGCTATATGGATAATTGTAATTTACTAACAATTGCTGAACCTCAGTGGGTATGCTAGACTATAGATGCAATAACTTTCTCTCAAACAACTATTACAATTCAAGCGAGTTCTCTCGAACCTCGACAAGTTTAACAATATAAATAGCTCAAAACCTTAATTCATCTACTCTCTCGAGCTAGATAGGTAAGTTCGAATTAAGATTCACTCTCTCGAACTGAACCCACAACAACCCAATTGCTACAATCATCAATCGATAACCTTAGCTTTAGAACCTCTTTCTCAAGCAAGCCCAAAACACTAAGCTACAATTGTATTTGCAACTACAATTCATGAGTTGTCCTCAAATGCAAAGAAATAGAGAAATAAAAATAGAAAGGGAGTCAAAAATCCTCCTACCAGGATAAGCCTGGGGTGAACTATGCATATCGGTGACTCCATCATCTTGGGCATCAGTGCCTGATGCAACAACATCCTTGGCTCCACTGGAGCCCACCATCGAAGTATCTCTGAGCGATGCCTCAACCGTTGTCTGAATTATGGTCCCCTAAAGGTCCTCCAGATCTCTATACACGACTGCATCACAAACACCCAACTCCTCCTTATCGGTCTCAGCCTCAGACTCAGCCTCAACCGCATCTATAGCAACATCTCCGATAGTAGTAGTCGGAGGAACCTTAGAATTGACTGGAACATCAGTGCTCGGAACATCAGGGATCTCAAATGTGCCAAATATCATCGATAGACCAATGGACTTCTACTCGTCCACTTCCTTCCTCAGCCTAACAACACTGACCTTCAAGGCCGTCACAACATCAGAATCACCCTAGCCTTGCTCACAAGCCTCAACCCTCAGTGTAAGGGAATTTAGTGCAAGCCTATGTGTATTTATCATCCCCCTTTGCTCTCTCATCTCAGCCCTGATCAGGGCTAAGACATCAACAATAGCCCGCTCAATCAACCTAGACACATTAGCCTCTACCCGGGAGGCACGCACATCAATAGATTGAGCCAAATAACTCATCTTGTATAACATGGCCTGGGTGATAGGGGGTTAGAAGGCAGCAACATCAGCAGTAAAAAGAAGGTGTAGAGTAGATGAACCAGGAGAAGAAGAAGTAGAGGGACCAGAGATACCTGTAGGCTCACTGGCCTGAGGGGGAAGTATTGCCTAAGTCGGTAACAAATCAACATCAACTACCAGGGACGTATCCACCAGTGCAACTCTCCTCCAATCAGCCTCATCCCTCAGATACTCAGCCTCAATCCACCGAATGTAAGTAGAGAAAGTGGGAGTCACTTCCACATCCATTTTGGCAACTATCGGAACACGGGCCCACCTGTACAACTTAGTGATCAATACGAAAAAAGGGAGAGAAGTCTGCCTCTGCTTGGCCCTCATGGCCATCTTATGCTCAATATCCATAATGCAGCCCAACATTCAGCCTTCGGATGCCAGGGGATCGACTCATTATGTGACGACATAATAGTGCTGCTAATAAACCCGAACTAGTATATGACAACCACGCTCAGGTCTCTCTTCTCAATTGACATACTAGTCTCAATCCACCTCGGGGTAGTATCATAAATTAAAGGTGCTAGCCAACCCTTCAAATCATCAAGGGTTTTCTTCTGGACTTTGTAAATGTAATAGTGCACGAAGTCCATTGAACACCCGAGTACCTCATTTATATCTAAGTTGCTGCACTTCACCTTCTTCCCCCAAACTACTACAAAGTCAACCGCTTGGAAGCACTAGCCTTTTCTTCCCCTTTGGTACCAATTCCACATATGTCGAGTAGAATTCCCAGACCTAAGTAGGAATGTACAGGCCTCGGGGCTTCGTGAATATCTCAAACTTGTGGAATTTTAAATTGCTCCACACTCCTGGGTACCAGTCTACCACACCGTTAGTAGACAACCCCTTCTCTTCTAGAATGGTCCTTAAACCCTCGGCCTTTAGTCTATTGAGTGACCGGGGTGGAGGAGCCTGAACTGGTAGAGGGGCCTGAACTACTGCCTGAGCTGGAAATGGAGGAGGAGTAGGTGTAGGAGGCACCGGGATCCTAGATGGATCATTCATTGCCTTTGAGCGTAGCTCCGCTCTCCTAGTCTGTAGGAGCTGGTCGTCCTCCGGCTCAGATACGGAGGCTGGGGAACTGTTCCCTCAATGGACCTCACTGTAAGAGGGAGTGAGGTACGTGGTGTAAATACAAACACTATCGGAGCTTGCCTCCGCGTGTGTTGACTCTACGGGTGCCTTACCCTTGCTATTCCCCCCTTTTGGAGGAAGCTTTGATACTGTGGCCTGGGAGGGTGCAACCTGCTCATTTATCACAATCCCTCTTGCCCTCTTTCGGGGCGGTTGATTTTTGTCGGTGATTTCACATATCAAGGACACTTTATCCAATTCTAAGTGTCAACGATCGCTAGTCAGTATAATACCCCAACTAAATGAGTTGGGATCGAATCCCACAGGGAGTGGTACATGTTTAAGATTCAATAGCAAAGTACGAATATGTTCAAGTCAATCATAGGAGTAGGTGTTTACGAATAAAAGCATAATTAAAATTAAGGGATGACACAAGTGTGAAATAAAAGGGAGGGGGGATTTGATTGTAATTATCAGCTACAACAACAACAACAAATAACATGAATTAACAAGTAATGAGACGGGTTCTTGGGATGTGATTGGATTATAGGCTAAGGTAGATAAATGGGTAATTGCAGTTGTTAGTAAATAGCTGTAAATCAGTGAATAAGCTAGACTTTAGTGGGGATAAATTTTATCTCGAACAATTTACCCCGAATCAAGTTGGTTTCTCTCGAACACCAACAAGCAACAAATAAGAATAACCAACGCTTTAGTCCATTCACTCTCTCGAGCTGAATATGTGGAAAAGGGTTTAGGATTCACTCTCTCGAGTTGAACCCATGACAAGCCAATACCCACATACCATCAATTCAGTAATCTTGGTTTTGAAACCTCTCTCTCGAGCAAGCCAAAAACACTACGGTAGAATTGCATTTGCAACTACAACCCTTTTAATTAAACCATAATTACTGAATGAAATCAATTCTAAACATCATTTAAAGTAACAATTAGTAATACCCACAAGCTAAATCAACCCATAATCACATAATCACACCCCAAGAATTGAGGTTTTAGCTAGACATCATAAAAAGATAGAAATAGTTACCAAATTGTGTTTCCATCAATTGGGTAAGATTAATTTCGTCTTTACAAAGGTCCAAGTTGAATAATCTCAAAGACCCACTTTCAATTTCTAAAAAATGGAAAACTTCAATGCTTCAAAGCTAATGAAAAGTTTTTGTCTCAATACTCTAAGTTCAAAACTCAAATTCTAAAAATTGATTCTAAGATTATGATAAAAGGTCCTAAGATTAATGTTTGAAAATATATTTATAGTCGTCAAAAATATGTTGCGAAGGACCATTTGGCGCAGTAAGTCGAGATTGCCGATCAACTCTGCGATCCTCCTTTTGGCCAAGTTCATTGCCTTTCTGCTTTAGCCTTCAGCATCTTCACGCTCTGTAACTTTGGGTGATCCAACACTGCATCGTGGAACCACTCGGCGACACACTGACTGCTCCTTTCTATCGCCAAATTGACTTTCTCCTTTAGGGCTTGGCACTCTGGAACTTTAGGCGAGGTAATGGTCATTCAGCGACTCGCCAAAGGGACTCGACGATCACCAGGCGTTCATTTCTTCGTTCTTTCAGCTTGCTTCGTTCATTTTTGCAATTTAGTGTCCATGCTTTGTTCTTCGATCCATACACCTAGAAATCAAGGGTTTTATATCAGTTATTGGCACAAAACAAGCATTTGAGGACACAAATCTATCCAAATAAACCCTAAATGAGTCCAAATCATGGACTCATCAACACCCCAACTTAAACTTTTGTTTGTCCTTAAGTAAAACTCAAGTTCAGCAGTTCAAAAAGGATGTCTCAAACAATGCTACATAAGACTCAATCATGAATGCACACAAAAAGACTCAACTTACTCATGCAAGGATCAATTGTGCACTCATAAATTCAAGTTGTGACTTACCATTATCAAAGATTCTCAAGTTCACAATACTTGCTTCAAATGCAAGTTCAAGCTCAACAAAGGTACTCAAATGCCCTCACACAAAGAATGATTCCATATTCACACACAATGGTTCAACAATTTATAGTTTTGGAATCAAATACAACACTCACACTCACAAAGATGAACACATGCATGACTTCACCCATATGTTTGCCCTTATTTTCCAATCAATAATTGTTTCAGCTCACTCAAGATCACAGAGGTCTTTTCAAGGCTTGTAATGAGGCTGAGTGTAAATGTATGGTCATTTAGGCTCAGTGGCTGCTATCCTCATGAAATGTGGTGTGACAACACTTTTCTTCCCTTTTCTTCATCATTCTCATTCAAACTCAAAAGTCACCCCATTATTCACTTTCCATGGACTGTTGGACACCCCATTTATTTTTGCATTTTCACAACTTTATTCCACAACTTTTTCATTCTTTTTATTTTTCATCCTTCTTTTCTTTTTCTCTCTTTTTTTGTATAGAAGGGTTCCATCTTTTTCAAAGTCATGGGTCAAAGGGGGCTTCTTTGCATTTCTTGATTTACCTTCTCTTTTCACCACACACCTAACTTAGGCTTTTGACCTAAGTTGGCTATTCAACAAAACCACAAATCATGAGGATTATGGGTAATGGATAAAGAAAGGTCACAATTTCATCAAGTTTCTTCCAATGAAAGGGTTAAGGCTCAAAAGGTGTTCAAGCGAAGTTCACACACTCACAAGGTAGGCCACAAAAGAGGTATAATGTCAAATTGTTTTACTCTTTAAAGTTGCCTAAGATCATTTCAAGAGATTGCATCACTTAGTCAACCGAACCAATGGGGCAAATTCTAGGTGCCATCACATATGGTTCAAGGTAAACTCATCACACACAAGACATTGACACCAATGTCAAATAAGACTCCACACTCTCGCTAGTGTGCAATGTTCATCACAAGAGACTCAATTTGATAATTGGATCGTCACAACGAGATGCAAAAAGTTCACATATTGCCTATGCAACTTCATTTAGCCTCATCGTAGCCGCACATTCATTTTTGTTCGATTATGTGCACTATTCAAGTCACCAGTATTGATCAAGACCGATACTAAAATTTGCAAGAGAACAACCACATTCAAACACAATCAAGAGGTGGCACAAAAACCCAATATATGAACAGAACAGTACTCACACAAGGAGGGCCTCACCCCACCACAAAACAAAAGCTATTTGTCCTCAAATGTAAGAAAATATCTAAAAAGTCAATAAAAAAATATGACAGAAAGGGAGGTAAGGAGTGATCCTGTCTATATAGTCGCTCCATCTGTCGGGGCATCAGTGCCCGGAGTCAACTTAGAAGCAATACCAGCTCCACTAGGGTCAGCCAAAGGCGTATCTTCCAAAGAAGTCTGCATAGTTGCATCGATCATAGCCTCGTCAGTCTCTGTAAGGCACTCGTAAGAAACCTCCTCAGCAACCCCAAGCATCTCCTCATCCGTCTCTGCCTCAAACTCAGGATCAGCTGCCTCTTCAACTCTAACATCATCTCCGGTGGTAGCCGGAGGCATAGCTGGCTCAACTAGCACATATGGGATCTCCACCATCCTGAAAATCGTGGACATGTCGGTGGACTTCAGCTGGTCCATATCTCTCCTCAACGCAACAATAGCGACTTTTAGAGTCGTCACCTCCTCGATGGCGCCTTGGCCATGCTCACACACAACTATCCTAGCGGCAAGGGCATCGATGGTAGCACTCAAGGGTGTCACAACATCAACAAGGGTTGTATGAATCATGCCCAGAATGGAGGCGTCAAGTCTGGCAGCAGACGGTTGGCAGAATGTGCTAGCTACCCCATCCGGAGTAATGCAGCCTGAGTGAGCGGGGGCCGGGAAACAATAACAGAAGCACATCTGGGAGGCAATGTAGTAGCGGAGGAACTAGGGGTATCAGAAGGAACAACATTGGATGTGCCTGAAGGCCCAGGGGCCGGAGTAAGCAAAGGTGCCTCTACAAGTAATGTGTCTATATTCACAACCGGGGAAGAGTCCACCGGGACTGCCTTCTTCTTCTCCGCATCATCTTTTAAATACTCTGCCTCAATCCTTTAGATGTCGGTAGAGGATGTGGGAATCACTTCTATATCCTTCTTCTCATCTCTAGGAATTCGAGCTCGTCTGTAAATCTCGGTGATCAACACTGGAAATGGGAGGGAAGTCTGGTGCTGCTTGGCTCTCATGACCATCTCTTGTGCCATAATCATCCCCAGATTTATCCGTGTCCCATCAATGATTCAACCTAGACAGGCTGCTTTGGCATGGCAGAGAATTGACTCGTTCTGGGATGACATAATGATACTGCTGATGAAGGCAAACCAAAACCTTGTATCTATGTTTAGATCTTTCTTCTCGATAGGTGCTCCAACCTCAAGCCATTTGGGGGTACCGTCTAATATGAGAGGAGCCAACCACCTCTTCATATTTTCTAATGTAGTTGTTCGGATCATGTGTTGGCTATCGTCATCAATATTATCAGGACATTCCAGGACAACATTAATAGCCTTACTATCACACTTGACCTTCTTTTCCCGAACAACTACATAGTCAATCGGCTTGAATATAGCTGCCTGCTTCTTTCTCTGTGGTACAAGGGCTCCATAAGCAGCGTAGAACTCCCGAACCCAATTAGGAATGTAAGGACCATGGGGCTTGGTGAAGAGTTGGAAGTTATGCGACTTTAGGAAACTCATTATCTCCGGGTACTTGTCAATAACCCTATCAATGGAAACCCTCTTTTCTTCAATGACTGTCCTTAACCCTTCAGTTTTCAATCTATTCATAGACTTGGAAGGAGGACCCTGTACCGGTGGTGCTAGGAACACAACTTGTGCTGAAGTAGGTGGAGTAGTAGAGGTAGCCTAGGGAGTCTTGATCCTAGACGGATCATTCATCCTTTTGGATCGCAACTCTTCCCTTTGTGCTACTGGTGACTCATCCTCCTCAGGCTCAGAAGTTGTAGCGTGATGCTCCTGGTTCTCACCCTCACTCTCAGAAGTGGTGAGGTAAGAAACGTAGATACCGTCACTGTCGGAGCTGGCCTCCGCTGATACAGGTGCTTTCCCTTTGCCCTTTCCTTTCCCACTAGTTTTGGGAAGTTTAGTGTCCTTGGCCTTGGATGTTGCGGCATCCTCATTTATTTTTATCCTTTTGGCCCTCTTACGGGGCGGCATGTCTCTACTAGCTACTTTAGGTCTAGCCATTTCTGCAAATGCATCAAAAAGAGTTAGAAATAATTCAAGAAAAAGCATAGAAAAGTAGTTGCAGACAAACTTGCCGAACTAGTCGGCGAGTCGCTGAACTACTCGACGAATCTCTTTGGCGAGCCAGATCGGGCTCGCCGAAAGGATTGGCTCAAAATTTTCTCAGACAAATGGCATGTCGGCGATGGGGAGGCCTTTTCAATGAATCACCGATAGCATTCGGTGAGTAAGGACTAGCCCGCCGAAAGTTACAGTGCATTTTAGGGATTAGTGGCGCAGAAAAAGGGCAGTGAAGGAAGACCTTCGGCGAGTTGCCGAGTGCACTCGGTGAACTCAGGCTGTTCACCAAAAGTTACAGAACCTAACTCACAATTTCGCATGAAATTAAAGGCGATAAAGGGAACTTCAGCGAATCATCGAGTGGTTCAGCGAGCTCGACCCAGCTCGCCAAACGACCCAACGTGCCTACTTTCAACCCAAATTCCCAAATTCAACCCCGCAACCCTCAAAAACAAAATCAAAACATGCACTCTTACAATTATGCTAATACCCATTACACCCATGCCCCCGGGATACTCAGACTTCTCCCGATTTGGCCAAATTTGGCCATTTGATGACTTTTGCCCTTAAGAATGACGTCAACCGCTCCATCATTGGACAAATTACGTCATTTGGCACAAATGCGGGTTACTTGGACTTCACCCAACTAGACCCAACAACAAGCAAGCACAACCCCGCCATTTTAATCAATTTTAAAGCACGAAAAATTCAGGAATTCAACAATATAAGCATTACGAGCATGATATTCAAATTAAAATAGGCACACATATATACAATTACGATCAGAGACGCCCAACACATAACACTAGGACAAAATCAATTGCAAATGAGTCAAAATCGCTAAAGAAAGATTCGGGGTTCGAAAAACCAACCGTAGAAGCCAAATAGATATTTTGAATCGTTAGGTAGCAAAGAAATCCAACTCCGAACACAAATTCGATGACTAAAATGCGGTAAAAAGACAAGAAATATGGAAAATATTATGCTGGTGTGAGTTTGGAAAGTTCAAAAGTGAGGGAAAGTGAAAGAGTTTGGAAGTGTAAACCTTTGGCCTTTATCAGCCGTCCAGTTCTCGCCCATTCGGCGACATAAGTTTTGCTCACCGACCCACTCGATGACACACCGAGTGGGAACTTACCTCGCTGAGTTTTACAAGACCTCCAGTTATTGTGGGGTCCAAATGACAGAAAAAGTCGTGATCGCCGACCCTCTCGGCGATTCGCCAATCAGCTCCTGGGCTCACCAAGTTTTACAGACTCCAATTTAAAAATGTCTTGAGTCCAACGACGGTCCAAGTCTGGCTCGCCGACCTGTTCAGTGAGTCGCCGACTGTACTGTTACTCGCCAATCTACACTTTTCGAACACCTTCCACACTTTGACCTGCACAATCAACACACCATTATTAAAAAAACTTGGGTAGCCTCCCAAGCAGCACCTTAGTTAACATCGTGGCACGACACAAGTCCACACTCAAACCTCATTCTTGGGGTTGGCCATAGTATCACTAGGCAACCCCCCTTGCTTTCTCGGGTTTAAATGAGACGAGATATGACCCATTTTGGTCTCCAACTGTTTGATCGTTACTGAGTGGGAGATAACCGTTTGGCTGAGGGTCGACACATATTTTTTCATTACTTTCAAAATCTTGTCCAACCCATCAACTTTGTTGAGGATACGAGAAAGCATATCCTCCGACCGACCACCTTTCGAATCCTTTGGTTTTTTGATGCTTGTGGGGAGGCACATACCTATCATTCTCCCCATCCTACCAATTGGGATTTCGATCCCTCTACTTTCGATCACGATCCTTCCAACCTTCATCCATGTTCCAACCTTGGTTACCACCCTGCCTCGGGTAGTTTGAACGATAACCACTACCTTGGTTGGTTAGGAAATTCATCTCTTCATTGTATAAAGCCTTAAACTTGGCCTCATCAAGTTTAACACACCCGATAGCCACGACAATGCCAAGTTGTGTCATAATCTTGGCCATGTTCTGGTCCCTCTCTTAGTCTTTCTCCATCAGCTCCTTGGTCAATTTAAATGTGAGAGGGGAGACCTGATCTTCGCGGGTGTACCAAGCCAGATTGATTGTGGTCATGCCATCCAAGAGTTGAGCTGCTATCACGCAAGGTTGCTGCATCAAACCTCCTGGAGAAAGTTGGTTAGCAACACCCTTATTTACCCAATCAAGACTTCGGTAAAAATACTGCAGCAACACGTTGTCAGGCAAGCCATGAGTTGGGCATTGGAGCACCAATTTCTTGAATCGTAGCCATGTTTCATGAATTGGCTTGCCCTCCAGACGCTTGAAACTCTGAATGCTGTCCTGAAGAGTCATCATCTTTGAAGGAAGGAAAAATTGCACTTGAAATGCAATGACCAGCTCCTCCCACGAAGTGATTGATTCACGTGGCAATTCAACCCACCACTTACATGCTTCTCCCATAAAAGAGAACGAGAACAACCTCAATCAGACCGACTCTTGGGATATGTTCTTGTAGGAGAACGGTCCGCAAATCCACAAATTTTCTAATATGCTCATGGGGATACTCATGAGCCAAACCACCGAACAACCCCTTCAATTGATGTGGAACACCGCGTTCCCCTCGGCCGAAGGCAAACGAAGGACACCAATTCCACCCATAATATGAGGGTCGTTAGCATTAGGCTCGTTGACATCGTTGAGGTTTTCGATGTCATCCGTGTGGCCTAATTGTCTACCATTGCTTCCGTTCACTCATACTACCTATTTCAAACCACAAACAAGCAAACCAATACAAAAATTAAGTAAGTTCAACTATGACTAAGACGAACAAAATCCAACTTAATTAAAGAATCTTAACCAACACCATTACCCGACAGCGAAGCCATTTTGATTTCACGTATTAAGGACACTTCATCCAATTCTAAGTGTCAACGATCGCTAGTCAGTATAATAACCCAACTAAATGAGTTGGGGTCT
This sequence comes from Solanum stenotomum, assembly GCF_019186545.1. NCBI lineage: Eukaryota > Viridiplantae > Streptophyta > Magnoliopsida > Solanales > Solanaceae > Solanum > Solanum stenotomum. The sequence continues at coordinate 34,875,009 of NC_064287.1, forward strand.
AATCCCACATGGAGTGGTACATGTTTAAGATTCAATAACAAAGTACGAATATGTTCAAGTCAATCATATGAGTAGGTGTTTACGAATAAAAACATAATTCAAATTATGGGATGACACAAGTGTGAAATAAAAGGGAGGTGGGATTTGATTGTAATTATCAGCTACAACAACAACAAATAACATGAATTAACAAGTAATGAGATGGGTTCTTGGGATGTGACTGGATTATAGGCTAAGGTAGATAAATGGGTAATTGCAGTTGTTAGTAAATAGCTGTAAATCAGTGAATAAGCTAGACTTTAGTGGGGATAAACTTTATCTCAAACAATTTACCCCGAATCAAGTTGGTTTCTCTCGAACACCAACAAGAAACAAATAAGAACAACCTACGCTTTAGTCCATTCACTCTCTCGAGCAGAATGTGTGGAAAAGAGTTTAGGATTCACTCTCTCGAGCTGAACCCATGACAAGCTAATACCCACAGACCATCAATTTAGTAATCTTGGTTTTGAAACCTCTCTCTCGAGCAAGCAAAAAACACTAAGGTAGAATTGCATTTGCAACTACAACCCTTTCAATTAAACCACAATTACTGAATGAAATCACTTCGAAACAACATCTAAACTAACAATTGGCAATACCCACAAGCAAAATCAACCCATAATCACATAGTCACACCCCAAGAATTGGGGTTTTAACTAGACATCATAAAAAGATAGAAATCATTACCAAATTGTGTTTCCATCAATATGGTAAGATTAATTTCGTCTTTACAAAGGTCTAAGTTGAATAATCTCAAAGACCCACTTCCAATTTCTCAAAAATGGAAAACTTCAATTCTTCATAGCTAAGGAAAAGTTTTTGTCTCAATTCTCAGAGTTCAAAACTTAATTTCTAAAAATTGATTCTAAGATTATGATAGAAGGTCCTAAGATTAATGTTTGAAAATGTATTTATAGTCGGCAAAAATATGTTGAGAAGGACCATTCGGCGCAGTCTGTCGGGATCGCCGATCCGCCCTTTGGCCAAGTTCATCGCCTTTCTACTTTAGCCTTCAGCATTTTCAAGTTCTGTAACTTTGGGTGATCCAACACTGCACCGCGGAACAACTCGGTGACACGCCGACTGCTTCTTTCTATCGCCAAATTTACTCTCTCCTTTAGGGCTTGGCACTCTGGAACTTTAGGCGAGGTAATGGCCATTCGACGACTCGCCAAAGGGACCCGGTGATCACCAGGTCTTCATTTCTTCATTCTTTCAGCTCGCTTCGTTCCTTTTTGTAAGTTAGTGTCCATGCTTTGTTCTTTGATCCAAACACCTGGAAATCAAGGGATTTATATCAGTTATTGGCACAAGACAAGCATTTGAGGACATAAAATCTATCCAAATAAAGCCCTAAATGAGTCCAAATAGTGGACTCATTAGTCGGCAACCTTTGGTCTAGCTATTTCTACAAGCCAAAACCATATACGTTAGATGGACTACAAGAAAACTACAATATTATAAAACAGTGCAGGAAGACTTGCTGAACTGATCGGCGAGTCACCGAACCCATTCGGCCAGCCACGTCGAGCTTGCCAAAAGTTCTAGAATAAAATCATTAAAAATAAGCACATGTAGGAGAAGTCCAGGGCCATTCGGTGGATTGCCGAAAGTTACAGAACAAGTTCAGGAATTTGGGGCGCAAAAGGGTGATGGGAAGGGACTTTGGTTAGTCGCCGAGTGAACTCGACGAGCTCAGGTGTATCGCCGAAAGTGAAAGCACTTAGACCTCAAACATGGAGAATTAAAAGGTGATCAAGGGGTCTTTAGGTAAACCGTTGAACCATTCGACGAGATCGACCCAGCTCGCTGAATAGTCTAACATGCCAGATTTTCACCCCAACCTTCAAAATCTAACCCGTTTCCCATGAAAACAAAATTAAACTATTATTCTATGCAATTAAACTCAGACCCATACTACCCATGCCCACTGGGTACTCAAACTTCCCCCGATTTGGCCAAAATTAGTCAATCAAAGTCTTTTGCCCTTAAGAATGATGTCTACCGCTCTATCATTGGGATAAATCCAACAAACGACACAATTTAGGACTACTCAAACTTCACCCCCACTAGACCCAACACATATTCAACACGACCCACAAAATTTATCAAGCTAAACACGAGATTTCACGATTTAAGGCCAATTAATCAATTTAAATTAAATACGGGCAGACATTAACGCCACATTCAACAAATCAAAATTATGTATAGAGAACAACCACAAAATGATCATACAATCGATTTCACTAAAATGTAAGGACGGTGTTTGAAAAACCAACCTTAGATGTAGATAATTTGAAAAGCTAGGCTAGCAATGAATCGAAAAATCCTCCCCGATTTATGAATCCCACACAAAAATCAAGTAAACTAGTACGAAAGTAAGAAAATACGTGGTTGTGGAAGTTTGGAAGTCAAAAAGTATGAAATGAGGGAGAATTTTGAATTTAAAACGGTCTGGCCTTTTTTGACTCTTCGGTTTGTGCGCTAGTTGGTGACCATAACTTACATCACCGACCTACTCGGCGATGCGCCAAGTAGCACTTTTGTCTGACGAGTTTTACAGAACATCTAGAAAACTATATGGTTCAAACAGCGGTCCAATTCGGGCTTGCCCACTGGACCATTGGCTCGCATAACTACCCATTTTTTGAAAATTTTCAAATTTTCAACCTACACTTTCAAAACCTGTTATTCAAATGCAATATTAAATACATTAAAAACTTGGGTTGTCTCCCAAGAAGCGCCTTATTTAATGTCGTGGCGCGACAAAGATACCCATTCAAGATTCATTCTTGGGATTAGCCATGGTGTCACTCGGTAGTCCCCCTTTTCGCCTTGGGTTCAAATGTGTCGAGATTTGACCCATTTGTGTTTTCAACTACTTAATGGACACCAAATGAGAAGTAACAGTCTTATTTGGAGTGAAGATGTCATCTTTCATTTCTTTTAGCACCTTGTCCGACCCTTCCACTTTGTTGAGAATGCGTGAAAGCATATCTTCAGTGCGAAAGCTTTTTTGGGTCAACTCTTTGCTCTTTAGAATTTTGACGCTCATAAAAAGGTACATATCTCTCCTTGTCCCCATCTCTCTCCTTCCAATTAGTTCCACGCTCACGTTATTCTCTATCATAGTCTCTCAAATTGACATGACGCTCTTTATTCCTGCCTTGATTCCCGCCCGGCCTTGGATAGTTCGAACGGAAACTATAACCTTGATTTGCAAGGAAACTCACTTCTTCGTTATATAGAGCCTCAAAGTGTTCATCATCGGGATTCACCCCCGTTAGAATCAATAACATTCACAGCTTCCGGACCACTACTCATGACATGTTTTGACAACAAGTCCATTTGGGTCATCATTTTGGTCATGTTTTGATCTCGTTCTTGGTCCTTTTCAATTTTTTCCTTTCTCATCTTAAAGGTTAAATGAGACACTTGATCCTCTCTTGTGTACCGAGCCTGATTGATTTTGGTCATTCCATCAAACAAAGTAGATGCAATTTCAAAAGGCTGCTGCATGATACCTCCACGGACAAGTTGATCAGCCACACCTTTCTTCACCTAGTCTAGACTCCGATAAAAATGTTGTAACATGACGTTATTTGGGAGTTTGTGAGTTAGACATTGGAGTAGATATTTTTGTAATCGTAGCCAAGTCTCGTGGATTGGCTCACCATCCAAGCGCTTAAAACCTTGGATGTTATCTCTCAATGACATCATCCTTGAAGGAGGAAAAAACCTTATGTAGAACGCCTCAGTAAGTTCATCCCAAGTTGTAATGGAGTCCCTTGGTAGGTTGACTAACCACTTGGTTGCCTCCCCCATCAGTGAAAAAGGGAAGAATCGAAGTCGAACAGACTCTTGGGAGATGTTCTTGACCGAAAAAGGGGCCGCCACAAACATCCACAAAATTCCAAATATGGTCATGGGTGTCCTCATGAGCCAAGCCTCAAAATAACCCTTTCATTTGCAAGAGTTGCAAAATTGTGCTTGTCACGTGGAACACCACATTCCCCTCGACCTGAGGCAACCAGATAGTACCTATACCACCCAAATGTACTTCATTCACATTGTTCAAGTTATCGATGTAGTTATGTTGGCCCAGCTGGCTGGCGTTGCTTCCGTTGACACTCGTTTCGTCACCTGATCAAAGGCAAGAAACAACAAGAAAAAAGTAAATAAGTTCAACTATAACATAATAAGATCACAAATAAACTTCAACAAGAGAATTCTATAACACCACTCCCCGGCAGCGATGCTATTTTTGATAAATGGTCAACTACACCTCATCCAATACTAGGTGTAGGCGATCGTAATCTAGTATAAAACCCAACAAATAGTTGGGGTCGAACCCACGGGGAGCGGTACTATATAGAATTCAATTAATAAGTAAAGGTTGTGTTATAATCGGTTATAGAGGTAGACATTATCGAAACCAAGCAAAGTAAATTAATGGTCTGACAACGAATGTCAGATAGGAGGTTTTAAAGTGTTAATTATCAACCACCACAATTAAGAAAACATGGAAGTAGATAAGTAGAGAAAAATTCTCGGGGATATGATCGATTATAGGCTAATTTTGCTATATGGGTAATTGTAATCTTTCTAGACTGCCATCCCTGGGGAGAAGCCAAATTGGCGATGGATTTGGACCTTCGTTAAACCACCGAAAGGATCGGCGACACAAACTTGGATATAATCTTTCGCCTTTTACTAAAGAATACCGTGTGCGCATTGTAAATAGTGGCATATGCCAATTTTTGGAGGGTTTTTCTCTTTTTATGAAATCTCCATAGAAAGATATCACAATTTTTGAGGATAAAAATCTCTATCATTTTTCTACTATTATTTTATAAAATAGAATTTTACTATTCGAAATGGCATATCTTCCCGATGAAATCACTATGATAATTCTTTCAATTTTACCGGTGAAATCTCTATTACGATTCAAGTGTGTTGATAGGATATGGCACTGTTGGATTTCAAGTCCAAACTTTCAACTCTCAAATCAACGACAAGATGAAGGAGCAATTACCGGCGTATTTTTTTGATGTGGAACTCTAAGCGCTCCTTTAGATTAATAAACCAACAACTCACTTTGGAAGAACTTAATTATCCTCGAAGTCAAGATGATGTGACTTACATTGATAGTTGCATGATTTTGGGTTCTTTTCATGACCTTAAACTATTTAATATAAACGAGAATATTTACTTGTGGAATCGTGCCACCTGATTTTGCATCAAAGTGCTTGAACTTAATTGATTGCACGATCATTGTATCAAAGTGCTTGAACTTAATTGATTGTATGCTCGCTGTAATATACATGGAGGACTTTGTTTCGACTCCTCCACGAATATTTATAAGGCAATGTTGATTATGAGATATTAGGGCCGAGTTGATGTTGATGAGTTTGTTATAATTGCTAGTCTTGAAGACAAACAATGGAGGGAACTCGAATTTCCTTATTATATCTACTTAGTAAGTGAATGGCTTACATTGCATGGACGACTTCATTATAAGGTAAAGGTAAATATTAGATAATGATGAAAATAATGAATTGTGGGTGCACGTTTTTTATTTTAACCAAGTAATTTATTTCAATCCTAATTTTGAAAAGTTTCATATGTTTTTGATCCCTGAGCCTATAGGTAATCTAAAAGAGAAGGAAAGAATTGGTTTAGAAATTTCATATGAATGTCTTTGTATGACTCGATTAGTAGATGATAAGTGTGGTGTTGATATATTGATCATGAAGGAATATGGATTAAAAGAATCATGGACATCTTTATATTTTATACAGAATTTACAAATAAATTTTTGGTACGAATTTGCGGTGCCCTTTTTCGTGATAAAGATGGGAGAAATAATTTTTGTAAGATATTATTATGACAAATGAAGTTGTATACAATCTGAAGATTGAAAATACGAGAGAAATCCTCAATGCACATGGCCTAATGGTTAAATATGTGAAAAGTTTGATCTCGCCAAAGGAATACTGTTGGAATGAGAAGCGGCACAAACAATTTGGAGAGCTTAGAAGGGAAAGGTTCCATTATGTTTTTGATTGAGCTTATAATGTCAATATTTTATATATATTTATTTATTTATTAATTTAATTTTTATTCTCTAGGGAAGGTTGTTATTGTAATTAACAAGGATATAACTACGTAATTTATATGCTTTTATTTTGGAATCTTATAATATCAATTTCTTGATTTAAGAAGGAGGAGTCAAGAGAGAGTATATTCTTTTTTCATATATCATGTAAATTATTTTTTGTACTAAATATGATAAATGAAATAGATAGTGATTTATGTTTTTAAAAAAATCTTCTCAACTTATTTTTTTGGATTTTCTATCGAATTAAAACCTTTGTTAGTGTAACATTCCATACATTTCCATGCTAAGGTCCGAAATCATTCTTTATTTGCGTGTAAAGTTGTATCCAATGATTCTTAAATTTTTCTTAGGTGTTAAGGTCAATTCTTCAGTGAGAGAATGGATTTGGCTATGAATTAAGTTTACAAGAATTCCCTAGGATAAAGTTGATTTAAAAGTTTCCTTACCAATTAAGTTTTGACATAAAATTTTTCTTAGGTTAACTTCTATCACGAGCCAAAGTAGACTCTAGGCATAAGATTTTTGTTAGGTTAACTTCTATCACGAGCCAAAGTAGACTCTAGGCGTAACATGACGCATAGAATCCCGAGAGGCCCTATACAAGCCACTTAGCATACATCGTACAAGATAATAGAACCAAAGACTTTAAAAGATTGCATTTCACACATCAATGAAGGTTTGACAAGCAAAACGCTAAAATAAGTCCCAAAGTCTTCTAGTACATCATAAGGAAAGTGATTGAGACGTAACTCATACATCACATACAAAGTTTGAAAACGTAAATGACATAAAAGCAATAAAAGAATCTTGGACCTCAGATCACGAAGACTTACCAATCTTCAAAAGCCCAAAAGGATCAATTAGCCATGAGTATGGGAGGTAGTAGCGTCGGACCCTACATTAGTGAAACAATGTAGGCACAAGTATGCATTAGTATATGGAATGTACTGAGTATGATAACAATACATAAGAGTTATGAAATCGTGCTAAAAGAACTTTACATGACATGCAATAACCAAACTAAATCATAAAATAACATGTTAGAAAACATAATTCATAATCTTGGTCAATGCAAGCTAAACATATTTAACACACTTATGAAATACTTTAGAAAGTAACCTTAGTTCATTATTGAGGAAATTTTTACCATTAACCGACACAGACCATGTAGCTACAACATGGAATCTGGTGTCTATCCCACACCGAAAAGAGATGTCCTTACTTGCCAAGGTAAGGACCATAAATTTGAGCTAAAGTGGATCCACTAGCTAGGTCATTTAAGACAAACCTATGGTGGCACATAGTTATGGGATATGAATATTTCTACTAGAAAGCCGACCTCAACTAATGGGAGAGCTTCCATCTCAATATCCTCTCGGTGCTAAGTATACATCCCACAGAAATGCCATTTAGTCATATTTTATCATATTATCCATGGAAAGACACAATTAGTAAACAATCCAAGCTAGAGTTAGAATATCTCCTTAATATTGATTCACCTTAGGTGAGAAAACCTTTCAACCGTATGAATCCTTTTGTGAGAAAATCCCTTTCACAATCATGTTTTTAGTAGTATGTGAGAAATCCTTCCATAACAACAAAAACAACATCAATGTTTCACTCTCAAAGCAACCTTGAATCATTTATATCTATTTCATAATGGAACATCCATATCTTAATAAATTTGCCTTACATAGTTCATAAACTTGATCATGTGTTCATAGTAACATATAATTACTTCAATTCATGCATAAAAGATTGGAAACAATCACTTGAATCATAATCGAAAAGGAAAAGGGACCCATGAAGATTGAATAAAACCCTAACTTGAATTGAGAGTCTTTTTTTACAAAATTGGAGAGGTTTGGAACATTATAAAGGAAAGGACTCCATAGGTGAATACTAACATACCTTAGCAATCAATGCCTACAATCAATGGTGGATTAGAGTTTTTCAAGCCAAACCCTAGCTTTCTCTTTTCTTGGTTCTTGAGGGGCAATTTGGGGGTAATCTTGGAGAGAGTTTAATAATTTAGAAGAAAGGTTTAGAATGGGTAGTTTTTAGGCTTAAGGGACTTATATAGGGCATAGGATTAGGATCAAAACGACCTATTTTAGGCATTAATCAATTAGGGAATATACTTAAAAACCCTTATAAATAATTATCGACCCATTCCTATGGTTTGGACCTATGGTCTGTAGGTCCTTCTACGAACCATTCTAGTCAATTGTAGAAATGATCAGAGACCCTTAATTTGGTCAATTTTTTACGAACACAATCTATGGTCGTAGGTCCTTCTACGGACCGTAGATACCAACCGTATAACCCAGCCTTAAACTTTAAAAATTTCACTAAGTCTGGGAGTCACCTACGAGACCTGTCTACCACTTGTACATGGGATGACATGTCGTCTTGGTGAACTGCACAAATGGTACTGGACTTGTTTTGAAAAAAACTAATTTCCCCCTTCCTACGGTTGCCACCTACGGTCCGTAGATGGGAACCATAGACACAGTTTGCAACCCAAAAATTCATTTTTCTTCCTTTTTCCAAATTCCAGGTGTTAAAATATCTTCCTCTTGGGAACATTCATCCTCAAATGGGACTCAAGACAATGTAAGGAGGGTAGGGGAAGAGATCTAACTGCCCAATAAGAATGCAACTTCGTCAACAACACATAATCAAGGAGAAACATCAACTCCAAGCTTAAGCATTTTCAAAACATCATTCATAAAATATACATGCAAATCATACTCAAATGTACATAATCATGCATAAATCAATCAAATCTAAATCAGTATCTCAAAAGCATGTTTTCATGAGCAAGCATGCATGAGGAAATATGATAATGACTAAGACTTGAGGATGGAACATATGGAACTAAATACCTCAAGCTAGAGTAGGGGCGGAGGGAAAGAGATGAGGGTATCGGGATATCATATCAGCCTCGGCCTCCTAAGTAGCACCCTCAACTAATTGATTCCTCTAAATAACCTTCTTAAAAGCAACTTCCTTCTTCTTAACTTCTGAATTTACCGGTATAAAATCTCAACTGGAGCCTCTTTCGATTTCGGTTTTAGTCGGTTCTTTTGACTTTTTATGGTTTTTCAGTTTTTTCAGTTTTTTACAACTATACGTTGTTTGAAAAAGAGATCAAATATATTTTCACTTACCTGTGTGATAAGCTAAACTTAAGAAATGTTGAATGAATAAAATTTTTCGTAAAGATGGTAAAATTCACATGAGTACAATTTTTTTTTGAAATATCAACATTCATTATGTTAAATTAATAAGATTAAAGGATACAGTCAAGCTGTATACAAAATGAAATATTTACATAGTAAATTTTTAACTTTGAATTTGAAAAAATACAACAATATAATTGTAACTTCGGATCTTAATACAATAAAATATTTATAAATTTTACAAGCCCAAATTTGAAATAAAATGTATAAACATTGAAAACTATAAACTAACTAAAAATATATTAACAAAGTAGATTATAAATAATATTTTTTATCTATAAATAAAACAAAATTATATATATAATATTTACAAAATTTTACGAGCCCAAATTTGAAATAAAATATATAAACATTAAAAATTATAAACTAACTAAAAATATATTAACAAAGTAGATTATAAATAATATTTTTTATCTATAAATAAAATTAAATTATATATATATAGTATGTCGGTTTGGTTTGGGTTCGGTTTGACTTTTTTTCTTTTTAATACCAAACCAAACCAAGAGTGATTGGTTTTTTTTTCAACCGCCAAATCAACCAAACCAAACCACAAATAGTTTTTTTTTGGTTTGATTTGGTTCGTCGGTTCGGTTTGACTTGTACACCCCTACGTAGAGGTTGTGGCAGCAGGGATTTTAAAATTGTTTGAGTTTATTCACGTGTTCTTCGCGTGTAAAGAAAGGTAGGAACCATCTTTTATCACTTTATGGATACCTTAGGTCTCGGATAGTAATTTACGATAGGAATCCGTATCGATTGTCGAATTGTCGTAGTAATTCTTGTCCTTAATTATTGATTGAGTTTACCTTTTTTTAGTGTTGTAGTGGTGCCGATAGAGGTATTATTCAGCATAAACCATAAAGGAAAAGGTATGTTAAGGCTATTCCCTTCGTTTGACATGTTTCCTTAAAGCTTGGGAGTGATATAGTAGGGTTGTTAATGTTGGTGATTGTTGCCCCCAAATCGTACACGCAAGTGTATGTGGTTGTTCAAGTATTAAAGTGGCTCTTATAAAGGGCCGAATATCGTACCCACAGAGACTTACGATTAGAATAACTTGATTTTTCCAATACTTTCAGCTAAACATAAGTGTTATCAAGATTTCAAGAGTGATTTATTTTCTAATCTAAAATTTAACCAAAATTAAACAAGCGCGATTCAATTTCAAGGTTTTCAAACAATGATTGGGTAAAGTCCAGGGCTGCAGCTCTTGTCAGGATTCATGCAACTTATATTATTTAAATGGGTGTTCATCAACTATTTAATCAATGATCACAGGGTTAAATGTATGATCATGGTCTCCCGACCTCTAATCACCTACGATAAATGACAATCTAACTACATCGTTGAGCGGGGATAGGTTGGACCAAGTATCGAGCATTATGATTTCTTCCTGTATAGTGACCAAACATGGTTTCTAGGTATATCCCTATCCTAGATACAAATTATCCCTAACTATTAAGATAAAATCATGTTCTTTATTCCCCACGTTCTATCCTCTTATTCCTCTCCCGAGTTCAATTCGGACAATGTGTTTATTTCAATGGTGATTATGCACGAAATACAAAAAACAAGAACATAAGAAAGATTCATATGATAATCGATATTAATCCAATGAAAACTCAATACATTACCATCATCCTATAACCACAGCCCTAGAACTAGGGTATTTAGCTACTCATAACAATAGTTTTGATCAAGCAATGTTTAATTATCATACAAAGATCGAAAGTAAAAGAGTTTAGGAAAGAACCCTAAAAAATGATGAAATAACTCTCCAAGTCATCGTTCTTCAAAACCCAGAAAAAGAATGTTTTAATAAATAAAATATTAACCTATTTATACTAAAGTCGAAACGGCCAAATCTGGCATATAGGGGCGTGACGCGGAGGCGTATCTAAAATTTACTTTGTGACAAAATATGCTTCTCTGTGACGCAGTCACTCCATGGACCATTCTGTCCCATATTGTTTTGTTCGCAAACAAAAAGTAGAATCCCTCTCCGCGACACAGAGAGTACACGAAGCCTTCTATCTGGAAATTGTTTCACGAGCCAGAAAAAAATTCTTCTCCGCGACACGGAAAGGATACAAATATGCCTTGGAATTCATTTCTTCCCTTTTCTTCCTTGCTTCTTTTCGACTCGGATCATTTGTATTCTCCAATGTCCATTCCAATGCTCGTTTCTCCATTTAAGCTCACCTACACAACTAATCATGCTGGTTAGTACATATAAAATCAAACGACTCTAAATGACTCTAATTCGCATGAAATGAGTCCAAACTTGGCCTAAAAGCAAGGTATGATTAGGTCCTTAGGCATATAAATACGCCTAAGATCACTACCCCACACTTAGAGCTTTGTTCGTCCTCAAATAACTTACTAACTAATCCTAGACCGAGACTCCCTATTATGGTATTTGTGCATCCGCTACTTTCTTCCAAGGATCTGTGATCAGTTAACACATGCTTGATTTCATTCAAAATGGGCACGACTCCTGTACTTGACTTGACAATTAGCAACCAACTCATTCAACAACATGTGCACCATTTCATATCACCTATCTTTCATACAACAAGTGCCCCTCACTCCAAAGAATAGTCCGCACACTCAACGCAACAAATTGAATATAGTTTAAGGACTTTGCAACATATTACGCTCTCACTCAACAAAAACATCATACATGCATGCATTGAGAACCATAAGCTTGCCCATTATGTACATCTCCACTAATAAAATATGTTATGCTCAAAATAAAATAGGACTTGTTCCGGTTGTAATGTAGGCTTGAGGTAATGGAGGATTCATTTAGATAAAATTAGTGACTTATCCTCCCTAATGCACCAGATTCAATTTCCTTATTACATTCACAACTTTTTCTTTTCTTTAGCCCCCTCTCTCTACATAGTTTTCCACTAGTATTACCAACCTTGCCTTTATTTCTCACTCGCCCCTTTATTTCTATAGCTTTTTTTTTACACTCAACAATAGCCACCCTTGACTTAGATATTTCTCTCGAGTTAAGGTGCACATTGTCCTTGTAAGGACCAGGGCCATTATTAAGGTATACTCCAAGTTAGCCACCTTCAACCTAGGCTTTTAACCTTAGTTGAAGTGCACAATGTCCTAAGGACCAGGGCCAATCCCAGATTTCAACTTATGGGGCATCATTTTACTACCTCTTTTCTCTCTTCCCCACAAACTAAACATTTCCACCCTATTTACTCTTTCCGCCGTTTTGGCTTTTCCTCTTAACATAGTGCATTAGGTATTAGGGATCAAAACTAACGGTATCAATAAAAGGGAATCGACTTAATTACGTGGGTTAGGAAAAAATCAAGGATAAAAGGCTCAATGGGACTATACTAGGGATATTATTTCTGAAAAGGCTACTATTTAAGACAATTTAAAGAAAGCCTATTATCATTTTTTAAACAAGACACCACTTTTATTTCGCTTCAATAACATGCCGGGCAAGTTCTAGACTCAGATGCTTTACATGAATAATACAAAAACTCACCGCTTATGGCACAAGTTCTACTCGAGAAAGGATCAATCACGGCAACACAATCAGTTCATGCACAAGGTTCAATTTAAACTTAAGTTGTAATCATTAAAGTCAAATACACAAGTTCAAATGCAGCCATTCATACATCAACTTTAAATCATGCTTCCATACATTTTCCTTTCAGAATTTCACGCTTCAGAACATACCAACCTAAGACTCAATGACGAAATTGCCCTTAAGACGGTAGTCATCCATCTATCATTGGGAAATGTGACTCAACTACGACTACTGACTTAATCATAAAAAGACAAAATCCAAAAGGATTTTGTACGGTTCAAAGGGACTTTCCAGGGCCAAAAAACCGAAAACAACCTCTAAGGAACCCAGAATCAAACAAAAAAATACAAAGCAGACTGTAACAATGTTCAACAATAAAAATATATACAGACCAAGTATGATTTCACCCTCACCCCACGCTTAAACAATAGCACTGTCTCCAGTGCTTCACAAAAATCAGAACAGTACAAGAGGTAAGGTGAAAACACTCCCTGATCAATCCTCCATAGCATCACCCCCTTCGATCTCATCACCGGCCTGAGTGGGGTCTACCTCCTCATCAGGATCAGACTCTAGGTCTGAGGTAGTACACAATCTCTCCTCATCAGTTGGAATGCAATCATCGATCGGCTCATGAAACGCAGGACCAATGCCAAGCAGGGCCTTGGCGTTGGCATTCAGTAGATAACGCCTCTCAACGTCACTCAATTGCATGTCAGTAGAAGCCAGGCAACCATTCTGGTAGTGCAGCATCTCGAGGCCATACATATTAGCCATGATAAGCTCATCCCTTCTATGGGGATCTGCAGTGGTGAGAGTTGGGCCAAACTCAGTGTCCGGCCCCTTAGTCCTCGTGATGTCCATGGGTGCTGGGAATAACGGTGCCATGTAATCCACGTTCTCTTCTGGAACACCTGTAACACGACACATTCTGGTAATAAGGCCACCAAAAGCATACATGCGTCCTTTATGAACCCGGGCCTTCCGCATCGCTGATTTTAAGACAACCCCAATGTTCAACTCTGTGGGCGTCATCAAAGCATAAACCAAGCAGACCCTGTCCGGAGTGATGTCCGTATAATGGAGGCCCAATATCAAGCAATTGATTACAACCTTCAGCTAGACTCGCTCCTCCCTCAACATGTGAGCATAAGGAAAAGATTGGTGGTATCTTTTCCCGCTGTGCTTAGTCCATTGCACCATGGACTGAGGACCACACAATGTATGTTGAATGGCTCTATAGGGTGGGCGTATGTTCAGCCTGATAAGCACTAGTGGATCAGTGTCCTGTGAAGTTCCCACTATGTCACTAATCACCGCAGGAGTGAGAGGCACATCCACTCCCCACACAGTCACAAAGTGAGATCTCGCGTCCAACGCCCAGTTGGTGTAAAACTCACGTACCATGTGCAAGTTGCACTCTCCCGGCTTTGCGAAGATAAACTCCATATGAAACTCCCAGATCAGCCTCAATACCTGGGAAACTCCCAAGCCAAGTTGTCCCTGTCAATGCAAACATCAGAGAAATACGAAACCTCAGTGTGCTTTTTCCACCACGTCTTCCCTTTCTTGGTCATATCTTTCACCCCGAATTGCCTAGTTTGGCCCCTAGGAACTGCAGGTGCGGGTGGAACATTACCTCCACTCCAGACTTGCTTTCTCTGGCTCGAAGTGGCAACTTCCTTACCGGGTGTTCGGGAGCTTGACATGATTTCCTGCAAACAGAATATAGTTCAGCCCACAACACATACAGACATAATGATTCGTGGGTGATGCGCACACATCACCCCACACTTATATCGTGCAATAATTCATCCTCAGTACTCAGACTTCCCAAAAATGAATGACAACACGCCAACTTGTTAATTATATTCACACAGCCATATAGGCACCACATTATTTGCCACAAACACTCAACCTCACACTTAGATTAAGACCCATACAACCCTTTCACAAAGCAATAATCAGTTAGTATTACTCTAGAATTCACACCACATCAGCCCATGCAATCCTCACAGAATCAGAATACCAACATTTTCAAGCAACTATAATTTCTACTCAAAATTTGAAATACCCCATAAACTCCCTGAAATGCATGGCCTTAACCCATAAAATAAACCCGAAAGCTTTACCATAGCCTGTTCATTCCACCTTCAATTCACAAATAATTATTTCTACTTAAGCTCACACAATACATTTAGCCATCATAGTGGAATCGATTGTTGTACCCAACAACAACCACATTAAACACAATAGTATGTTTCAACAAACTCTTCAACCTTACAAGTCACAAAATATCAACCAAAGCACCTTATACTCAAGAATTCGAAAGTACCCATTCATAATAGTGCCCATAGTAGTAACAAACACCACCAGTCAAGCCCACATACCCCTACAATAAAAAAACATCACCCATGGCAGCATATACTTAAACACGCCCATTATTCGCAAGAAAGAGATGAAAATACATACTTGGAGTAGTGGAGTTGCAGAAAATTGGAGAGGAGAAGGATTGAAGTGACTTCGCGTTACGGATTTAGCAGCAAAATTTGATCAAGGGAGAAAAGCGATGGGAAATATAATCACCAATTTGGGAGTATAATGGGGTTAGGGGACGGGAAATTGGGGTTAAAAAGGGGACCTGGGTCGTGTTATTTCAATTAAAAATGGGTAGAACCCGTTTCATTTAATGAAAATAAAAAAAACTTACCTGGGGGCACGACGCAGAGAGGATACGCACCACTCTGCCTCATTTTTGAAAATAAATTTCAGGCGAAGGACAATTTTGGTGCCTGGATCTACGACGTGATGTTGTTATGGATCCTTTTTATTTTTGACAAAAATTATAATTCTCGTCAAATCCCAAAAATTATGCCCTATTCGCGACGCGGGACGGTCACAGACCATTCTGCCTTGTTTTGTAAAACAAATTCTGAGTGAGGCAAAAATTTCACACCCCTCCGCGACGCGGCCCAATCACGTGCCTGGCTTACATTTGACGTAAAAGAAAATCTTCGTCGAATCAAAATTTGGGGATCCTTCCGCGATGCGGAACAGTCACAAAGCGTTCTACCTCAACTTGGAAAATTAATTCCAAGTGAGGCAAAATTTCCACACACCTCCGCGACGTGGGATGGTTCTTCAATCCTGATTCCTACATATTTAAAGCTTAAAACCCATTAGTACAAACATGATGGGTTGCCTCCTATCCAGCGCCTTAGTTTCGGTTGTGGCACGACCTATATTTTTATATTTTTCTTATTATATCTCTTTTTTTATACTAATTCCTATTAAGTGAAATAACAAAATAGAAGAATAGAAATCCTAACTATAACAAAGGGTCATGGGTTGCCTCCCGTGCAGTGCCTGATTTAATGTCGCAGCACGACCCATCTCATGACTCACTCGTCATTCAATGTGAGCGCTTCAAGCTCACGATCAACATTTCAAAGTAATGCTTCACGTGTTGCCCATTCACAAGGAAAGTAGAGCTCTTATACTTGTTCCTTAGCTCCACCGCACCGTGTTGGGTCATCCTCACAACTTCAAACGGACCACTCCACTTAGACCAAAGCTTTCCAGGGAATAACTTCAATCTTGAATTAAACAACAACACCAATTGACCAGGCTCAAAGGTGCGTTACAAAATATGCTTGTCATGCCACCTCTTGGTCTTCTCTTTGTAAAGCTTAGCATTCTCATAAGTGTGAAACTTGAATTCTTCTAACTCATGCAATTGTGTTATCATTTTCTTACCTGCTAACTCATCATCCAGATTCAACTTTTTTATCGCCAGTATGCTTTATGCTCCAATTCAGCTGGGAGGTGACATGCTTTTCCAAACACCATTCGATAAGGAGAAGTCCCTATCGGTGTCTTGTATGCAGTCCGGTATGCCCACAAAGCATTATCTAACTTGTTAGCCCAATCTTTCCTTTGGGCATTCACAATTTTTTAGAGGATCTGCTTCACTTCTCTATTGGACACTTCCACTTGCCCACTAGTCTGGGGTTGATAAGTTGTAGCTACCTTATGTCTCACCCCATTTTTGGCCAACAAATTTCGCACTAAACTATTAATAAAATGCGTACCTCCATCACTGATCATGGTTCTTGGAGTTCCGAACCTGGTGAAGATGTGCTTCCGGATGAATTTCACCCACTTAGACACGTAGTCCACTGCCACTAAGATGTGTTGATTTCCACGGGACGATGGGAATAGTCCCATGAAGTCTATCCCCCAGACGTCAAAGATCTCAACTTCTAGTATATTGCTCAATGGCATCTCATGCCTTCAAGAAATGGTGCCCATCCTTTGACACTTATCACAGCCCTTCACAAACATAGCAGCATCTTTAAATAAAGTAGACCAAAAGAAACCATATTGCAATACCTTATTTACAGTGCGTTCTCCCCCGTGGTGTCCACCATATAGCGAAGAGTGACAACTCTCCAACACTTGTACTGCCTCCGGTTCAGCTACACACCTTCGCACCATCTGATCAGGTCCTTGCTTGAATAAAAAGGGCTCATCCCATATATAAAAGTGTGCATCATACTGCAGCCTCTACTTTTGATGTGTTGAGGCCTAGGTGGAAATAAACCACTCACCAGAAAATTAACAATGTCAGCATACCAAGGCACTTGAGCAAGTTCCAAGGCAAGTAATTGTCCATCGGGGAACTCTTCACGAATTTGTCCTTCATTCTTCACATGAGATGAGTCCTCCATTATGACAGATGATCAGCTATCTGGTTTTCAGTTCCCTTCCTATCTTTTATCTCTAGATCAAACTCTTGCAAGAGCAGAATTCATCTAATCAGCCTCGGCTTGGCATCCTTCTTATTAAAAAAATTCCGGATTGGAACATGATCAGTGTAAACCACAACCTTGGTTCCAACCAAGTATGACCTGAACTTATCAAATGCAAACACTAATGCCAACGTCTCTTTTTTAGTGACAGTATAATTCGATTGAGCTGCATCAAGTGTCTTGCTACCAAAATAGATGGAATGAAATATCTTATCTTTTTGCTGCTCAAGCATTGCCCCAACCATTGTATCACTGGCACCACACATAAGCTCGAATGAAAGCTCTCATTTAGGAGTAATCAGAATATAAGCTTCTATCAACTTCTTTTTCAATAGCTCAAATTCTTGCAAACAGTTCTCATCAAATACGAACTTCTCCTCTTTTTCTAATAGGTTGCACATAGGTCTTGTTGTCTTAGAAAAGTCCTTGATCAATCTCTTGTAGAACCCAGCATGTCCCAGAAAACTTCTAACTCCCTTCACTATGATGGGTAGTGGCAATTTCTTAGTAACCTCCACTTTGGCTTTATCAACTTCCAGCCCATTCTTGGAAATTTTGTGCCCCAACACAATTCCCTCTCAAACTAGGAAGTGACACTTCTCCTAGTTTAACACAAGTTTTGTTTCTTCACACCTAGCAAGGACCCTGTCAAGATTAGTCAAACAAAGTTCAAAAGAATCACCAATTACCGAGAAGTCGTCCATAAACACCTCAACAAAATCCTCCATCATATCATGGAAGATTGCCATCATGCATCTCTGAAATATCACTGGTGCATTGCATAATCCGAATGGCATGCACTTGAACGCTTAGGTTCCATATGGACAAGTGAAGGTAGTCTTCTCCTGGTCCTCTGGTGCAATAACAATCTGATTATACCCTAACTAGCCGTCCAAGAAGCAGTAATATTCTTGCCATTCCAATCTATCCAACATCTGATCAATAAAAGGCACTAGGTAATAGTCCTTTCTAGTGGCGTCGTTCAACTTTCGGTAGTCCATGCAAATACGCCACCCAGTTACTGTTCTTATGGGGATCAGTTCATTCTTCTCATTGGTTACCACCGTCATTCCACCCTTTTGGGCACAAATTGTACTGGACTCACCCATTTGGTATCAGATATGGGGTACACGATCCCTGCATCTAACCACTTGATCACCTCTTTTCTTACCACATCCTTCATCAATGGATTTAGTCTCCGTTGATGTTGTGCACTCGGCTTATGCCCTTCCTCTATGTAAATTTTATGCATGCACAACGCGGGACTTATTCCACGGATGTTGGACATTTGCCAACCCAAGGATGCTTTTCTCTTCCTCAGGATACTTAATGATACTTCCACTTGTGCTTCAGACAATGTTGCAGACAAAATAACCGGAAAAGTTTTATCTTCACCCAAAAATGCATACTTTAGGTGGGCTGGCAATGCTTTTAACTCCAGCTTGGGTCCTTCCTCAATGGAAGGCTTGGGTGGAGGATCCAATACCCTATTCAAAGTCTCCCATTGGTCTTTTGATGTACTTACAATTGTCACATCAAGAAATTGTACCATTTCCTGTGCCTCATCATCCCCATAGATATCATCTCCTACTAGTACTCGCTCTAAAAGGTCCTTGGATGCAATATATCAAGCCTCTGCCTCAATATCTATAACAGTTATTGCAGACAACTCTTCATATACAGCTGGGAGCTTCAATGCCTTGTACACATGGACCACCTCCACTTTATCATGTGCTTGCATAGTGAGTTGCCCAACTACTACATCTATCATAGCACGCCCTGTAGCCAAGAAAGGTCTTCCCAAAATGAATGAGACCTCAGGATCTGGCTCAAAATTCAACACTACAAAGTCTACTGGGAATATCAACGATCCCACTTGCACTAAGACATCCTCTACAACACCCTCACGCCTAGCAACAAATCTATCAGCCAACTGTAAGATGATGGTAGTAGGTTTAGGACTACCCAACCCTAGTTTTTATACAACGAAGTTGGCATCAAATTTATACTAGCTCCTAGATCACACAATCCTCGCGTATGAATGCTCTGCCTTATAGTGATCTGAACCGTAAAGCTACCCGGATCTTTAGTTTGGTAGGCAACTGATTTTGGTTTCGAGAGCTACACTCTTCAGTAAGTTCTACGGTCTCATATTCAGTCAGCCTCCTTTTGTTTGCCACAATCTCCTTCACATATTTAGCATACCTGGGTATACCCTGCAAAACATCTACCAATGGCAAATTAATATGAACTTGTTTCAAAAGAGAGAGAAACTTGCCAAAACATTCATCCTCCTTCCATTTCTTAAACTTTTGAGGGAATGGAGAAGGTGGTTTCACTATTGGCTGTACTCTTTATTCTTGTGCAACAACCTTACTCTCCTTAGGCTCACTCTCTTTACTCACATATTCAATGTTTCTTTTCTTTAGAGCTAACTCCTCCAACTGCAAACCACTATGTGTACCTACCGTATTTACCTGCTTGGGATTTGGATCGGTGTTTCCCGGCAAACCTCCTTGCGGTCGTGAGTTCTGGGCACTAGCAAACTAATCAACTTATTTCTCAAAATTTTGTGTAGCTAGCTGATTATTTCTTACATCAGCAGCTAACTGAGCTTGTTCAACCATGATCTTCTTCAACATCTCCTTCATGCTCATATTATTAGGCTGCTTACTTGGCTTCTCCCATTGGGCCTGTTGTTGATACCCATATGCATTTCCCTGAGGTCTATATTGATTTTTGCCCTGTCCTGATTCTGATTACCTCCCCAGGAAAAATTTGGATGGTTACGCCAACTAGGATTGTAAGAATTTCCATAGTTCAGTTGGCCTCCTCCTCGTTGTGCATTCCCTACAAAATTTACAGAATTCGGGTTTGCACCACATACCTTTACACTATGATCACCACCTCCGCGAATTTCACACCAAGTTGGCTGTTGTCCCAATGATAGATTGCTGAAGTGGGTGTTCATCATGTTTTGCATCGCAGCAATCTGTGCAGTTAAAGCACTCACTTCATATACTTCCAGCATGCCTACAGTTTTTTGTATTACGAGTTTCGCTCCTCCTCCGATCCATTCGAGGTTACCCTATGAGATCCTGTTCAGCAAGGTAAATAGCTCAGCATGTCTTCTCCAAAGCCTGACCACCTGTAGCTGAATCAAGTAAAATTTTGGTGTTAGGCTCCAATCCTTCAATGAAGGTATGGACCAACACCTCGTTTGCCTGATAATGATGTGGAGAGCTCATCAACATCAATTTAAACCTGTCATAAGCTTGGTACAAGTTCTCTCCTCCTTTATGTCTGAAACTCAAGATGTTACTCCTTAACTTAGTTGTTTTCCTATTTGGGAAAAATCTGATAAGGAACTTCTGTGCAAGATCGTCCTAGGAGGTAATAGAGTTAGTGGGCTCAGAAGTAGCCATCTTTTTGCTTCCCTAAGTAGAGAAAAGGGGAATAGAGTGAGCCTCACATAATCCACATTCACTCCAGCTGGAGTGTAAGTATCACTGATATCGATGAAATTTTGTATATGGACTGTTGGAACCTCGTGCGACAAACCAGTGAATTGCCTATTAGTGTGCAATAGTTGCACCATACTCTGCTTCAGTTCAAACCTTCCACTAGCTTCGGGTTTCTGAATGCATGAAGTCATATTGGTGGTACGTGGGATTGCCACGCCTCTTACCTTCATCTCAGCAATTACTATAGGTTCCTCTTGCTCAACTCTTGCTACTGGAGATGTTGGTTCACTAGCAACAAGAGGGACTTGGTAAGTGAGTCGTCTTTTCCTTCTCCGGTAATGAACGAATATTTTCGGTTCAGCTAGAGGCTTTAGCAAGTCCTGATCGTCGTCCAGTTTGGAATTTTAGTGCAACCTGCAAAATGAATTGCCAAGATCAAGTTGTCAACACTTGGTTTTTAACTTCAGAAATCAGAAAAATCAAATACTACCTAATTCTAAATTCCCCGGCAGCGGCGCCAAACACTTGTTGCGCCCAAATCGCGCACGCAAGTGTACGTGGTCGTTCAAGTATTAAAGTGGCTCTTATAAAGAGTCGGGTATCGTAACCACAAAGACTTACAATTAGAATAACTTGATTGTTCCAATACTTTCAGCTAAACACAAGTGTTATCAAGATTTCAAAAGTGATTTATTTTCTATTCTAAAATGTAACCATAATAAAACAATCGCAATTCAATTTCAAGGTTTTCAAACAATGATAGAGTAAAGTCTAGGGCTGCAACTCTTATCAGGGTTCATGCAACTTATATTATTTAAATGGGTGTTTATCAACTATAGAATCAATGATCACACGGTTAAATGTATGATCATGGTCTCCTGACCTCTAATCGTCTATGATAAATGAAAACCTAACTACATCGTTGAGCAGGGATAGGTTGGACCAAGTATCGACCATTACGATTTCTTCATGTATAGTGACCAACCATGGTTTCTAGGTATATCCTTATCCTAGATACAAATTAAGGCTAATTATTAAGAGAAAATCATGCTCCTTATCCCCCACGTTCTATCTTTTTATTCCTCTCCCGAGTTCAATTCGGACAATGTGTTTATTTCAGTGGTGCCAATTCTGGCACATAGAGGTGCGACGTGGAGGCGTGTATGAAATTTACTTTGTGACAAAATATTTTATCCGTGAAGCAGTAACTCCACGGACCGTTCTGTCCCAATTTGCTTTTTTTGAGAACAAAAAGTAGAATCCCTCTCTGCGACGCGGAGAGTACACAGAGCCATGTGTCAGGAAATTGTTTCACAAGCCAGAATAAAATTCCTCTCCGCGACGCATAGAGGATACGTATATGCCTTGGAATTCATTTCTTCCTTTTTCTTCCTTGCTTCTTTTCGACTCGGATCTTTTGCATTCCCAATGTCCATTCGAATGCTCGTTTCTCCATTTAAGCTCACCTACACAACTAATCATGCTGGTTAGTACATATAAAATCGAATGACTCAAAATGACTCTAATTCGCATGAAATGAGTCCAAACTTGGCCTAAAAGAAGGGTATTATTAGGTCCTTAGGCATATAAATACGCCTAAGATCAGTGATATTGTAGATATTATTTTGAGTGGTTATAAAACCTCATTTTAGGGACTCATAATCTGTTAAGAATGGGCCTACGTTACGAACGACTTGGAGACTATTCATATATATTGTTTATAGCTAAATTACTCGCCTTTAGCCTATTGAATTGTTTGTTATCTCCCTTGGGGCTATTATGGTTAGCTCTTGATCTATGAACTACCTACGGGGGTTATGATGTTGGCTAAGTGGACTATGTTATTTCCTAAGAGGGCTATGTGTTGCCTACGGGTCTATATTGATACCAAAGAGTGTTATGTGTTGCCTACGAGGCTATTTTGACGCCAAAAAGGGCTATGTGTTGCCTACGGGGCTATGTTGATGCAAAAGAGGGCTACGTGCAACCTATAGAGCTTTGTTGTTGCCTAAAAGGGATATGTGTTGCCTACGGGGCTATATCGTTGCCTAAAAAGGCAATGTGACTTCTTACAAAGACAAGGGGCTACTGATAGGGGTATGTAGATTGATTTGACACCTTCTGGGCTTATATGGGTCTAGGTAGGTGGTATGTTATTTGTACCTGCCGAGCTTTTGGGGGCTTGGTTAGGTTGATGTTTGATTATTTTTGTTTGTTTAGATTGAGTAGTGGGCTAGCATGCTTATCTAAATTTTCATTTCCTTACCTGATTGTTTTTGGAATATTAAGATACTTGCTCATTTAGTCTATCGCCTTTCATACTCGGTACATTATTTCGTACTGACGTCCCATTGTCTGGGGATGCTGCATTTATGCCTGCAGGTCGTGACAGACTACTCAATAGACCTCCCCAGCAGCACGATTCAATTCCTGTAGGTTGGCTAGCCCCTTTCCTCTGGAGCTGCCAGAGTTTAAAGGTTTGTTGAATTTTGTTGTATATAGTTTTTGGGTATGTCAGGGCCCTGTCCCGACCAAGATTTACTACTCTTAGAGATTTACAAACTAGTGTGTCGGGTTGTATTGCAACGTTATTATCCATGTTGGCCTAGTTTGTTGGTTAGCCAAACTTTGATGATGGTTTGGTTTATTGTCTTGATACATAGTATTTCTTCATTTATGTATGGAGATAATGGCGGCTTTGACAGCCCATATAGCGTTTACATTTCCCTAGAAATCATGGTGGCCTCGACGGCCCAAACAGGATTTATGTGCTAGCTGGTTTTTTTATATGAACCGTTGGAATACTTATATTCTTTATTGGGTTGTTGATAGGGGCTTTGCTAGCCAAAGGAATATTTTTAAGCCGAGATATACTTGTTTGTTTTCTTAACTATGTATGGATTCTCCGTGCCATTACAAAATGGCTAAGCAGGGTCAGCTCAGGCCCAAGTTTTGGCATTAGGTGCCAGTTGCGTCCCTTGAGTTTGGGGCGTGACAAACATAGAATTGATCAGAGACCCTTACTTAGGCCAACTTTTTGATGCACACAATATACGGCTTGTATATCCTTCTAAGAAATGTAGATACCAACCGTATAACTCAGCCTTAAGCTTTAAAATTCAATAATTCTAGGAGTCGCCTACGAGACCTATCTACGATATGTACATGGGATGATGAGTCGTCCTGGTGAACTGTACAAAGGGTATTGGGACTTGTTTTGAAAAAATTAATTTCCCCCTTACTACGGGTGCCACCTACTACCCGTGGAAGCTTCTACGTTCCGTAGATGGGAACCGTAGACATAACCTGCAACCCAAAAATTTATTTTTCTCCCTTTTCCAAATTCTGAGGTGTTACAACTTCAAACTATAGTATCTCTAAGTACATAATGCATTAGGTGGCCCATGACCTATGAACTTGAAGATCTTTGAATCCTCTTTCCAATGCCACCAAGTTTGCCTCATTTCAAGTTTGGAGTAAGAAGTTGTGACTGTTTTATTAGAGATCGACGGAGCAGAATTTCCTGAGTCTATGAACGATGAAACCCTTCTACAGGTCGTAGATTGTCTACAACTCGTATTGTCAAGTGGTGGATAAACTTCAAAGAGTCTAATATTGGGGTCCAATTCCTAGGGATCCATCTACAAGTCATACAACCTTCTACGGGCCGTAGTTTAGACCCGTAGAATGAATTTTTAGGCATTAAAATTCAATACAAATTCTACGAATTGGATCTAAGGTCCATAGAAACGTCTACAAGTCATAGTTTGGACTCGTAGAATAAAATTTTGACCCTTAAAAATTTTATATAAATTCCACGGATGAAATATACGGTGCGTAAATCAAACCACGCTCCGTAGATGGCCCCATGGAAGGTCTTAGTCAGCTTTTAAGAGTGGTATTTCAGTATTTTACCACCCCTTCTAAGCATTAATCATGATGTTTTTACACCTAATTAAGGTCTTAAATAATATTAATCCACCCTATTACTCTTATTAATGCTTCTAGGTCTTAGAGCAAGGATCCAAGAGAAGAAAACTAGGGTTTTTAAGTGTCCTTCCACGCCAAGAACTTTGTTCTTTCAGGTATGTAAGACTATCATAGTGATGGACTGAGTTATTTCTCATGCCTACATCTATCTATATTCAGTAAACAATAATCTAGGATTTTATTTTGGATTTTGAGTATTCTTAAGATGAATAATATCGTTGAGTTTTGAGTTCTTGATTTCTGAGTATTGAATTTTTTATATTGTCATTGAGATCCTTGAGTTGATTTGTTCATGTCTATATTTAAGCATGAATCCCATTTTGAGTTATAATTTTGAGAATCTTTTAAAGCAAACATTTTTGTCTTAATTTGATTTTCTAAGAAAGCAAAGATGAGTTTTGAGAAAGAGTTTTAAACATGATTTGAGTAAGAGTATAAGGGAACTAAGTACTCCCAAATGTATTACTTTCTACATTGAGAAAGAGAAATTTTGATTTCTAAATGAGTTAATGAGTTCAAATATATTTTAGAGAAATTACCTCTTTTCAGAGGATATTATGAGCAATTCCTTCAAATTGAGAAATAGTGTGTTTTATATATATTTAAGAATGAGTATATATTTATTGGGAGTAGTGTTGAGCACCAATATAGGTATGAGTTCAAACAAATAACATTCCTCATAAACCATTTAGCCAACATGAATAAAAGATCATACTTTTTAGACGACTGATTATTACTTTCGATCATAGCTTTAGTGGATTCACTTAGTTGAGATGTTCTATATCCCTACAAGGTATAAGACAGTTTTGGCAGTGTGGGTAAGACGTTGTATCATCACGTTGCTCATAGTGATGGTTGTTGGTTATAGAATCTCCTAAATAGAGTTAAAAGAGTTTTTTTTTTCATATTGCTTAATATATCAAGTTCAGAGATGAGTAAGTATTTTTTAAAGTTTAAATGATTTCACTCCTTTATTTCATTACATTCAATTGAGTATATATTTATATCATTCAGTCCTTTCATTCAGTCATTTCACTTTGGCTATATTACATATATACTTGTATATTCAATGTATTGATATCATTCAACCAGCATCATTTTATGATGCAGATATGATCATCAATAGGCGCTTCGTTGAGATCACTTTGCACTTCCCATTTGAGAGTTTGGTGAGTTCTCCTTACATTTCGTAGGAGCCCATTTTTATTTCAGTATTTGTTTGGGGCGTCGAGGGTCTTCTCCCGATGTATATGTTGAACTTAGAGGCTTCATAGATAACTAGAGTTGAGTTGTTTTCAAAAATTCTTTCTTTAAAGTGTTTTGTGGATATTATATTTTGCTTAAATGAGTATTTGATACAATTGAGTTATGTTTTTTTCTTTTTAAAGATTTTAATTTGCTTGAGTCAAATCTTCCGCTAAGTAGTCAGTCAGACCGAGGGTTCGCTTGGGAGCCAACAATGGTTTTCGAGTGTTGATCATGTTCGGAGGTGTAGGCTTGGGGCGTGACAGTTAGATTCTAGATCCTAATTTATACTAGAAGAGCTTGTTGAATCGTAGGGAATACATCAGATGAAATATTCGTAA
This sequence comes from Solanum stenotomum, assembly GCF_019186545.1. Taxonomy (NCBI): domain Eukaryota; kingdom Viridiplantae; phylum Streptophyta; class Magnoliopsida; order Solanales; family Solanaceae; genus Solanum; species Solanum stenotomum. The sequence continues at coordinate 34,901,836 of NC_064287.1, forward strand.
GGACAGTGCCAATAGCATCCTTCAAACTATGAGATTTCCGTGATTTACAATATTTTCCAGCATATTGTTGCTATATGTATTAGTTTGGTGTCAATCTCTTCTATGCATTTTGATTTGACAGATCTTGTTGTGGAGCTATATCCCTGGTATAGAGTTGGAGAAATGCATATCTTGCCCATTCTTCCTTTGATTCTTAATTTTCTATTAAGTGCTGAAATTTGGGTTCGAAAGTATTCAGGTGTCATGTAGAAGCGTATAATTACAAATCATACAGACAATAAATTAGATGACATAGAAACTATACTAAAAGACATAATATTATTATAGAATTTAGCCGATTTGACCTACATATGAAAAACTAATGTAAACAAAAATATCAAAACTATTGAGAGAAAATCTCTGGATATATAAACAAAACTCTTTAAACAAATTCTTTGTGGATGTTATTGTGTACTTTTTGGTATGAGAAGAGAGTCTTCAGTTTATAGAGTTTCAAACTTTTCTTTTAAAGAAAGAATAACCAAGTATAGAAGAGATTTATATTTTCCTTTCAATAAAAGTAAAATCAATTATGGTAATACTTTGACTTTTTTTATGAGAAAAGTAAAATTCAAATATTATAAGAAAATCAGGACAAAACTCTAATAGTATGGGGCTAGAGAAATCATATCTTGCTCATTATTAAGTGCTGAAATTTCTGGTCTAATCTAATGTTTTGTGTTGTCCATCTTCATAAAATTTGTCGTTACCTAAAGATCAACATATTTTGATTTTATCTCATGTATAACGTCAAGTGTGGAATGAGCTTTCTAGATGAAATAAGCCCTCTCAAAGTTGTTAACTTATCTATAGGGCTCGCAAATGTTGACGACGAAGTATCAAGTTTGCCTACTTTAATATAATTTATATTCGTTTGGTGTGAGGGATAGGAATAAATAGTTCTGAGATAAAAAAAATAGTTCTGGGATAAATTTTTATCATCTTGTTTGGTTGTCATGTTTGGGATAACTTATCCCACCATTTATACCATATTGATGAGATAAGTTATCACATATACATGATGGGATAAGTTATCCCAGAATAACTAATCTAGGATAATTAATCCTGGGATAATTTGTTCCCAACCTAACGACAAATTTAGCCCGTGAATGACTAGGTTAAACCATTTCCTTGAGTGATTAGTATGATTCAAATTACTTATCGTTAATTGCATATCTTAAATTATAGCCCATTGATTCCGAATTGATTCTATCATCTGTATGCCTAGATGGTAATTCTAACCGTTATTAGAAAATTCATGTGTCCAATTAACACGTTGCTTAATTTTACTAACTGATAGATAATAGGAAACCAAGCAATTTTATTGTCTAATTTAGGGTTGTTCAAAATTGAATCGAAACCGATAACTCGAACCAAAAAAAAGTTATTGGTTTATCAGTATTGGGTTATTGGTTTAGCGGTTTTGATAACGTTTTTGATTTTTTATCTTATCGGGTTATCGGTTCTTAATGGTTTGAAGGTTTTTCTTAACGGGTTAACCGATACCCCGATAGTAAATTAAATAATTATATTTATACCATTTTGTATATAAAGTCCTCGACTTATAGTTTAGTTTCCTACTTTTATTTTTGGTTGTCTCAAAAACTTGGTTATTCTACAATGTAAAAATATTTGCTTTTGAGCAAGATGTAACTTGAGAAGTCATGTGCATGGTTCATTTGGTTTGTCACCTTATTTCTAAGTGATTTTCAATGTTTTTTTTTGTGTCAAATCTTAACGGTTAAACCGATAACCGAACCGATAACGATCAAAAACCGATAAACCAATAATCGATAAGCCAATATCTTAATGGTTTGATAACGGTTTAGCATCTCTACAAACCGATAACCAATAAGTCAAATCGATAAACTTCAAAACCGAACCGAACCGACCGATACGCAGCCCTAGTCTAATTGATTAATGATTGATAAGTGTGTTGCTAACTATTCCACTTTCCTTTGTGTAAATTTGCTTAGTTTAACTAGTTTCTAGTTTTTCAATTAGTCATCTTTGTATAAAAGAATTGGTTCCTCTTTTCATATTTGTTTCCTAGTGTTAAAGTTTCAAATGTTAACTAGTGTTTACTTAGTTGTTCTAGTCAATATATATGTGGAGTATTTTCTTCAAATTTTAATTGACAATAAAATATATTTGTTACCATAAACATGTTCTATTCTTTATATACATAGCATCATTCTTTTCATTTTAATTAAGGGAAGATGCATTTTTATAGTAGTAACTAGAGAAATGTCGTAAGGCTCTCAAATCCTCATCTCCTCTTTTATGTTGGATTCAACGGTTTTTGGACTTGTTCTTGAATTTTGATAAACTTTGATCTTGATCTTGACTTGTACTTGAATTTAAGGGATTTTGAGCTTGTTCTTGAATCTAGTGGTCTTGATCTTGGATTCTTATATTTGTAGCTTGTAGATAAATTTGTGGCGTTTGATCCACAAGCGCTTCTTGTCAAAATTTTGTTATGATTTTTGAATTATGAGGACCCATATTTATAGTTGTATAATGGAGAAGTTATGATGAGAACAAATTTTCCTTGGGCCAATCAGATTTAAGTGTCATGACATATTGGGTTTTAGTAAAGTGGGATCATCTTTTATAGCCTAAATTGATGAATTTGGACTTTTAATTAAATCCATATTTATTAGACTTAAATAATTAACTCAATTATATTAATCTACAATATTTATTTGGACTAATATATCTTGAATTTAATTTAAATTATCACAAATGTCTCATGCTTCAAGTCTTGTCGAGATGCACATTTGTTGTAATCAAGACAATAGTTGAAGTATTTAGCAAAGACATATATATTTGTTATGGATTGTCACTTATATTTGACTAGATCGGTGATGGCCTGTGCTTAGCACGAACCCAACATTCTGAAATTTTGATGTAATTGTTTTACAGTCATAATACTACATCAACAATTAACTATATTATTGATTTTCTCGTATCATAACAGTACAACATTAGTTTACAAAGAAAATTAAAGGAGCTACAACATTATCATATTATTATTGTTTTCAGATTTATGATGTTTTTCATTGGGAGTTTACTTAGTACTGAGTGGACCTGGGAATGAAGGTTCACCCATTAGTAGAGGCATGAGACCTTTAGCAGCTTTGTCCCAAAACTATATATCACTATAGGATTTGGTCCCAGATATACATTAGCTAGCGGATCCACCTTAGCTCAGATTTCATGGTCCTTACCTTGAAAAGTAGGACATTCTCTTTTCGGTGTGGGAGCAGTACACAGAACTCCATGTTATATCACACGTGTTTTATGTCGGTTAATGATATCTCTCACAATATGATATGATTTTTAGGCATTGCATGACCTCATACTATGCTTTCAGATCATAATGTCAGCTTTCATGATTATGTTTACTTGGTCATTGCATCAACATGTTTTACAGACTTATCATGTTCAGTTATCACGTTTTATGCATTTTTCCATACTCAGTAAATTTCAAGTACTAACGCCATACTTTTGTGCCTATATTGTTTCATAATATAGGTTCTAACGCTCATCCTTCAGGTCACGATTAGTACAGGATCCTCTCAACTTGCACACCTTTTGGTAACTCTCATGTTTCGGGGACATACCTTTTATGCTTATCTTCAGTAATATTCAGGCAGTTTAGAGTTAGCTAGGGACTTGTCCTAGCAACTCAGTATGATTAGAGGCTTTTTCAGACAGTTAGTTATTCTGTGTATGTTGTCATTATAGCAGATTCTCTTAATGGTATGATAGCTATTGAAACTTAATCCCACTTTTTTATTTACTCTATCTATGGGTGCTATCTCAGTGTCATACTATGTTATGTGGTTAGATTGGGATCACTCGTGGATCTATGCACCATGTCACGTCTAGGTGTAGTCTTGGATTGTGACAAGAGCGTTCATTATCATCATCCCTAACCTAAGTTCCACAACCCTAGTTATGAATTTAGCTATTCATAACTAGTGTAGAATAACAACTATGATAATAAACAACTGGAAAACATGATTGTAAAAGAGAATAATAGAAACCTTTGATTAGTGTAATTTAAAAAAGAAAATAATAGCTACCTAATGGATTTCTACAAATTATAAAACCCTAAACTACACTCCTCGGTAATGGCCCTAGAATTTTGATGTAGCCCAAAATACACCTTTTTATGGGGTTAAAACGGCCAATGAAAAATATAGTAATTTAACTAGATTGAGGTTGAATCTCATAGAGAGCGTACTAGAGTTTGCTTATAATTTTATGTTGAGATTCAAGAAAGTAACTATTATTGGAGAATTGGGGGTTTGTAATTATAATATACTAACTACTTTATCTTCTTGGTTTTTATCAATACAGAAGACGAACTAGAGTTACAGTTCTTAGTATTGGAAATCTAATAAATACTTTACTATCTATTCATTCAAAGGTATTCATTGTGCAAAACTAACGAATCTATAAGTCTTTTAAAGACTCTCGATCCAATTAAGATAATATCACCCTAAATCATTCTCAAGTATTTGAGTGTCAAATTAATGTGGTCATTTATCAAAACTCTCAAGTTAACTGCCTTTTCTCGATCTTAAGTTAGTATATGGTGGTTGATAGCACCAAATTCTTATTAATGATTTTTTTTTCTAATTCATACCTCTATGGTCAAGAAGGTCAGAATACGGGTGAGTTTCTTTATTAATGATTGTCAGTCATCTGTAAAGAAAGCTTTAAGTATGCAAGGAATTTAATACACAATTATCACCCCTTTATGAATGGATATTTTATTATAGAGGATTCACTATCATAATCATGTAAAATTCTAAAGTAAACCCTAGAAACAAAAAACAATAATTTCTAATTTCTAATTATATGTCCTGATAACAATTCTAATATTCACCCCCTCCCCTTAAAAACATCATCAAAAGACATACATATAATAGTAGGGTCAAAATTCTAATCTTGTTTTGAATCTACATTAACTGGACCAAATTATGTTTGACAGATAAGAGGATCACGGTACGAGGGGCATCACGAGCGTAACTACCTGATGGCGCAAGGCCCACCTCACATTTGGTCTTTGTTTGTTGAGTCTCTAAATTTTAACTTTTAGACAGGTGCAGCGTGAGGCTTATCTGATGATTCTTCCTAAAGCTATCTTTCTTTTGTTTTATCGTGGATATTTGCTTTGTGTTTCAATCTATCATATGGGTCTTTTCTTGTTTTTTGTCCTAAAATCAACGTAGTCATGTCCATTAGTTCATAACAACGTATTATCAATAAATACAATGATATTCACAAGATTATACTCAGAATTAAGTTAAAATACGGGTAAAATATGATGCGTGAATGCGTAAATACATCCTAGTTCAAACACCTTTCTTAGTTCCTTCACAAAACACCAAAATCACTCGTAGTAATTGAAAGTAGAAACATAAAAAGGAAGAATAGGTTTGGCACCGTCATCCATTGAAAATCAATCCATTTTATCAAGACGAAGCCCCAGTTACTCTCTTGGGTAATAACAATGTTAAGAATCGTCTAGGCCCAAGATTTGATGTCAATATCGATAATAGCAGGAATTCATGATCAGGATGATAAAAAAAATGAAACAAGTTCAACGTGATGAATCCAAACTATAAGTATAAAGGATACAAATAGAGGAAAACTTACATTTACAATTCCACTTCTTCAGAAGGTTAATACCCCGAGGGAAATATTATGTGCAAAAGAAGATGAATTTGTCGATTTGCAACTGACCGTTTTCATCAAGACAAGAGAGAAACAGGAGATCACGAGTAGTTTTTCCCAAACAAGGGGAGAAAGTACAATGAAGTGAATAAGGGAAAAGGCTACCTGTCAACTTATGCTTTGATGATGAAATCCATGGAAGTTATTCTTTCATATAAGAGAATAGAGAAGAGAAATGTGTGTAGAGAAGAAAAGGAATATTATTTCATTATCAGAATGAATGTACAATGAAAAAGGCATTCCTCCTTTTATAGATGGATCATTCTAGAATGTGTGATTAATGAGTCCTAACTAACTCACTGATCACTGTAAACAGTTACAACAAACTTTTAACAACTAACTTTAACTAACCACACACCTACTTAAATATTATTATTCAATACGCCGTCTCAAGCTTTAGTTTGAATATTCATTGAAGACTCCAAGCTTGGATAGTAACATATGATGAGAAGCTACACCTAGACCTTTTGTAAGAAGATCAGCAGGTTGTTGTGTGGTGTTAACATAGGTAGGTAGTATCAATCCACTCTTGGTTTTTCCCCTCACAAAGTGGCAATCTATTTCAATATGCTTTGTCCTTTCATGAAACATAGGATTATTGTCAAACTGTATTGCTGCTTTGCTATCACAATGCAACTTCACAGGTGTTGTAACATTTAGATTCAACTCCTTTAATATTCCTAGTACCCGAATAATTTTTGCAACAGCTCCAGCCATACTTCTATACTCAGCTTCAGCAAAGCTTTTACTCACTGTATGTTGCTTTTTTTACTTCCAAGATATAAGAGAGTCTCCTAACTTGATCATGTATCCAGTTACTGACCTTCTGGTGTTGGGGCATGATGCTCAACCAGAATCACGAAAGCTTCCAACTCCAAACTTAGTTTACTACTCAACAATAGTCCTTGACCAGGACAACCTTTGATGTATCTGACCAACGGGCTGCTTCCCAGTGTGACATTTTAGGTAGCTGCATGAAATGTGAAAGCACTTGAACATCAAAGCTAATGTCAGGTCTGATGATAGTCAAATATATCAATCTTCCAATTAATCGTTGATAGCATGTTATGCCTTTGAATAAAGGATCATCATTGAGTCCTGTCAGTTCATCATACTGCACTGTGGTGAGTTTGGTATTTGCTTCCAAAGGTGTGGTCACTGGTTTAGCACCACTAAGACTAGTGTCTAAGATCAACTCAAGGGCATACTTCCTTTGGTTGAGCAAAATTCCGGCTTTGGACCTCATAATCTCAATTCCTAGAAAGTACTTGAGATCACCAAGATCTTTCATCTTGAATTTACTATGAAGAGATTCCTTCAGTTGTTGTATTAACTTGCTATTGTTGCCTTTCAAGAGTAAATCATCCACATAAATGAGGATAACAGCTATGTCTTAGCCATCCCTCTTTGTGAAAAAAGAGTGGTCATAGGGACTCTGTGAATAACCAGTAGCTAGTAGGACCTCAGTCAACTTTAGATTCCACTACCTGGAGGATTATTTGAGGCAATAAAGAGACTTGAGCATCTTATGCACCTTATACTCCCATTGGCTCTGAAAACCATGAGGCATGTCCATGTAGATATCCTCAAGAAGATCACCCTGTAGAAAGGCACTATGGACATCCATTTGGTAAAGACGCCAAGAGTGTGATGCAGCTACGCTGATTACAGTTCTTACCCTAATCATTTTGGCAACTGGGATAAGGTCTCATTATAATCTAGACTCTCTTGCTGATTATAACCCTTTGTAACAAGCCTAGATTTATACATTTCAACCTCATCATTAGCTTGAAGCTTGATTTTGTATACCCATTTAGAGCCAATAGCCTTCTTCCCGGGGGGGAAGGTCCACCACTTTCCAGGTTTTATTTTGCTCTAAGGCTGCAATCTCATCTTGCATAGCAGCAACCCACTCTTTACTAATGGAGGCTTCCTTAAAAGTGGTTGGCTCAGAAGAGTTAGAAAGAGCAGTTAAAAAAGACTTATAAGAGCAACTCAGCTTGGAGTAGGCTACATAGTCCCCAATAGGATAAAGACATGTTGAATGAGCTTGCTTTTGAGGTTTGGACACAACATAATCTTGGTGTCAAATAGGAGGCTTAACAAACCTATTTGATTTTATAGTAGGAGGTGCAATACCCTTCATAACAGGTGTGGAGGTAGTAGTCTCAGTAACTGGTATATGAACTTCACTAGGAGGAGACACATCAGTAGTTGTACTTGGAGGAGTTGAAACCTCATTTGCACATTCAACATGCACTCCAAGCCCTGTGTCAAATGGAGCAGAAGTGGATGCATGTGATAAATGAGTTAAAGGGGGTTCCAGGAGATCATGCAGGGCCCTAGGAGAGGAGTCAAACTGGAAAGGGAACTCATGTTCTACAAAGTTGACATCCCTACTAACATGAGAGGAATGCAACTCAAGATCAAACACTCTATACCCCTTTTGAATTTCTGCAAAGCCCATGAAAACACCCTTCTTTGTTCTAGGAGCAAATTTATCTGATCTAGGCAGGACAGAGGTGAAACAAAGGCAACAAAAAACCCTTAGATGATTTAGGTGTGGTAGAGCACCATACAATAATTCATAGGGGATTTCCTTTGCAAACCAGTTGTGGGAAGGTTATTGATTAAGTAAATTGTTGCCTCGACACAATGACCCCAATAAGAGATAGGAATGGAGGCTTGAAATCTTAATGCTCTGGCAGTATTGAGTATGTGTTTGTTCTTTCTTTCAATCACCCTATTTTGTTGGGGTGTATAAGCACAAGAACTTTGATGCACAATCCTAAGAGAAGCAAACAAATCTTTACAGTTTGAATTCATGAACTCTATGCCATTATCACTTCTGAACACTTTCACTTTAGTGTCAAATTGAGTGTTTACCATTAACAAAAAAAATTTAATACAGAATAGACTTCAATTTTGGAATGAATCATACAAAGCCAAGAGAATCTAATGTAATCATCAACTATGCTTACAAAATATTGCTTCTTGTCATAAGTTGGAGTCTTATAGGGACCCCATACATCTATATGAATCAACTGGAATACGACACTAGATTTGTGCAAACTAGGGAAAAACTAGGTTTACTTTGCTTAGCTTGAGGGCAGATATGACAGTAAGGAAGACAAGATAGGTTGGCTGTCAAGGATGGAATATGTTGCATAGCTGTGAAAGAAGGATGAACAAGCCTCAAGTGCCATAATATGGTGAAGTTGTCAGCCTTTATCACAGTAGTAGTCGCTGCCTTGATGGTGTCTTTTAACAGGTACAAGCCTCCAACTTCTCTACCAATCCCAATCACCTTCCCACTGTAAAGAGCCTGCAATACACAAAAATTAGGGAAGAAACTAACACTACACACTAGATCTTTAGTCAACTTGGCAACTGACAACAATTTAAACTTGAAATCAGGAACATGCAAGATATCCTTCAGTGCGTGATCACCCAAGATAGTAGAGCAACCTATGTGTAACACCCTGTAATCTAGTAAGTTGAACTAGTGCGTTCTAGAGCCTTTGGTAAGAATTTTGGAGTGTCGTATGAGGGTTAAAACTTGTAAAAATGGTTCCCGTACTTAGAATAGGGGTTTTAGAGATTAAACGTCTGGGTACGACTCCCCAAGGGGTCCTTGAGGAGGACCCCAAAACAGTCCCCAAAACTGTCCAACTTTGGTGAACCACGAATAGAAAACCACACTCCACGGAGGTGGTTGACGGCCAGTAGACCCATCCACGGTCCATGGATGGGTGGGCGTAAATGCTGCCAGTTTTTCAGCTTTTTTAGTTCAGTTAGGTGTTTAGGAATTAAGTTAGTTAATTAATGAGGGGTTAAGGGAGGTCGGTTAGTTAGTTAATTAATCACTATATAAGCTAATAAGACCCTAAACTAAGTCATTAATTCATTATAACCCAAGACCCCAAATCAAAATCCAACTCCTCTTCCCTCTAAAAGTCTTCTCTCTAGAACTCCATTGAAGATCAAGAAAGAGATCAACTAGGGCTTGAATATGGGAGATTTTCAATAAGAATTTGGGGGGATTCTACACCTAAGGTATGGGAGTTTTCATCCTTGTCTAAGTTCCATTCAAGGAGCCTTCTCAAAATATGTTTTCAAGTTTCCAATTTTCCCCAAATCTAGGGATTTTCAATCTAGTCATAGATCTCTTTCCAAAATGAATTCAATTGTTTAATTAAGGTTTATTATGATTGATTTTTATGATTTATGGAGTATTGATGGATTTTGATGAAAATCTCCCTTGGACCCATGATTTCCTCTTCTTCCTAAATTGTGAACTGAAGTGTGACTTGGTTGATCATGAAAGCTTAACATTCGATTATGCTTATGTTTATTATGTTGTTGAATCATGATATCCCTCTATCTAGTATGGTAATTCTATAGGTTAGGGTTGATCTTGATAATTAGCCTTGAAAGGCAATTTGCTAGGGTTGTATATGTTGATGAAGATTGTATATGAACTTGTTGATCCACTTGAAAGGTGGAGGTGTTTAATTATGATGTAGTTACTTGATGTTAGTATAATTCTACATGTATTCTTGATTAACATAAGATTCTAGGGTTATGTCATGAAAGAGGCAAATTGAGGGTTTAGATGTGACCTTCTATAATTGATGAACTTCTTGATGAATTGCCTTAGATTAGATCACCTAGACATGAATCACTTATGATCAAAGCTTGTAGACATGAACTAACTTGATTAGGTCTTAGATGATGAATCATGGTTGAAGTGGTATTGAGTTTTAGTTACTTGATGTTATATGTCTATAATTAATCAAGAATGAAGCATGTGGTTAGTTTACCTTGAGAGTTAGGTTTACATGATGACCATGTGAGGTATTGCTTGAGAGAGTAATGCTTGAAGTATGAAAATGACTTCTAGGGCTTTAAGAGTAAAGGCTAAAATGAATGAACTATGAATGTAGAGGCTTTAAGAATGAAGCTATTATGCATGTCAAATTGTATAAGGTACCATTGTGGAAGGACTTTACCCACATGACCTACAATGTGAGTATATGAGATTATACATGCAAATGAATGAATTATTTGAGTTATGATTATATACATGTCTATTATGACAAATGCTAGCTAGATGAGTTGATTTACATGGTCTAGGATCCTTGAATGCAATATATGTGAATGATGCATGATTGTGATATTATGTACATACTTATGAACACTTTGAGAGGGAAGTGTCTATGATGATAATATTATTTCATGTCATTGCAAGGACAATTATACACACACTCCATGCATAAACATGATCATGATGTATCAATGGTGTTAATTGAAAGTATAGTTCTCATATGCACCTTTACACATTATTATGCATGAAATGTACATGACCATGATGATCCTATTGTGTTGATTGAAAGTCCATTCTTATGAGAACACATGATCTAGGTGTGAAAGTTATTCTCACATACTAATGATGATTCTAAGGTTGAAAGTCCAATTCTCACTTTAATGAATCTATGAGCAATTTAATGAATTGTATTGAATGAAGGGTAGAGCACTCCTTCACACATGTAAATATAATTCAAGACTAATGATGTCTAATTTGGGAAATAATGTTTAGTACCGAGTGGATATGGGCAATGAGGTAAAGGCCCTTCCGCCAATGCAATAGTGAGCGTCATCCAAAGTGTGAACTCATGAGATGGAAGCCCCTCCGCCAATGCAATAGGGCGGGTTTCTAGAAGCAATCTCCCTATCCCCTAACTATGTGCCAACATAGAACTTAGCTAGTGGATCCACCTAGATGCTAACACATTTAGTTCTACCTTAGGCAAGTAGAACACCTTCTTTTGGTGTGGGTTTACACGACACCGGATTCCATGTAGCTCACATGGTCTATGTCGGTTATTGCTACTTTCCCTATATAATAAAGATAATGAATGAGACATGAACTATACTATGACTTCTTAATGAGTTTACTTATTAGGAGTGAAGGTATGGGACTTCACTTCCACATTGCACAAGTAGACTTAGTAGGATGTCATGGGATGGTTCCTTTATATTATGATGAGAATAGAATGTATGCATGTATATTGAATATATAGTTGTTATGAATAATAATTGAAGTAATGTACATGGCTATTTCCTTATTTGTGACTATTGCTTATGATGGTCTAAAGATGAAATGCATGACTAAAGTAGCTTCAAAAGAGTACTTAGTAGAGTTGGTATTATGGAATGACAACCATACATTGCACAAGTGTTTCTTAGGGGTTTCTTATGTGATGATTACTTAATGATGAGATGATCTTGGTATTTGACTTTTTATTGTTTTATGATTGGAGGCTATGTATTGTGAAGATTGGGATATGTATTGTGTTGATGTTGGGTACTATGTTTGTTATTATAATGATATGTCTCATGTTATAATGAAATGTATGTGAGTTGCCTTATTTGTTGCATTCTCCAACTATTTCAAAGATGATGTTCAAAAATGGCATATAGCATGATTTCAAATGAAATGTCCCTTTTATGCATGTTTTAATGGTTTTGTGCATGGATTCCATACTTAGTACTTTTTGTGCTAACCCCATCTTTCTACATTTTCTATAAGTGTAGGCTTTGGAGATATTGGATTTCATCCTCGTGGCTAGGTTCATAGGAGGTCAAGAAGAAGAAGATCGGTGAGTCCTCATTGTATTCGAGGGCTCAACCATATGTCCTTTATTGTCTTTACTTTTATGTTTTAGACTCTTTGTAAGGGTCGTGTCCCTAAAGTTGTACTCAAATTCAATGTTATAGACGGTTTGAGACATAGTGTCATAGATTCTCTTTCATTTTTTTAAGAGACTTCGATTGTAAAAAAAAGTACTAAAATTCCGCACTATTTTCCTATGCTTTCATGTTCATGTATGCTATGAGGCATGTATGAGACCCCTTCGGGGTCAAGTATGCCGGTCACGTCTAGGGGGCGCTCTCGGGGTGTGACACTATGCCTAAAATATTAGCCTTGTTGCCTGTGGACAATTGAACAATATTTGATCCTTGATTACCAAGACATATTGAATGTGATAACATGTCCTTACAAGAAGTAACATGATGAGTAGCCCCAGAGTCAATGATCCACTCATGTTCACAAATATTAGGTGTGAGTGATACATTACCTGTTAAATTTGCTTTATGATCACCTTCATTTGTATGACCTGAATTGTGTCTAAGGTTTTGCACATGATTATATTCTTCTTCTCTAAGTGTAAGAGCATGTCCCTGGCCTGTAGGAGTTGCATAGTTAGCAGAGGATTTGAAACCAACAGAATCCTGTTGAAAACCACAAGTGGATCTGTAACTACGGGATGCATCTGGCTTCCTCTTGCTTCTGAAGTCAGCTGGATATCCAATGACTCTGTAACAATTCTTACTCAAATGGTTCCTATAACCACAGTGCACACATGGATTGTCCAGTAATTTTTTGCCTCTGAATCCTAACTTTCGATTAGCCAGCATACTAAGAGGTTCCTTATGAATCTCCACAACACTCAGCAATCTTTGACTCTCCTCTTGAACTGTTGTGGCATACGCCTGATTAACACTAGGCACAGTAGTTTTAAACAGTAAATCACTTCTAATATGGCTATAGGACTCATTTAAGCCCATTAGAAATATCAATAACCTCTGCTGATTAAGATGTTTTATGTAAGGTTTGGCTTCAGCACAACCACATAAAGGAGCAGGTACTAATACATCTAGTTCATCCCACAGATCTCTCAATTTAGAATAGTAAGAGGTGATAGAATCACTACCTTGTTTCAAAGAGGATACCTCTGTCCATAGATGATACACTCTTGTAAGATTGGATTTATCTAACTCTCGGAATGCTTGTGTGCACACAAAGATCCATTCTCACTCTTCTTTACTTTTTTTATTATTTTTATCTCCATTTCTTGCACTTTTAACATCTAGAAAGATAATTAAACCTCTAGTAAATTGATGTTAAAAGTGTTAAAATAAGATGTGTAATCTTGACGTCCCATAAATTCAACTATACCAATTTTAGATAAACAATACTAATATATTTATTCTGAGAGCTATCAATATAGGTTACTCTTCATTCATTATCATAAAAGTGGCTTATACAAGATGCATAGTGGATTAGACCATTAGTGATTGGAATTAAAATATATATATATTATTCTGTGTCAGTTGTTCCGTCGTGATAACGGTTGACATCAGAATAAACCTTACTATAAATTAAATATATGGTTTAATCCAACACCTCTATAGAAAAAACCAAGAGCAAACATCACTTTACCAGATAAAGGAATAATAATAATTAAAGGTGGTCCCTTTATGTATAACCCTCTGTTTGTCACCTTTGACCAAAACTCATCATTTCACCAAACAGATGACCCTTTTTATCTTGGCGTGCCCTCATTGAATGACCACAAACCAACATCAGTGATGGGTAAGAGAAAATATGCAAAGACTGGTTGCATGAAAGATGCCAAGACCACAATGATGTATCGAGGCAAAGCTAGAATTTGGAATTTGAAGGTTCTAAATTTCCTTTGAAAAAAAAAAGAAACTTTTTGTTGATAGTGGAAAGAAAAAATCCAAGAGTTAATATACATATATATTTATTTAATAAAACGAAGTCCTTACACTTGCATGGAAAGCATTTCCACAATTCTTTCCTTGCCATTAAACATACATATATATTTAATTAACTTTCTAGTATAAATACAGAATCTATGAAAAAGCTACTGGGTTCGTCCGAACCCACGAACCCACCTAACTCCGCCTCTAATTCATGTATAACGGTATGCATGTGGACCTACTTCAACTCAATAATGACAGCTACCCTGTGTTTTATATATAGAAAAATCTAAAGCATCTCATCTATGCCTACAGATACAGATTTAACCTGCTGAGTAATCAATTCCAATCTTTAGTCTTCCCCCATCATCCCTCCAAATACACAAGTTATTATGATTATTTCAGCCAAGTACTTTAACCAAGAATATCTAAGTTGCAAACAGTAATTACTACTAAAAGGTTAATACAATAAACAAAAATGTGGATATGAATGATACATCAGTGTAGTAATATGACAGTTGCCAAATAACCGAAACTTGGAGCTAAGCATATCAATCCCAGAACGACAAGCATAGCCAAATCCTCCCTTCTAAATACAGTTTGCTTCAGAATTTACATATGATCATCCTTAAGGTACTCGTGTTTGTACTAAATAAAAATCCATGTAACCTTAACTGGACTCCCTCCCTTCCTGTTGGACCTAAACAGAAAAAGATTGGGCCCATATGTACTACATGAATCTTGGGAAGAATACTACAGTGAGTGGAAAAAGAGCTTGAATGCAGAGAGTAAAATATATTGCAAGCAGTAATATTAGACTGTGGGAAAGACTTCTCTCCAGTAACGGAAGAATCTCAACCAATGACCAATTCATCTCCGAGATGATTCCCATAGTTTTTGTTCAATGGCCAATTTCCTTAGCTCCATCAGACCTTGCTCAACTAAAATATCAACCGCAGGAAATGTTAGAAAATGAACTCAGTCACAAGAGATAGTAACTAATAATATCACCATAGTAAGACAATTGTACCAAAGAAAAGTATATAGTAAGACAATCCAAAAACTAATCTTGAATAGTGTGTATGTGTATTATATTCAAGATTTATTATGCATTGAATAGCTTATCTTATGTTGATAATGATAAAGATCACAAAGTTTACGCAAAATATTATATTACAAAGATGAGATTTGATATTTCAAAGTCCAATACAGTGTGTTTACCACTACTTATGTTGCAAGCTATATTATGTGTGGTGTGTGTATGCATGCATCACACAGAGACAAACTTATTTTTGGGAGGGATATAGGCACAAACTTATAAGTCAAATCTTGTTTTGTATTGACTTTGCTACAAGAATATTATACACCAACTTGCTTATTTACCAACTTGTGTACAATACAGAACACATGGTGGTTTAACCAATTAAGTACCTATAGACATGGTTTATTAATAAAAGAAAACAGGGTAATAGACTGAAAAGGTATGGAATGTACCATCAACAGCATCATGAGAAGTTGGTGAGTGCCCACTGCGACTACTCCAAAATTGAAGCCTTTTATTGGCTTTTTCCTCCTGTATACCATGGGCTTTGGCTCTCCTCCAAAAGTAAGTTAGCCATGCCTGGTAAAATTTTGAAGGTAAACTTGACGTAGAAAAAAGGAGACAAGTTTGCGCTAATTGAAAGAGGTCATTATACAGGATGTCCTGATAAGAACACATTTAAGCTGGATATTGGAAGACTGTTATCATAGGGTGATAAGATACAGACTCTTATATAAGAGAGAGAAATTGTAGTCTTGTTGTTTATCTTTGAAATTGATAATTTTAATTAAGAATATAATTAAACTGTTTTTAAATTTATCACAGTTTGGGGAGAAGTAAGCAGATTTCTGGAGAAAAAAAAAAGTACTTATTGAACAAATGGCAAAGGATCACATTCACTAGATGTGTTATAGCAGGAATTAAAAAGGTAAATGTAACTGTTGGATGGATTCAATACCTCCTTGAAAAGAACATCTTCAGACTCCTCGGGGCTGAGTTCTGAAAAACTTGAAAAACTCAAATACTTCTCTCTAAAAGGAGTTCAGGAGACATTACAAGATCAAGGCATTGGAAAACACTTAAATTAGACAAGACAAACATATAAATTAGACAAGACCAACGATTTGTCCAAGCAAGCTCAAGATAGGCACACCCTTATTTTGCCATGTCTAAGGTCTCATTTGTTTTCATTAAGATTAAAACCTCTGAATCTAAATACATATTTGAATATTAAGATGTACATCAAGATTCAGATGTATGAATTTCAATACATATCTAAATATTAAGATTTGAATACTAATTAATTAAGACTGCTTGTTTTTTTAACACCTATAAGTATAAAATTTGTCTTTATTTAAAAATTAATAAATATAATTTTCAATACAATACTAAGTTAATCTAATACTATCAACGAAAAAATAAATAAATAAATAAAATATATATATACATATATGGTTTTGTTTTTTAAACACCTTGAATGTATAAAAGTTGTCTTTATTTTAAAAATTAGTAAATATAAATTTTATAAAATACTAAGTTAATCTAATTCAATATATCAAACAAAATATTTTTTTTAAATTATATGGTGGCGATGGCTAGCAGTGATGGTTGTGGATGTTGACGGGGATGGTGTAGGTAGTAGTTAATGGTGATTGTAGTTGGCAATAGATGTTGATGGTGGTAGTTGGTGTAATAGTTATGGTGGATGACAGTGATAGTTTATGGTGGTGGTGAATAATGTTGTTGGTAATATATAACATGGTGGTGATTTTGGTGATTTTTTTGTGGTAATGGTGGTGGATGGTGATAATTGTAAATGATGACTAGTTTTAACAATTGATGGTAGTGATTGACACAATTCCACAAGGCCATTCACTATGAGCCGAGCCAAGAAGCTACACATACTACAAGCTATTTTCCGGAAAGAGGCCTTGGAGACCCTTGAGGAACAACAAAGGAAGGTCTACAACATGTGGATGATCAAGAGGGAGGAAGAAGAGGATGACCAAGTGTTATGCGACGCTGCAACAACTCATGCGATGCTGCAACTAGGCCATGCAACCGCATCCAGCGTCGCAACTCGAAACAGATCACTCCTCAATTCTGTTAAGGACGCAGCAGCAAACTCCTTGTTGTGGTCGCAACTAGGAGCGCAAACTTTGAAGAAGTATGACATTTTGGGTTTATTTTGCATTGTCTTGCAGCGTCACTTTTGGACCTAAAATGTAATCAAGCCTAAGCTATAAATAGGGGCTTCCTAGTCTAGAATAGCGTAGGTTGAATTGATGAGAGATTACACTTTTAGCTTAACCTTTTAGTTCTTGTCTAGCTAGCTAGTGTAGTGTCAATTCCTTAGTTGATCTATAACTTCTTGGCTTGATTTTCACTTGAGATTACTCATTTATGGATTCAAATTGAGCTTTCTTCGTTTGTGGAATCATTTATAGTATTGGTGCTATGATTGAATTCGATTGGGAGGTATCGATAACCAATCCAATGTTTCCCATAAACTCATTATTAATAGTCTTGCTTCGCCGTTTTGATTTTTTCTTTTCCTTGTCGTTTTCTGTTGAGTTTCCTACTTAGGATCCTATCATTTGGTATCAGAGTTTACGCTAAAGAGTTGTTTCTACAATTCTTAATCCTTATTCCTTAGCTTGTTAATTAGAAAATTCAAAAAAAAAAAAAGTTCTTGTTTCCGAAAATTAAAAGCCTAGTTTGATTCGTGTTTGAATTGTATTTTGAACATAAAATCTGAATTCTCTAGTGTTAATGAGTCTAAGATCTAAGATTTAATCTTGCATGGAGTAGAATTGAAGTTTTCACCATTGTTGGGTTGGAGACCTTGAAGAACAAGCAAGTGGGACTGAAGATCTGGATTAAATTAAAGGTTCAATTGCATTACGGTTTTCTTCCCTATCACAGGGAGTTCGAATCTCAAATTTGGTGGGTCAGAGTTGAAATTGGAACGGTCAAGTTTTGAAGTTCATAGTTGTAATTGGTGATCTTCATAACTTGAAGGAGGTTCAAAGAGTGGTCTTTGATCCAAAAGGGAAGTGAAGGAAAAGTGTGCATGTGTTAGTACAAAAGGAACATTGCCAAAAAGGCAAATTCTAGAAGGGAATAAAGTACAAAAGTCAAAAAGTGCACAAAATCGGAGTCCAAAATCGCAACAAAAAGCTGACAGCTCGCGTCAACTTTGCGAGTCGCACATTTTACTTTGCTACCGCATCAAGGACCGCAGACTCTAGGCAAAAGCTTGCCAAAAGTGTGGAGTTTGTGGAGGAGGGTTGCGCTCGCAGCAACCCCTTGCGGCACCAGCCAGACCGCATCACAGCCTCTACCCCATGGAAAACTTCATCTACTCTGACAAATCTCAAATTTAACGCTCATAGTTTCTTTTATTTCAATTTCAATCCACTTCCTTGATCCTTATAGCTAATCAACACTTGTAATTGGCCTTACTTGGTTGCTGATTAGTTCCTTGTGTTCGAATTCTCATTTTGTGCTACTCCCTTCTAGCTTTGATCGTTTTAACTCATTGATCATTTCTTGGATCCTTCTATTAGTTTTGATTGAGTCGCCTGTTGTTCGATTAACAAGAATTTATTCCACATATACTTATGTCCCGTCGGTCGAGAGCCCTGCATCTTTTATTTGATGCAGACTCAGGTACACCGACACGTGATCAAATCACTTGCTACTTCTACTATTGGAGACCCCCTCTCTATTTTCATGGGCTTAGTTTAAAGTTTTCTAGTACTTTATGATTATGTGTTTAACGTATGTCGAGGGCCTTGTCCCGGTAGACCTTGCTCAGTTATGTTTAGAGACTTCATGGACACACATTTAATCATGCTCTAGTTTGGACCTTCATGTCCTTTGTCAGCGATTTCAGTACTGTAACTTACATTTTATGCAAAGTGTTTATTTTACAAGACTTTTCTCTTCAAATACTTTTAAACTATGTTTTCACTCATGTCTAATATCATATTATAGGTACGCTCGGGCTAGCATGGCATCGAGTGCCCGTCCCGCCCAAGGTCTAAGCTGGGGGCATGGCACTTCTAGCCCTAGTTTAGCTAGCTAGTGGAGTACTCATTCGGTCATTCCTTAGTTGATCTTTAACTTCCTATCTTGATTTTCACTTGAGATTGCTCATTTGTGGATTCAAATTGAGCTTCTTCGTTTGTGGAATCATTTATAGTATTGGTGCTTTGATTGAGTTCAATTGGGAAGTGTTTGTAACCAATTATGTGCCTTGCTTCTATGTTTTGATTATTTCTTTCCCTTATCGTTTCTTTAGAATTTTCTACTTAGGATTCTATTAGTGATAGTCAGCAATGGTGGTTGTGTCTATGGGTGGGTGGTGGGTGGTACGTAGTTGATAATGGTGAGCGTCAATGGCGATAGTTGCTAAAGGTGGACAATGGCGATAGCGGTGAATAGACGGAATAGGTGAGATACCAATTCTGTAGAAATCTTTAAATAAACATTTTGATGATATTAAGACATCATTACAAATCTTAATCCATTTAGATCCATTAGACCCATTAAGTGGTTGAAACATTAGAAAAAATGCATTTAATGATTAAGATTCAGACCTAAAAAAACAAATGCACTTGATGGGTGAGATTTGAATGATCAAAATTAAGACTTTCATGAAGTGCAAACCAATGATGCCTAGCCAATAACCAATATGTAAATCAATAGACAAGTTTAGATGGGTATCTGATTGTTTTCCATGTTTAATCCAACCAGCAAAATGTAAAAAATAGAAGGGATAAATATAGGCAAGAAAACTGAGGAAGTTCAACACATTAGCTGGTTGTTTATTTCCAACTAGTTAAATATGAGTCTGCGTGGGACAATATTTGATGGTCATAAAGGAAATCTAACAACCTGAATGCATAAAGTTGAATCCTCACTAGAATGACAGATCAGATGGACTTACCAAATGCCTCCATATACTTCGGATCACTTGGTGATTTGATGTCTGCAACAGACAATAAAACACAATAAATCTAGAAGGATCATACTCCTATTGTTAAACAAGAAGATGACTTTGAGTTGTAGAACAAATGGACGCAATTAATAGAAGGAAAAAACAAACAGAGAACGCCAACTGCATTTAAGATCAGCTGACAGGTTTGCATATGCCACAACATTGAAGATAGTCAGATTCTTATTCAGAAGGCAAACTTAGATGTGCTATGGATTTATAAATAAGGTAAACTCCACTTGACTTCTATGACAATGGTCTTTTCCAACTGACCAACACTCCAGCAGAAAAAACCTTATTAGTCAATCTATGTTAAGTCAACAGTGGTTGTTAGAATAAGAATAGGAACAAAATTAGTATATACAATCCTACTTAGAATAGGAATAGAAATAGTATATAGAATCCTACTTGAAAAAGGATTGTAATGTAATGTTAGTTGGAAAAGGAGTCTGATATAGTGTCTATAAATAGAGTCTAAATGTAATAATATAGATACACAATTCAATAATGTTCTTCTTCATATTTCTCACATGGTATCAAAGCCTCCACGATTTTGGTAGAGAATCAAAGAGCTTCCGCGGCTGGCAGATGGCTATTACATATAATTGCCGCCCATCTGGCCAATAATTATGTTAACAAAAGTAGGGCCAATGATATATGCATGAACCCCATATTCAGGGGAAGAAAACCCAGTCAGACAGATCACCGTACGTCAGTTTTCGGTGCCTTTCTAGGAAAAAATCTACTTGCTGCAAGTTTTTTTTAAAAAAAAAAAAATTCTCATTTCTATTATATTCAGTACGCAAGTAGAAAAAAATTCTTTCCTAAAAACATATATACATATCTAACACAAAATGAGAAAAATACAAACAAAAAAAAGAGAGCGGAGGGTTCGATGGGGGTGGGGTAGAATATTAAAAAAAATAATATCTAAATTTTCTTGGAAGGAGTGGGTGAATTGGGGTTGAAGTAAGATTTTTTAAAAGACTTCTATAAAAGAAATTTTAAAAAAATGGGGTTGGGGGGAAGGTGGTGGAGTGGGGAAAGAAAAATGTTTTAAATTTTATTTTTAAAAAGTCAATTTCTTTTTTTGGGGAGAGTGATACTTTAATCTTAACTTTTAATTAATACTAATACTTTATTTAAATTTTGTCCAGGTGGAATGTTTTATCCATGCGATACGCCATGTGGCAAGGTTTTTTTTTTTTAAAAAAAAAGTGTATTACATGTATCACTAAGGTATATTTCTCAAACTAGTGAGTGATAGTTTAGGTATGAAACTCATACTCTCAAATATTGATAGTTTAGGTATGAAACTCATACTCTCAAATATCTTGGTGTAATTGTAGACATTGAAATTTTGTGAGACTCTACAAGACATGCTCAATTCGAGTCCCACTGGGCGTGCCAAATTTGTTTGCAACAAATTTTATAGTAACAGAAAATAAACTACAATCACAATTCGAGTCCCACTGGGCGTGCCAAATTTGTTTGATAAATAGTGCGGGTACAAGGTTTCTCCCTTGATCCTTCTCTCATAAAAGATTTCTCCATATTCAAGGGTCTTTAGTAACGTATTTCTCGAATTAAGATAATTTGGATTTGATCTCTTTATGAATATTTCATGAATTTGCGGAATATTCGAGATGTCTTTTCAAGGGAATATAGTACCCTTTATATAGGTATGATCTAGGGTTTAAGATTGAGTAGCCTCCAAGAATCTTAATTGAAATTGAACACATCTTGTAGAGTCCCAACTCGAATTGAGCACGTCTTATAGAGTCCCACAAAATTTCAATGTCTATAAAATTATATTTAATAAATTTTAGACAATAAAATTCGCACCGGGAAAACAATAATCAAGAACAGAAAAGTACCGCAACAATCGTATTTATTGATTTCAAAGTGCAAGTGTTATAATCTCTATTATTCCTTTGATTCATCTTTTCAGATATAAATTCAAGGGTTCTTGAGCTTGATCTTAAATTTGTCTTGAACTTGATCTTGGATTCAAGGGCTTTGGAGGTGTTCTTGAATCTTCAATGAACTTGAATTTGAACTTTATTTTGATCTTGACTTTTATTTGAATTCAAGGGCTTCGAGCTTGTTCTTGAATCTAGTGGTCTTGATCGTTCTTGAACTTGAATTCTTAAACTTGTAGTTTATAGAGAAATCTATGGCATTTGATCCACGAGCTTTCTCTAACTTCTTGTTTAGAATTTACGGTCTGTTTTCTAAATTATGAGGATCCTTATTTATAGTTGTGGAATAGAGGAGTTGTGATAGTAACAGGTATCCTTTAGGCCAATCAGATTTAAGTGACATGGCATATGAGCTTTATGGAGCGGGCTTGTCATTTTGACACATGACATGATTTTATTGGCTTCTTTGTTGACTTGGCATGACACGTGGCACCAAACTGGACCTCCAGGATGAGATGTCATTAGGCTTAGCTAATTAGGTTCATCTATTGTAGCTCAAATCAATTCATTTAGATTTTAATTAAATCCATATTTTTGGACTTAAATAATTAACTCAATTATATTAATCCGTAATTTATTTGGATTAATATATTCATGAATTTAATAAAATTCGAATCATTTTATAAATTTTAAATGATTACAAATGCCCCCTACTTCAAGACTTGTTGAGATATTTTATCTTTTTAAGACTAGGCTTTAAGTATTATCTAGAAAAAAATTGCACGACATTAATATTGAGATGCACAATAATTGCACTACTCCAACATAATTATAGTGAAGAAGAAAATTGTCAGTAATTACTCCATGCGGCCACTTTCCAATTGGAATAAGAAAACTAGCATATATGTTTTGTTTCCATTAGGACTCCGAAAGGTTCCCTTTTTTAAAAAAAATCAATTCCAATTATAAGAATTGTAATCCCACTCAATTTCATATACATATATTTTTCTATCGCCTTAGCCAAAAAGGAATTGTAATTGAACTAGGAGAATTATTTTATTCTCATCATATGACATCTATAAATAAATGTTCTTCCATTATCAACATCACTACTTTCGGAGCTTCTCCTCCCTGTTTTTTCCTAATTTTCGTCACTTTTTACAATTTGACAGGTCTGTCGCAAAAAATTCATATCTTATTGTAGAAACCTCGAAATCACGAACGATTTGATTTTTCAAAAACTAGACTTCTTGATCTATAACATATCCAAAATTAAATACCTTCATAATCATTCTATATGATTTTTTGAAGTTAGCTCTAAATTTTGTCATGCTGAAAATTTCAGATTTATGTGGCTTTATTACAATGCTCGTATCTTGATGTAGGAATGATGAAATCACAATCCGCTTGATTATTTCGAATTTAGACATAAAGGTCTACAATATATATGAAATCCAAAATTTACTACATTCGGAATTACTTTAGATATTATTATGAAGTCAGTTTTAGATTTTGGAGCACCAATAGTTTTAGATTTGCGCGAAGACACCAAACAAATTGTATCTTGAGGTAGAAGTATCGAAATTACAATGCACTTGATTCTACTGAAAGCAATAATGAATGGCTACAACATATCCGAAATTTGGATTGAAACTCATTTAATATCGTTCTAGACAATTTTTTGAAGTTAACTTTAAATTCTGTAAGGTGATTTTAGATTTTTGTTGCATCTTGATGTCGGACGTCATCACCAAAAAGGTTGTGATCGCCGAAAACTATACTTCAAAGGTTTCATTATAACCAAGAAAGTATTGTCTCAAGTATAACCTAGTTAGCTTAGCATTGCTTCCAAGTCTCGAACGTCTTGACAAGTAACAACCTCTCCTTTACTTGTGTTTTCTTGGTGTTGTCTTTTTTTTTGTAACAACATTTATAATTTGCAGAGGCTACGCAATAGAGAGTTTTATCATAACAAAATTCAATCTTAAGGTGCAAAATGATGTGTCTAAAGTCCCCGCCTTGAGATCACTAATTTGTGTCTTTATCAAATCCCGAATACTTAAGGTATGAAGGGATGTGTTTAACGTCCCCGCCTTAAGATCACAAATTTGAGGCTTTATAAGATCGCAAATACTTGAGCATAACATGTGAAATGGTGTGTTTAGCATGCCCGCCTTAAGATCACTAATTTGAGGCTTTACGAGACCCTGATTACTTGAGCATAATGTGTGAAGGGATGTGTTTAACGTCCCTGCCTTGAGATTACTAATTTGAAACTTTATAAGTTCCTGAATACTTGAGCATATGGTGTGAAGGAATGTGTTTAACGTCCCTGCCTTGAGATCACTAATTTGAGGTCTTATAAGATCCTGAATACTTAAGCATAAGGTGTGAAGGGATATGTTTAACGTCTCAGCCTTGAGATCACTAATGTGAGGCTTCATGTGATCCCGAATATTTAAGCATAAGGTGTGAAGGGATGTGTTTAACGTCCCCGCTATGAAATCACTAATTTGAGGCTTTATGAGATCCTGAATACTTAAGCATAAGGTGTAAAAGGATGTGTTGAACGTCCCCGCCTTGAGATCACTAAGTTGAAGCTTTCTAAGATCCCAAATACTTAAGCATAAGGTGTGAAGGGTTGTGCTTAACGTCCCCGCCTTGAGATCACTAATTTGTGGCCTTTTGAGATCCCAAATACTTAAGGATAAGGTGTGTAAGGTCAAATTTTATCCACCTTAAGGTATGAAAATTTAAGATCCTTTTAAGGATAAATTCGTGAAAAGGATATGTTAAGGACAAATCTTGTCTACCTTAAGGCATGAGAATTTAAATATCCATTTAAGGATAAATTCGTGAAAAGGCCAGCTTGAGGTGCAAAGGGACGAATCTTGTTCACCTTAAGACATGGGAATTTAAAGATCCATTTAAGGATAAATCTGTGAAAATATCAGCTTAAGGTGCAAACGGACAATTTTGCCCACCTTAAGGCATGAGAATTTAAAATCCCTTTAAGGATAAATGTGTGAAAAGGCCAGCTTAAGGTGCAAAAGGACAAATCTTGTCCACCTTAAAGCATAAGATTTTAAAGATCCTTTTAAGGATAAATCTGTGAAAAGGTCAGCTTAAGGTGCAAAGGGACAATTTTGCCCACCTTAAGGCATGGAAATTTAACACCTTGCATGTTTAGAGGATTTGAAGACTTCAACTCGCACACTTGACAAATTTGAAGACTTCAACTTGCATACTTAGAGGATTTGAAGACATCAACTTGCATACTTGGAAGATTTGAAGACTTCAACTTGTACACTTGGAGGATTTGAAGACTTCAACTTGTTTACTTGGAGGATTTGAAGACTTCAACTTGCATACTTGGAGGATTTATAGACTTCTACTGGCAAACTATTAAGGCGCATAGGTATTGCACCTTCCTCCACAAAACTCACGGCGTTACCCTCCCGTCCAAAAGTTTCCCTTTTGGTTTCAACCTTATTTTTTTATGCCCTTTTGGAATTTTAATTCAATTTTGTTACCCTTTTGACTCCAGACTCCAAATAAAGAGTGTTAAAACGGATTGAAACTGGAGATTAAATTCGAATCAATTGACAATTCTCTTTAAATGAGTTAAGACTTGAATGGGTTGAGATTGAACCCAATCCAAATTATCTTGTGCCCAACCCTTAAAATTTTGGGTGGGTTACTTATAATTGGGCTTATTTACGACACCTCTAGTTTTAACTTCAATCATGCAAGTTGAAGTCTTCAAATTCTTCAAATTTGCAAGTTGAAGTCTTCAAATTCTTCAAGTTTGCAAGTTGAAGTCTTCAAATCCTCCAAGTATTCAAGTTGAAGTTATCAAATTCTTCAAGTTTGCATGTTGAAGTCTTCAAATCCACCAAAAATACAAGTTGAAATCTTCAAATCCTCCAAGTATACAATTTGAAGTCTTCAAGTTTGCAAGTTGAAGTCTTCAAATCCTCCAACTATGCAAGTTGAAGTCTTCAAATTTTTCAAAGTTGCAAGTAGAAGTCTTTAAATCCTCCAAGTATCCAAGTTGAAGTTTTCAAATCCTCCAAGTATACAAGTTGAAGTCTTCAAATCCTCCAAGTATAAAAGTTGAAGTCTTTAAATCCTCCAAGTATACAAGTTGAAGTCTTCAAATCCTCCAAGTATGCAAGTTGAAGTCTTTAAATCCTCCAAGTATGCAAGTTGAAGTCTTTAAATTTGTTAAGTCTGTAAGTTGAAGTCTTCAAATCCTCCACATATGCAAGTTGTTAAATTTTCATGCCTTAAGGAGGACAAAATTGTTTCTTTGCACCTTAAGCTAGCTAGCCTTTTCATGGATTTATTCTTAAAATGATCTTTAAATTCTCATGTCTGAAGATGGACAAGATTTGTCCTTTTGCACCTTAAGCTGGCCTTTCACGAATTTATCCTTAAAAAGATCTTTAAATTCTCATGCCTTAAGGTGGACAAGATTTGTCCCTTTGCACCTTAAGTTGGCCTTCTCACGGATTTATCCTTAAAGGATCTTTAAATTCCCATGCCTTAACATGGAAAAAATTGTCCCTTTGGACCTTAAGCTGGTCTTTTCACGGATTTATCCTTCGATGGATCTTTAAATTCTCATGTCTTAAGGTGGACAAGATTTGTCCCTTTGCACCACAAGCACGCCTTTTCACAGATTATCCTTAAAAGGATCTCTAAATTTTCATGTCTTAAGATGGACAAGATTTGTCCCTTTGAACCTTAAGCTGGCCTTTCCACGAATTTCTCCTTAAAAGGATCTTAAATTTTAATACCTGAAGGTGGATAAAATTTGACCTTCCACACCTTATGCTTAAGTATTCGGGATCTCGAAAGGCCACAAATTAGTGATCTCAAGGCGGAGATGTTAAACACATCCCTTCACACCTTATGCTTAAGTATTTGGGATCTTATGAAGATTCAACTTACTGATCTCAAGGCGGGGACGTTAAACACATCCTTTCACACCGTATGCTTAAGTATTTGGGATCTCATAAAGCCTCAAATTAGTGATCTCAAGGTGGGGAGGTTAAACACATCCCTTCACACCTTTTGCTTAAGTATTTGGGATCTCATAAGCCTCCCATTAGTGATCTCAAGGAGAGGATGTTAAAGAAATCATTTCACACCTTATGCTTAAGTATTCGGGATCTTATAAGGCCTCAAATCAATGATCTCAAGCCAGGGACGTAAACACAACACCTTATGCTCAAGTATTCGGGATCTTATTAAGTTTCAAATCAGTGATCTCAAGGCAGGGACGTTAAACACATCCCTTCACACATTATGCTCAAGTATTCAGAATCTCATAAAGCCTCAAATTAGTGATCTTAAGGTGGGGACGTTAAACACATCTTTTCAAACCTTATGCTTAAATATTTGGGATCTTATAAAGTCTCAACTTAGTGATCTTAAGGCGGGGACGTTAAACACATCCTTTCACACCTTATGCATAAGTATTTGGGATCTCATTAACGCACAAATTTCAAGATTGAATTTTGTTATGATAAAACTCTCCATTGCGTAGCCTCTACAAAATATAAATGTTGTTTCAATTGATCAACAAAAAAAAGACAACACAAAGAAAATACAAGTAAAGGAGAGGTTGTTTCCTGTCAAGACGTTTGAGACTTGGAAGCCAAGTTAAGATAACTAGGTTAAACTTGAGACAATATTTTCTTGGTGATAATGAAACTCTTGAAGTATAGTTTCCGGCAATCACAACCCTTTTTGGTGATGACGTTCCGACATCAAGATATAAAATATTATGAGGTAACGAAAATCTGAAATCATCTATGTGACAGAATTTAAAGCTAACTTCAAAAAATTGTCTAGAACGATATTTAACGAGTTTCAATCCAAATTTCGAATATGGTGTAGCCAATCGTATTTACATTCTGTAGAATCAAGAGGATTGTAATTTCGATACTTCTACCTTAAGATACAATTTCTTTGGTGTCATCGCGCAAATCTGAAACTGTTGGTGCGCCAAAAATCTAAAACTAACTCATAATAATATCTAAAGTAATCCTGAATGTAGTAAATTTTGGATTTTGGATATATTGTAGACCTTTATGTCTAAATTTAAAATAATCAAGCGGCTTGTGATTTCGTCGTTCCTACATCAAGATACGAGCATTGTAATAAAGCCACATAAATCTGAAATTTTCAACATAACAGAATTTAGAGCTAACTTCAAAAAATCATATAGAATGATTATGAAGGTATTTAATTTTGGATATGTTATAGATCAATAAGTCTAGTTTTTGCAAAATCAAATTGTTCATGATTTCGACGTTTCTACGATGAGATATTAATTTTCTATGACAAACATGTCAAGCTGTAAAAAAAGTGACGAAAATCAAGAAAAAAAAGAGAGGAGAAACTCCAAAAGTGGTGATGTTGATAATGAAATAAAACGGAAGAGGAACATCTATGTATAGATGTCATGTGATGAGAATAAAATCATTCTCCTAGTTCAATTACAATTCCTTTTTGACTAAGGCGATAGAAAAACATGTAAATATGAAATTGAGTTTAATTACAATTCTTTCTTTTTTTAATTGGAATTGAAAAAATAAAAAATAAAGGAACATTTTTGTGTCCTAATGGATTCAAAACATATATGTTAGTTTTCCTATTACAATTGGAAAGTGGCCGCATGGCATTATTACTGGCAATCTTCTTCTTCACTCCAATTATGTTGGAGTGGTGCAATTATTGTGCATCTCAATATTAATGTTGTGCATTTTTTGTCTAGATAATACTTCAAGCCTAGTTTTCAAAAGATAAAATATCTCGACAAGTCTTGAAGCTCAGGGCATTTGTAATCATTTAAAATTTATTAAATATAAATTTATAAAATGATTCGAATTATTTTAAATTAATGAATATTTAGTCCAAATAAATTATAGATTAGTATAATTGGGTTAATTATTAAGTCCAAAAAATATAGATTTAATTGAAATCCAAATTAATTGATTTGGGCTACAATAGAGGAGTCAAGTTTGCTAAGTCCAATAGCATTTCATCCTAGAGGCCCAGTTTGGTGCCACGCGGCAAATGACGTGGCATTTAAGTCAAACAAAGAAGCCAATAGGATCATGTCATGTGTCAAAATAACAAGCTCGCTCCATAAAACTCATATGTCATGTCACTTAAATCTGATTGGGTGAAGGGAAACTTGTTCCCATCGCAACTCTTCTATTCTAAAAACTATAAATAGGGGTCCTTACAAACGCCATAGATTTCTATATAAACTACAAGTTTAAGAATTCAAGTTCAAGAACGATCAAGATAAAGACCACCGGATTCAAGAACAGGCTTGAAGTCAAGATCAAGATAAAATTCAAGTTCGTCGAAGATTCAAGAACAAGCTTCAAATCCCTTGAATCCAAGATCAAGTTCAAGACAAATTCAAAATCAAGCTCAAGAGTCCTTGAATTTATATTTGAAAAGACAAATCAAAAGAATAATAGAGATTGTAACACTCACACTTTGAAATCAATAAATACGATTGTTACGATACTTTTTCGTTCTTGATTATTGTTTTCTCGACGTAAATTTTATTGTCTACAAAATCTGGTACTTCTAGTGGGACCAAATTTGCCGCAAAGGTGGAAGTATGATCAGTACTTCAAGTCTCTTCTTTGAGTTTCATCAAGTCCACACTCCGACAAGCCTTGAAGCATGAGGCATTTGTATACATTGAAATTTTGTGGGACTCTACAAGATATGTTCAATTCGAGTTGGGACTCTACAAGGTGTGTTCAATTCCAATTAGGATTCTTGGGAGCTACTCAATCCAAAACCTGGTTCATGCCTATATAAAGGGTAGTATATTTTCTTGAAAAAGCATCTCAAATATTCTGCAAATTCATGGAATATTCATAAGGAGATCAAATTCACATCATCCTAGTTCGAGAAATACGCAACTAACGGCTCTCGAATCATGGATAAATATTTTATGAGAGAAGAATCAAGGGAGGAACAGAATTATACATGCACTATTTAACAATAAAGTTATGTTTCTTCATATTTTATTGTGATTACAATTTATTTTCTATCACTTTAAAATTTGTTGCAAACATTAATATCTTGGTGTAATAACATGTGTACATTACAAAAATTGTAGAAGTTAATTCAAATATCTTGGTGTAATAACATGTGTACATTACAAAAAACAGTGACCGACCCTTCGGGGTGGCCCAGTGGTTTGGGCTTGGGACTTCTATGTTGGAGGTCTCAAGTTCGAAACCCCAAAGCAAGGGGTTTGCCTTCTAGGTCGAGCTCGTCGCACTGGGCTTGCCTAGTGCGGGTTACCTCTCCTATGTGGTTTGCGAGCTATTGCATAGGAGCGGGGGTTTTACCCTGTGCGCACCCAAAGGGTAGCGGCTGCGGGTTTCCTTGTCATCAAAAAAAACAAAAAAAAAAAAAAACAGTGACCAAGCAATAAATTATGGAGAGAAAAGAAAAAGTAAAATACTTCAAAGAAAATTTAAGATGCAATGTTCTATGGTGTATAGTGCTAACAACCCAAAACATGAAAGATGCAACCCTCAATCTATTGGGGTATTAACCACATTAGACTTTTGTCCTTGTAATCGTTTCAAGGAATTTAGGGTCTGTCTCATGTAAGGCGAGCCACGAGGTGAGTCTCAGAGATTCCTAACTTTGCCTTTCAAAATGATGGTTATTAAGAGGAGACCTTAATTTATTGCTCAATGTTACTGTGAGAACATGGAGGTCGCCAATCACCATTCTATTTGTTACCATCCAAAAAGGGAAAAATTGCATGTGAAACTGTATGTAAGTTTCTGCATTACATAACATGCTGTAACATTTGCTTCCTAAATATAGACGTCTGTATTTCGGAAGGACATAACCGTACAGGTAGGTATCTATATTATGGTACAGGTGTAAGCAGCCTTGAATTTTATATTCAGATTTATGAGGCAGAACATCTGTTTTTTCAAAACGGTGGTGTTCAGACCAACTAACACTCAACTTCACTATCCGGTACCTGCTATCTCCTGACAGCACAGGTATAAAGTAACTCTTCCCACCAAGACTTAGACAGATGAGAAGATATCACCTAGTGTATTTTTGTCTCTATAGGGAATTTGGGATTCGAACACTGGCCTCCAAGGTTTACACCCACTTCATTGACCACTAGGCTACACCCTTGGCTTATGAGGTAGAACATCTTCAAGCATCAAACCACAATCCTTGACCTTAGCTTAGAGTCTATAACGAGTATCATTTCATTGGCAGATATATAACTAAGCAAACAATGACTGCTGATCAGAGCATGTAATAACATATATATTTATTTACAAGTAGGGTTTACGGTTTTGGAGATCAAAAAACAAACATATGAACATACCAGTAGTTAACTAGCAATATTTAAACAACAAACAGGAGACAAACCTGAAATCGATGTTCGAGCAGAGTTTGGACGCCGTTGTTGAGCCAATGCAAGCACTATGGCATCCTCAACCTAGATCAGGAATATCAGTAAATGGTAAAGTAGTTCCCTATTCTTCCAACTAAAAGGAGAACAAAAGAATACCCTGGTGGACATGCAAGAGATATTATATATTCTTTTGAAATGGGTAACTTTACATGCAAGAGATTATTTACACCCCAAACTATTCTAGTGGAAAATAGGAAAAGAATGGATTAAAGTAGTTGATTTCATCCTTTCAATATGAACTTGGTGTTCCAAATCCGGAGACTGGCCTGATATTGGCCTGTGCCCAATCCCTCGGCTGAACACCATAAGTATCATAATTTTTTTTCAAGCAAAAACCAATTATTTTCACCTTCTGTAATAATCATTATGATACATATTCAGTAAGTCCCTTCTTATTTACCAAAATTTTGCCTAAGATCAACTTAAGGCATAACAAATTCATAATATCAATCTAAACTGATCATATTCTTTTTAAACTGCAATGTAGAAATTTTAATGCTTAAATTGATAAGTGGCTTTTTTGATGAAGAAATGAATGAGCATTAGAATCTTTAATTTGAACGAAGAAAAATGATTTGTGATGCTAGTGATAACAGAATTAATAACCTTCGTAATAAACAACATGAGAAGTACTTAAAGCTAAAGTTTAGAAACAGGTTAAGCAATGCATGTTCTACCTAGTTCAAGGAACTAAAGAAAAATACAGGAACAAGAACAACATAATGACTCTAGTTATTAGAGCAACCTTCAAAGAAACAAGTTCATTCAAGCCCATTTCAACAGAAAGCATGCTTTCTATATTTCCTTCTCCAGTGAGATCATTCAAATCCTGAACAAACTTTCCCCTCTCTGGATTGTCATCACCTGCAAAAGTGAACATTGATTATGCCCATTCAAAATATTTACCATGTGATAAACCCATAGGTAGGTAATCCACAAAATCAAATAGAAAACCCATAAATAAATCATGCTTGCCTTTTTCCAAACATTCTTCCTTTGCCTTTTGGCCAGCAGAGATAACCAATTCAAAAGGAAGAGGTGCGAAGGATGACCAGTACTCGTGTTTTGAAGCAGCAATATCTGCACAAATGCCTGAAAGGAAAAGCAGAGCAACATTAACTTGAGACTCAAGAGTTCAAACCGGTAACATTTCTTACATATCTAAAGCAATGAAACAAGAGTATAGGGACACATGGGGTCAAAACTTAACAAAAAGTAAAGCATTGGGTGGATAAGAATGCAATTAGACAAGTACAGAACAGTTGACAACATTCATGCACTGGAAATAGCAAAAAAAATCTTCTCTGCCCAATTAATGTGATGGTATTTGACTAGGCACAGAGTTTAAGCATGACAAGAAGACTTTTAAACTTGTGGTCTCAAATTAGCATATTTGTGTGGCTATAAGTCATCTCATTAAGAGTAAAATGAGAAGTTTAACATCAAATTATTACAAAATATAGAAAAATGTCATTCTCTTAGAAACTGACCTAAAAGGAAAGAGTGTCATAAATATTGGGAAAGGAGGGTATTTAAATTTTATTTGTTTTGATAAGTGTGGTGTCCAGGCCAGCTTGCGCACACCTCGACTAATTTCATCGGGGTACCTACCTCTCACCAGCACAAATACCAGGTAACTCCACTGCCATGGGTTGGATAAATGAGAAGAAA
The DNA here is from genome assembly GCF_019186545.1 of Solanum stenotomum. NCBI lineage: Eukaryota > Viridiplantae > Streptophyta > Magnoliopsida > Solanales > Solanaceae > Solanum > Solanum stenotomum. The sequence goes on from NC_064287.1 coordinate 34,935,336, forward strand.
TTGTTAAGATATCCCACATCGGTAGCGGGATGGGAATTTGGTCTCCTTATATGGACTTGGACAAACCTCCCTTCATGAGCTAGCTTTTAGGGTTGAGTTAGGCCCAAGATCCATCTTTACATGGTATCAGAGCCAGACCCATCCCAATTTGTTGTTCACCGATGATGAGCCCCCATTTAGAAGTGTTCATGCTCCAGTTGAGGTCTGGGCGTGCAGGGGAGTGTTAAGATATCCCACATCGGTAGAGGGATGGGAATTTGGTCTCCTTATATGGACTTGGACAAACCTCCCCTCATGAGCTAGCTTTTGGGGTTGAGTTAGGCCCAAGATCCATCGTTACAAAAATCACCTAGTGTTTTTGCCTAGGACACTGTGGGGATTTGAACCGGAGACCTCATGATTTCCAATACACTTCATTGACTAGTAAGCAACACCCTTGGGTGCATTTAATTGATGCAATCCGCTACGAAAAGTTAATTTCTTTTGGTATAGTTGTAAAACAATGTAATCATACTTAATTTGCAAGTAATCATAGTTTGCTTGAGCCGAGGGTCTACCAGAAACAACATCTCTACCTTGTAGGGGTAAGGTTTGTGTACACAGTGCCCTCCCAAGACCCCACTTGTGGGATTTCGCTGGGTATGATGTTGTTGCTGTAAGTTTTCTAGGTGAATAGTAGTGCCACTACTATAAGTTCCTTCTTTGTAACACTAGGGGAGTAAAGGCACCTACTTTCAATCTAGCTATTTTTCAAATGTGCAATTGCAATGTTTCATTCTTCTTTCTTGATTCACTATCTTATGTGCCCTTTTGTCTTTTTCCTTTTTTCTTATGGGTGCGCGTGATGGAAGGGTTTCAGGTACTTCATATGATAAAACAATCATAAAATCAAATACAATAGTTACATTGACATAACATGGGTGACTTTATAAAACTATTTCAAATCTATAGCTAATGATAAAAGGTCAGTGTAACTAGCAGCAGTATACAGGAAACCAAAAATTAATGATGAACCATTAAAGGAAAAAGAAGAGAATAGAAGTCAAGAAAAAAGATTTTCTAATTCAGAAAAGAAGAGAGATCATGTTCCTTCTCATAAACAAAGAACAGAGATCATGTTCCTTCTCAAAAACAAAGAATAGAGATCATGTGTGTGACTAGGAAAAAGACAAAACTCTGATTCATTACTTACCAAACTGAGTTGCTAAACCCCAATAACGTGCAAGCCAGCATCGTTTAAGAACAACATCTTCCTACAATATAGTATGCGAGGAATTTATTTCTATGATGAAAAATTTTGCATATGAAGAAAGCAGCATCAGAAGGTGCAGCTAGATACCATCTCATTCTGGGTTAAAATCATCCTTTGTGTCATAGAGCGTAGAGCTTTAACCTCAGATTCAGTCCCCTGAAGTTGATCTACAGCAGCAGCTGCGTCATCTTTCGCTTTCTATGTCAAATGTAGTAAAAAAGAATTAGATAGAAAACCAGACATTGCTGTAGCAAATGGTGGTGATGTTTACCTGAACATTAGAGTGGAGACTTGCAAGTTCCACAGCTATCCCATTCTTTGCTTGTTTTGCATCTTTCAGTGCAGCCTGCACCAGTTAATCTTTAGTTGCTTTTGAGGTGTAAAACATTATTTGAAACTGAAGCACACTTGAAGGCAGTTACAAGGAGACAAGACAATGCTATTGTAACATGTCGGCATGGTATTTTGAAGAAGACTTTAGACAGTTCAACATATATAGTTTTTCACTTTTTTGAGCAGGTAACATATGTATTATAAACAAAGAACTACTCCAAATAATTAGTCCACACATAATCTAAGTTGCTCGGACTCGGGTGTGGGTATCCGACGTGGATGCGAATCCGAGAGTCATATTCAGCAAAATCTAAATTTTAAGATTCAGGAGTACGGATTAGGAGGTATTACCTATGGTTTAAATTCCTTTTTCAGAACTGTCATTTCAATAACTGCTGTGATCCTTATTCTTCTTCTCCTGTAGCATACTTTGTGTTGTGGTAATGTGGTTCTCTTTTTCTGTTCTTTTGATTTACAGTTTAGTGCGAATTCTTGATCGCTGTTTCTGATCTGCAATGTAGTTCAATTCATTGATTACTTGCTTGCTTCTGATTTACAGTATAGTTCAGACTTATTGCCTGCTATCTTGCATTTCAGATTATACGTTTGAACTAGTTTTCCTTAGTATTTGCCTATGTATTTTACACCTTCTTTGGTGGCTTTGGTGAAAGATGATAGACTAGGGCCATGTCTTGGGTCGAGGGCGAGGGGTAGGAGTGGTAAGTTCCCCTAGGCTGAGGATAACATCTTGGAATACAGGGTCTTTGACGGGGAAGTCCATAAAGCTAGTGAAAATTCTAAAAAAGAGGAAGATTAATATAGTGCGTTCAGGGAACAAATGGGTAGGTACCAAGGCTTGGGATGTGAACAGGTTTAAGTTGTGGTACTTGGGAGGCTCAAGGGATAGGAATGGAGTAGGCATTTTCGTAGACGGGGACCATAGGGAGCAAGTGGTGGAAGTTAGGAAGTTCAATGATGAGATAATGACAATTAAGCTAGCTGTTGAAGGACTTACTTTGAACATTATTAGTGCTTTTACGCACCACAAGTAGCTTTGCACGAGGAGATCAAGAAGCACTTTTGGGAGGACTTGGATGAGGTGGTGAGGGGTAGACTAAACACCTAAGAGATATTCATTGGCATAGATTTCCAATGGCCACATTGGGGCAACTTCCAAATCTAACTTCCAATGGATTTGACAATGTGCATGGAGGCTTTGGTTTTGGAAATAGAAATGGAGGTGGAACTTTGCTCCTTGATTATAATAGAGCTTTTGAGTTGGTGATACCTAACTCATGTTTTCCGAAGAAGGAAGGCCACTTGGTTACCTTCCATAGCGTGGTGGCTAAAACTCTGACATATTACTTTTTCTTGAGGAAAGGCAATATAGGCCTTTGTAAGGACTGCAAGGTTATCCTGAGTGAGAATTTTTCTACCCAACATAAGTTTTAGGTGATGGACTTGGAGATTGAGCAAGCAAGGGAAGAGGCAGAAGAATTCATGACTGACCAAGGATTAAATGGTGTGGCTTGACCCCTGCCCTCTCTCAGAATATGGCTGAGAAGTTAACGGTGATGGGGCTTGGAAGAGTATTGAGGATGTGGAAAGCATGTGGGATAAGACAGCTAATTGCATTAGAAAAGCAGCTAGAGAGGTGGCCAAGGGTTTTGAGGGGTAACATTGGTGGTCACCGAGGGGATTGGTGGTGGGATGGAGAAGTTCAAGGAAAAGTGGAAGCAAAGAAGCCAGTTTATGCAAAGTTGGTGGAAGAATGCAAGGATGAGGAGGAGAAGCAGACAAATAAGAAAATTTATAAGGCAGCAAAGATGGAGGCTAAGTTAGCGGTTACAACAGCAAAGACGACTGTCTTTGAACGACTGTAAACTAAGCTAAGGGACAAAGGTGAAGATAAGAAATTGTACAGGCTTGCAAAGGCGAGAGAGAGAAGAATGTTGGAGACCTGGATCAAGTGAAGTACATCAAGGATAAGGACGGCAAGGTGTTGGCGGAAGAGACCCTAATTAAGAAAAGATGGCAAACTTACTTCCATAAGCCTTTGAACAAATAAAGGGACCGAGACATTCTGCTAGGTGATTTGGAGCACTCTGAGAGACATCGGGATTTGGGGTACTATACGTGTATTAAGGTTGAGGTTAAGTGCACTATTAGTAGGATGAGGAGGGGAAGAGTGATAGAACCGGATGAGATTCTAGTGGAATTTCGAAAGGCATGGAGTGGTTAATTGGCTTGTTTAATGTCATTTTAAGATGGCTAAAATGTCAAACCAATTTGGATTCATGTCAAGGCAATCGACTACTAAAGCCATCAATCTTATAGGAGACTGGTGGAGAAATACCGAGAAAGGAAGAGCGACTTACAATGGTGTTCATTGACCTTGAAAAGTCCTACAACAAAGTCCGCAGGAAGTCCTTTGGAGATGCCAAGAGGCTAAAGGTGTATCGGTGGCTTGCATCAGGGCAATTAAGCACACGTATGATGGAGCTAAAATGCGGGTTAGAACGGTGCGAGGAGATTTGGAGCACTTCTTCGTGGAGATGAGGTTGCACTGGGGATCAACTCTTAGCCCATTCCTATTTCCCTTAGTAATGGATGAATTGATATGGTCCATCTTAAATGAGGTGCCTTGGTGTATGTTATTTGCGGATGAAATAGTATTGATTGATAAGATGCGCAACGGAGTTAATGCCAGGTTGGAGATGTGGAGAAAAGCTCTAGAGTCTAAAGGGTTCAGGTTAAGCAGGATCAAAACAGAGTATTTGGAGTCCGAATGCAGTGATGCAACATGAGGCAGTTGTGGAAGTGAGGCTTGACACATAGGCTATCCCCAAGAGAGATAGTTTCATGTATCTTGGGTCTATAATCCAAAGAAATGGGGACATCAACAATGAAATCACACATCGTATTGATGCGAAGTGGATGAAGTGGAGGCTTGCATCTGAAGTCTTGTGTGATAAAAGAGTACCACCAAAATTTAAAAGTAGGTTTTATGAAGTGGTGGTTAGACCAACTTTCTTGTATAGGGCAGAGAGTTGATCAGTTAAAACTCCCATGTTCAGAAGATGCTTGTTGCGGAAATGAGAATGTTGAGGTGAATGTGTAGGCATACAAGGAATAATAAGATTAGGAATGAGGATATTCGAGATAACATGGGAGTGGCCTCTGTGGTGAATAAAATGAGGAAGCGAGATTGAGATGATTTGGACATGTGAAGAGGAGATGCATAGGCGCCCTAGTGAGAAATGAGAGAGGTTGGTTATAGTAGGTATGAGGAGAGGCAGAGGTAGGCCGAAGAAGTATTGGGAGAGTTGATTAAACAGGACATGGAAAAACTCAGGTTATCGAGGATATAACCTTAGATAGGAGGGTGTGGAGTACATGTATTATGGTATAGGGTTACACTAAGTAGTGGAGTGTTGTCTTTCTTTTCAAGTATTTAGGCTTGTTGGTGTTTGTTGTTGTACTAGCCGTATTATTGTAGTTCTTGCTATTGATAGCTACCATCGTCTGTTGTTTATTATGTTTCAATTATCACACTATTTTGTTATTCTTGTTCTTTTCTTGTAGACTTTGCACTACTTCTCTTGTTAGTTGTCATGTTTTCTCCTTTTTTGTACTTGAATTTGCTATTCTTGTTCTTCTTGAATAACACTATTTTGTTATTCTTGTTCTTTTCTTGTAGACATAGCACTGCTTCTCTTGTTAGTTGTTATGATTTCTCCATAGTTTTCTCCTTTTATGTACTTGAATTTGCTACACTTGAGACAAGGATCTTCCGAAAACGATCTCTCTACCTCCACGAGGTAGTGGTAAGGTCCACATACACTCTACTCTCCTCATACCCCACTTGTGGGACTCCACTGGGTATTATGTTGTTGTTGATGATAATGATGTTGTTCGGGTACGGATCCACGTATGGATACGGATGGTAAAATTTGGCTAAAAAATCCAATTGATAAAATAGAGTTATAAAGATCTTCTAGGTTTTCTTCCCCAAGACCCCAACTTTTTCTTTCAAGCTCTCTAGTTCTTCCCCTCAAAAAAAGAAAAAGAAAGTTATTTGAGGCCTTCCACCAACTTTCCTTACCGATCATTGCTATTGTCTACTAGAAATCAGAACAAAACTACTTGAATTCTTAGTTTCTCTCTGTCTGAAATATGAAGCAGCGAATATTGACCAAGAGGAAAAGCTAAAAAGGAGATAAAAGGACTATAATATTGAAGTTATGCCATTTCTTTTGTCTTTAAATCCTATGTTGCTCAGACTCTTAAAAAATGTATCGGGTGCATATCGTGTCCTCCAAAAGTAGTGTATTTTTGGAGAATCTGACATGGGTGCAGCATCGAAAGTGAAGAGACTGCCCAACTTAGCTTAAATCTATTATATCTTCTATTTTGAGAAATCAAAATCTCAACTTTCCCCCAAATTTGTCCATGGACTTTGGTCAAAGTATCCAATGTGGTTGACTGAATCCCATATGTATCCCGCACCAGCAATCGTCTCGTGTTGACACAGGTGCAGCAGCAAAAATGAAGAGTCCGCGCAACTTAGGTAATTATTACAAGTACAGTTGAATATACAATTAATAACATAATTTCAAACTTGAATATGAAAGTTTAGTGAGAATAAGCAGGAAAATTAACATACTCTACCAACTATCATGTAGCATACTAGAAATAATAGAATGGTCCATGCTACTCTAACCATGTTTGTGTGTGTGTTTTCCTCAATATGTGGAGTCATGTCTAGCCACACAGGCCAAGATAAACTTTTTCATTTACATTCTGTTATTAGTTCGAAAAAGAATGTCTTCTAATATTTTATGCTTTTTAAGTAAACATCCTCTCACACAAAAGACCAAAGGAATGTAACCAAATTAATCTGCAATTAACTCAAATATCCAAACTGACCTCCCTTTGGCGCAAAGAGGCTTCCTTCCTGCAATTGATAAGATATCATGATATTACAATACATGCATATCCACCAAAAAGGTTTGCATAAATACAAATTCAGTGGTAAGAGAAAGATGTGGAAGACTTTTGCCTGCTTAACAACTTTGCTTCTAAAGATACTCCTTCTCCAAGTGCTGCAACCTGATGCATAAGAAATGCCTTTCAACTGTCAAAAGAACTTGAAGTTTAAATTAAAACATATGTGGAACATAAATCACAAAATGAGAATTAATAACATTTATCCCAGCAAAATTTCAAAATAAGGTGTCCATTATTATTATCATCTTATGACTTCTTTTTCGGATAAACGAGGTGTTCATCAAAGAATGACACGCTGACTATAATCAAGTTTTTCCTCTCTTATTTTATCAAAAGACCAGACAAAACATAAGTTTATTCCTTTCATCCTCTTTCAGGTAAACCAGTAAATTCCAGTAATGAAGCACTGAGGCTCTTATACACAACGGGAAAAAGCAAATGAATGTTACAAGTATTTAAGAGTAACAAAGAGGAAGGGTTTGTGCACAGTTTGGGAATAGTAATGGCATAACCTGTTTCTCAAGCTCCTTCACTCTAGCTTCTGCTTCCTCGTAACTCGTTTCGGCAACTCTAAGCTGCACAGAATTTCTCAAATTCAGTATAAACACATTCAGAGATGCATGTCTTAATGCAAGTAAAGCAGAGGAAAAGGACTGGTGAACGTGCACCTTTCCAAGAAGATTTTCATTTTCTTCTTGTAGCATATCAAACTGCCCAAAAAAATTTAAGGATCAGAGCAGAAAGGGCACTGAAGTTAAGTGATATATCCAAGTAATTACATGTATATAGAGACACAACAGACACTTTACGTGTCTAATGACTGAATACTATGCATGTAAGAATAGAGAATTGCAATTTGATAGCACAATGAACATACTTCATCACGAAGCGCAGAAGCAGCACGGTGATCTCCTGTATCTTTCAAGTTAACTTGTCTTAAATCTGGAGAGAATCTGCATTGCGCATTAGATGATGAATGCAGAGAAAAGGAACTGAATCATGCTAAAGCACCTAGTGTATATATATGAAGGAAGCTCATGTGCCTGAAGACACACTTGGACTGCTTCATTGTTGCAGAATAACAGAACTACGCAGATGTACAGATGATTCAGCTAGTTCAACATCTTTTTGAAACGTCATAGCAATAGAATACAATCATAAAGCGAATATTGTGGGATCTAAAAGTTGATTAAATGACACGATTACAAGAACTTGGCAACTATGGAATACATGACAAGTAACAGATACAACCTACAAATGAAAAGCAAAAGTACATCGTTTAGACCCTTTGCTCTAGCTGCTTGTTTGTAGGAGTGTCAGACTGAAAAGGAAAAAGGAAAGATCAGAAAAGAGGTTTTCACTATTAGTACCTTTTCTCTCTCAGCTTGTTGGTTGGAGGATCGATTGGTGGTATAGGTGAAGGAGTCTTCACAGGCTGTTGGGTACTTGGTATTGACGGTGGAGGACGAGATGGGACAGTTGGTCTTCCTGCTGATGTTGAACGAAGAGACGGCAATTCCTCAACAAAATTCCTAGCTAGCTACTCATAGAAGCAGGAAATGGAAACAATTACCATACAGAGTAATCAGAGCCAAGAAAAATAATGTGCTAATGCTTATGCTCTTTTAGATTAAATTTGTCCAACTATATCCCTTCTGTACTTTATATTACAACTTTTACAACAAACCCAGGAACTAAATCCTAAGAGATTTAACAACTATTCAGTGTCTTGAGCTATAGTCACTTTCTGAACAGAAGAAATCTTTTTACCTTACGGTTGACAACAGACTTATATAACTGAAATTACGTAAAAATGCAGTTGAATTTGAACACATTCATACTGGATTGTACTTGATTATCCAGGTAGAATTCCAGAGGCGGTCAATATTTCAGAACTCTCCATCAAGTGAACAATAAAACTGACAAAAAGTAGCACAGTAAAATACTGGATAGATCGAGGTCTTGAAATTACCGCAGGTGAAGATGATCTGGTATTTAACTTAGCCGACTGAATAACAGGGTTGATAACATTGCTATCACTAGAGCTATTGGCAGTAGTGCTGACCTTGGACCTGGAAAAAGTGGGAGGTGGAGGAGCGGCAAATCGGAATCCAAGATCATCATCGCCATCTTCATCGTCATCATTGCCAGTGGCTGCTTGAGAGGCCATGACTTGAGCAAGGCGCTGGGCAGCAGCTTTGGCAGCAACATTCTGAGTGCGCTTAATGTTAGACATTCCGGAGATAGAGGAAGAGCGGCCATGTCTTGGAGATGAAGAGCCGACAGTAAGAGCGGCCATGGGAGCTCCGGATTCGCTGCTCCATTTCCTTAACTGCCTCGGACTTGCAGTTCGAGCTCGATCCATTAGTACTTGAGTTCAGTACAAAATCATCAACTTAGAAAAGAAAAGCAAAGATGAGCGACAATGTAGTCGCCTAGATTTGGGAGTTCATTTTCGAGCGCTACAGCAGCTTGTCTGCCGGAGAGATTGACGGAGACAGATATTTCCGTCTAGTTGGACCGGAAAATTGGTTGGAGTCTTTTCTTTTTCTTTTCTTTTCTTTTCCGTCACTACCTATAACACCTTGTTTGGATGGTTGTTAGTTGTTACCTGTTGTATTGTATTGTCTTAGTTTAAGTATGTTGTTTGTTTTGATTGTTACTTAAATGTTATTATATTGTATTATTTAAATTTATCGTTAGGCAATAGCGAAAAGACTCATTTTACGTAAGGACTGATTTGGTGTGATCGCGTTGTTACCTTAGTATTTTCTTTTTATTTTATCTTTATTTATTATTCGGAAAAGGGTCAAAATTGCCCCTGAACTATATGAAATAGACCGTTTATACCCTTCGTTACATTTTGGGATCAAAAATGCCCCTGCTATTATCCTAAGAGACCACAAATACCATCAAGAGTTAGCACCCCAAATTTTTGTTGACGTGGCAAGCCACGTGGGACTAATCCTTCCACCTAAGCGTTGCCAACTAGGATTCACTACAAAAGAACTAGACCTTTAGCGGCAACAAAAGTCGCCACAAAAGCGTAGAAAATCGTCACTAAAAGTTTTTAACATTAAATTCTAATTTTGTGTTTTTTTCTTCATTGTTTTTAAAAAACCAAATATGATATCGATTAAGTAGGAGTTTGAAGACACTATATGTTTTATTTTTATGTCATATGTAAATGTATAAAATGTACAATGATGCATTATATATATATAGTAGGAGATTTGAATCAAGAAGTAATTTTGAATATTTTTCGTAATAATATTGGATGTTTTTAATATGGATATTGCAAGTTATTTATTTTAGAAAATTAGGTCGCAATCGAAAATTAATTATCATATTTTTTTGTTGAAAAAATAGGTTTTACTAGTGAATGGTTGTTGGAGCCTTAGTCGCCACTAAAAATCACTCATAACTTTTAGTGGCAATATTTTGGGATTTTGTCGCCACTAAAAGTCAAGTTCTTTTGTAGTGAATCTTAGTTGACAATGCTTAGGTGGAGGGATTAGTCCCATGTGGCTTGCCATGTCACTAAAAAATTGGGTGTTAACTCTTGAGGGTATTTGTGGTCTCCTGGGATAACTGCGGGGGTATTTTTGATCCCAAAATGTAATAGAGGGTATAAGTGGTCTATTTCGCATAGTTCAGGGGCAATTTTGACCCTTTTCCGTTTATTATTTAAATAATTATATTTCATCTTTTATTCTACCTTTTCATACTATCTCTACCTCATACCCTACTTTTCTTGTAGGTTTATCATCCAAAATTATGAATATGAGTCATTATGTAACGATGAAATTCGATACAATCTATCCAAATATTGTATTCATTAAAATAATACAATGTGACACAATACAATACAACACAATACGATTCATTATGATACATTATAAAACAATGTGTAACAACCATCCAAACAAAGTGTTAGTAGCAATTCCCAAGCCCAGAATTACTTGCCAATGTATCTCAATAAGATATTAGGCAGTATATTCACATTAGCTCAGATATCATGGTCCTTGCCTTGACAAGTTGGACACTCTATTTTCGATGTGGAAGCAGTACCCTGAACTTTATTTAGTAGCTCACATGGTTTATGTCGGTTTTAGTATCTCCCACAAACCAGTATGTTTTAATATATTGCATGACATTGTATATATGTATTTAAAATCAATATAACTCTGTTTTCATGTTTTTTTACTTGGACATTGTATCCGCATGTGATTACAAACTTATTATGTTCAGATCTCATGTTTATTATGCATTTCTTCATACTCAATACATTTCAAACTGACCGCATATTTTTCTACCTATATTGTTTGATAATATATGTTCTGTCGTTCCATATCCAGCCTGTGGTTAGTACAAATTTGATCAGTTTGCAGCTCTCTTGGTGAGTCCTCATCTCCTCGAGGACGCCACTTATGTCCCTTTATAGACATTACTTTCAGTTTCCAGATTTGTAAGAGTTAGCTCTAGGCTTGCCCTAGCAACTCATGTTAGTAGAGACTTTCAGATAGACAGCTAGGTTTCGCTTTGTTATGTTGTTTCCAGACTTGGTCTATGTTGAGTTTATGGGTACTATTCCAGATATTTCAGTTTTAGCTTCCGCAGGTTTATCTCAGTTTTGTGTTGGTTTTGCTATTTTGAGTGTCATGTTATGCCATGAGGTTATCTTGGGATCACTTGTGGCTCTAAATACGTGTCGCGTCTAGGGGATAGTCTCGGGACGTGACAATTCAGAATGAAATAAATAACATATCATGACCCTACGTGGCATAAAGAGTATGAATCACTCTCCTGAAGAGAGTGAAAAGTATAAACATTATGAAAAATTGTTTTTATAATTTTTCCATCAATTGTTTTTTTCATGAAAATATCTCTATCTGAAGGTTCATGAAAATAACTATTTAGAAGTACTGAATTATATGTGAAAACATGTAATCAAAGTTATTCATGAAGAAAAACGAAAATATGATGAAAATTATGATTTTCATAAGAATTCTAACTTCGGTTAAAATCATTAACTGAAGAACTAAGTTTATTTTAGGACTTAATGGGTGAAAGGATACTCATCGATGAAATCCTACATACTTGAAAAGAAAACACTTAATGGAATTCGTGAACTCGAAGTTTGAAGATGTGGAATCTTAGTTCTTGCTTGAGAGAACTTGAAACATATTGTCTAATAATTTTAAGTGTTAGGTGTGAGAGAGGTGGTTCTAGTCGACTAATTTTCCCTTAATCCCATATAGGATAGGCCAAAAAGTCATAGTTTAGGAGTTAAAAGAGCGGAAAAAGACCAAAATAATTCTGAAAGAAAAATTATGGGAACAGTCCGCTAGGGCCATCAATGTTCCGTGGAATGAACTACGGTCTATAAATGTCGTCCATGAAATCCTTCAAATTTCAAATCTATGAAGTTCGATCTATGAGACCAGTCTATTATTCGTGGTTCTATCTACGATCCGTAGATTGAATCCATAAATATGAGGCAGTAGAAACAATAGTTAAGTTTTCCTGCACCTCACTTGATGAGTTCAATTCATGGCCCATGATTTCATTTATGATTCGTGGTTTGATTCCGTGAAACTCAAGTTGAAAATAAAATTTCTAAAGTTAATTCACGAGTCTCATCTACGATTCGTGGACTAGTTTACTGCCTATAGATGACGTCCGTGAATTCAAATTTTATGATGTCATTAACCACTAAATCATTGAAGTTCTAATAGGTATGATCTTATTGACTTTGGATTTTCTGAGGTGTTGTAATTTTTCCCCTTGAGAATAGTCTTCCTTAAATGGAGTCTAAATAAATATAAAAGAGTAGGAAAAGAGTGGCAATCTCAAATAGAAAGCTAAACACTAAATTGGTGGAGTGACCATCCCCGGACTGAAATATGAAGACTAGACTGATTTCATGAACATGTATGCACACTGAGACATGAGAATAACTTAAAGACATGAATCTAAATAGAGTGGTATAGAGAAATTATTACCTTATGCTGGAACTGAACTGGAAGGTAAGAAGTGAGGGTACTTGGCTATCATATATGTTTATGCTTGACAAGTAGCTCCCTCAACTTGATGATTTCTCCAAAGAACTTTCACTGAAGTAACTTTCTTATTTGTCAACTTACGAACGTAATTGTCTAGGATCTCAATTGGAACTTCTTCATAAGAGAAATTATCCTTTACACCAACATTCTCTATAGGTACAATTAAAGTCGGATCACCAATGCACTTCTTCGATAAGGACACATAAAATACCATTATATATATGTACTAATGCTTACTCGTGGGTAAATCCGACTCATATGCCACATTACTAAAATGCCTCAAAATCATTTAGGGACCAACATAACGGGGACTGAGCTTTCCTTTCTTATCGAACCTTATCACCCCTTTCATGAGTGAAATTTTCAAATAAACACAATCATCAATAGCAACTTCAAGCTCTCTTCTACTCACATCTGCATATGAATTTTGTCTACTCTAGTTGTCCTCAATCTAACTCTATAAAGTTGAACTTTCTCCATAGCCTCATGAAGTGATTCAGGGCCTATTAAATCCATTTCACCAACCTCAAATCACTCTATAGGATATCTACGCCTTTTACCATAAAATGCTTCAAACAGAGTCATCTGAATGCTGGAGTGGTAACTATTATTATAAGTGAATTCAATAAGAGGTAAGTAATCATCCCAATTACCTTTAAAGTCAATAACTCAAGTTCATCCTCTGAGGTCTGAATAGTCCATTCGGCTTGACGATCTGTCTGCGGTTGAAAAATTGTGTTAAGCTTAACTTGAGTATCAAGACCAAACAACTTCAAAAACTAAGAGGTGAACTAAGTACTTCTATCTGATATGAGAGATAAAGGAACCCCATGCAATTTTACCAACTCTCAAATGTAAAGTCTAGCATAATCCTCAGCTGAATAAAAAGTCTTAACCTGTAGGAAATGGGTAGACTTAGTCATCCGGTGTACAATCACCCATATAGTATCATATTGTCGACGAGTGCGAGGCAAACCTGTAATAAAATCCATGTTTAAATCCTCTCATTTTCAAGTAGAAATGCTGACATCCTGAGTCATACCTCTTGTTTTTTGATGTTCAACCTTATCTTGTTGGCAGTTTGGACACTTAGCCACAAATTTTGCGATATCCTTCTTCATACCATTATATCAATAAATTTCTTGTTGATCATGGTACATCTTAGTGGCTCCTAGGTGAATAGAGTATCGGAAACTATGACCTTCTGCTAAGATTTACCGCCTTAACCCATCAATATTTGGAACACAAACGGTTATGGTAACAAAGCACACCATCTTTCCTCTTTGATAAAGTCTCTTAGTCTTTTTAAAGATTGCTTTCTTCAATTCAACCAAGGTTGGATCATCATTTGGCTTCTCTTTAACTTCCATCACAAAACATTATTCTGGACTGATAACGCTCAACTACACTTTATCCAATTCTAATTATAGACGGTCGCAATCAAGTATAAACCCAACAAAGAGTTAGGGTCGATCCCATAGGGAGTGGTACGAAATAGAATTTAGTTACAAAGTAAAGAAAGTGTTCTAGTCATTTGTAGAAGTAAACATTATCAAAACACGTTAAAGTAAATTTTTGGGGTTGACAATAAATGTTAGATGGGGGGTTTGGAGTGAGCAATTAACAACTACAAAAATAGGGTAGTAATCAAGTAGAGAGGGATTCTCGGGGATGTGATCGATTAAATGCTAATTTTTCTATATGGGTGATTATAAATTACTAAAAGACGTTGAATCTTAGTGAGTAGGCTAGGCTAGGTTTTAAGTGTGATAGCCATCTCTTGATCAACTAACATGAATCATGTGAGTTCTCTCGACCTCGACAAGCTTAACAATATGAGCAGCCCAAAACCTCAATTAATCTACTTTCTCGAGCTAGATTGATAGGATTGAATTCAGATTCACTCTCTCAAGTTGAACCAATGATAACTCAATCACTACAATCATCAATCGATAGTCTTAATTCTAAAACTTCTTTCTCAAGCAAGCCTAGAATACTAAATTAAAACTACATTTGCAACTACAATTCATGGATTAAAACACAACTATCAATAAAACTCACTTCAAATCAACATTGAAATCAGTAAATACTTACACCCATAAGATAATTAGAACATTTAATCACATAATCACACCCTAAGAAAGGGGGTTTTAGCCACACATTATAAAAGGCAAGAAAGTATTACCAACTATACTCTCCATCAGCTAGGTAACAAAATTCAAGTCTTCACAATGCTTGGAATCAACTTAAAATCAAAACCCAGTTCGAAATTCTACTAAAAAACTACTAAGAACAATGTTTGGATAAAAAACCCAAAGTTAGAATGTGTCTCCACTTTCAGAACTTTCAACTCTCTTTAAAACTCTTTTAAAAATCACATTTATACTTTTCCAGATTTTCACCCTTTGGACCAATCGGCGGAGTAAGTCGTCCATCGCCGACTAAGTTGGCGATGCGCCAAGTATCCTCTACCATCGCCTTCTTGAAATGATTTTTCACCATTCACCTTCTGTAATTTTAGGCGATCAGGATCTCCTTCGCCGAGTTGCACCTTCCATCACCGAGTTGGCTTTCTCCCAGGGCTGGCCTTATGGAACATTTGGTGAGCTGAATGACCACTCGACGGTTCGCTGAGTGGTCTTGGCGATCATCAGATTTGTCCTTCTTCAACTTCTTCAACATTTTCACTCTTTTTTGTCCGGTAATGTCCTTGCCTTGCTCTTTTGCCTTCATTGCTGGAAAATAAACACTTTAACATAAGTTTTAGAGCATAAAGTAGGCATTGAGGACAATAAAACTATGAAAATAAATCCCCATCCTCGACTCATCAACACCCCCAACTTAAACTTTTGCTTGTCCTCAAGTAAAACACAAGATTAATCAGTTCAACAGAGATGTCTACATATAGTGCTACTTAAGACTCAACATGAATGCACATGAAGTTCAATCTACCCATGCAATGTTCAATTATGCACTACAAGTTTCAAATTGTGACTAGCCATCATCAAATAGAATTCAAGTTCACAATGTTATTTTCAAATGCAAGTTCAAGCTCAACAAGAGTAGTTGAATGCCCTCACATCAAGAATGATTCCATGTTCACACTAAGTTTATCAAAATTTCAGAATTCTGAAATCAAAAGCAACTCTCATTCTCTCAAAGATAAACACATGAATGATTTTCTCCATATGCTTGCCTGTATTTTCCAATCAACATGATATTAAGCTCAATCATGATCACAAAGATCTTTCAAGGCTTGTAACAGGGCTGAGGGTAAAGGTATGATCATTTTGGCTTAGTGCCTTCTACCTTAAAAAAACATGGCCTGCATTTCATTCTTTTTCCTTTTCTTACTCTTTTCAATGTTCACAATCCATCCTACGTCTTTTTAAGCATAATTCATCGGATAACCCTTCAATTTTGCTCATTGCACACACTTTATTTCAACAATTCTCTTCTTTTTCGATCTTTTTCTCCTTTCACTTTTCTCTTTTTTTTTATATGGAGGGGTTCCATATTTTTCAACATGATCCTTCAAGGGGGAATTTCTCAAACTGCTTGACTTTCCTTCCTTTTCACTACACCCCCAACTTAGACTTTTAGCCTAAGTTGTCTATTAAAAATAACCAATGCTTCATAAAGATTTTAGGTGGGAAAGAAAGAGGTCAAATGTGTTCAAGTTTCATCTAAAGAAAATGATAGGCTCAAACGGTGCTAATCAAGGTTCACACTCTCACAAGGTGGTCACAAAGAGGTATAATGGCAATTTTGGTTCACTCTCCACAAATGGTGCCTAAGATCATCTCTATCAATCGCCTACATTAGTCGATTGGACAAATGGGGCATGTTCTAGGTATTATCAAGCACACATTTCAAGACAATCTCACCATATACGACATTCAACACAATCATCAAACAAGACTCTACAATTTTAGCTAGCGTGCAACAATCATCACAAGATTTATTTCAACAACCGGCCAGTTAAAATGAGATGCTAAGAGTTCACACATGACTTATGCAACTCAAATTTGCCTCATCAGAATTGCACACTCATATTGTTCAATTAAGAGCACTATTCAAGTCATCGGTATTGATTGCACCCAATACTCAAATTTGCAAGAGAACAACCACATTTACAAATATCAAGAGGTGGCAAAACCAACATTAATATTTACACCAATGGCTCAATATTAACACAACCCAATGGATCAAAAGCTATTATATACCAAAAAAATCCAGCATTCACAAAAAACACCAAAACAACAATAAAATCCATAAAACATCCCAAAAAGGTAGGTATAAATGTACGTCACCCCACCAAACAAAACAAGTAATTTTCCTCATATATGAAAGAAATAAAAATGTCTTAACAGAAAACTGAGAAAGAGTCAAAATGCCCCTGTCAAGCAAGGCCTGAGGTGAACTCTGCATGTTAGTGACTCCCTTAGTCTGGGCATCAGTGCCCGGCTCAACATCATCCTTAGCTCCACTGGAGCCCAACATTTATGTATCCCTCAAAGACGCCTCTACAGTTGTATGTACCATAGTCCACTCGAGGTCCTCTAGATCATCATAAACAGCTGCATCTCAAACACCCAGCTCCTCCTCATCGGTCTCGACCTCTGACTCAGCGTCCACATTATCCCTAACAACATTTCCAGTTGTAGTAGCCGGAGGAATCTCATAATTGGCCGGGAAATTTTCACTCTGGACCTCAAGAGAGGTCCACTGTGACGAATAACATCGAGAGATCTGTGGACTTCAGCTCATCCAAATCACGCCTCAACCCCACAATATCGTCCTTCAAGGCCGTCACATCATCATACTGCATCATGCCCTACTCACAAGCCTCCACTCTCACCGTGAGGGCATCCAATGCAAGTCTACATCATTTGTAGACAATCTCTTCTCCTCCAACATAGTCCTTAGTCCCGCGGCCTTCAGTCTGATCAACGACTAAGGAGGAGGATCCTTAACTGGTGGTACCTGCTTTGCTACCTGTACTGGAGGTGGAGGAGGCGTAGGAGGCATCGAAATCCGAGCTGGATCATGTAAAGATTTGGAGTGTAGCTCCACTCTCCTAGTCTGGAGGGTCTAATCATCCTCTTGCTCAGATGTTGAGGATGGAGATTTAGCACCCGAGTTGCCCTCACTTTCAAAAGTAGTGAGGTGGGTAGCATAGATGTTCATGTAGTCAGATCTCTCCTCCGTTGGTGTGGGCACACCTAGCCCCTTGCCCTTTCCTTTCCCAATCAGAGGGATTTTGGCCTGTGTTGTCCGAGAGGGTGCAACCTCCTCATTTATAATAATACCCTTAGCATGCTTTCAGGGTGGTTGATTCCTTCCAGGTGCCTTGGGTCTAGCCATTCTTGCAAACAACATCGAATTCGTTAGGCTTAGTTCGAAAAATATCAAAGTTGAAAATTTGTGCAAGAAATCTCGCTGAATCATTCGGTGAGTCGCCGAACCCATTTGGTGAGCCAAGTCGGGCTCGCCGATTGTTCTAGGCTAAAAAAATACCAGAAATCATCTGGTCGACGATGTTAAGGGCCTTTCGGTGAACTAAAGGTAGATTGATGAATGTTATAAAATATTTTTCAAAATTAAGGGCTTAGAA
Source organism: Solanum stenotomum (assembly GCF_019186545.1). Classification (NCBI taxonomy): domain Eukaryota; kingdom Viridiplantae; phylum Streptophyta; class Magnoliopsida; order Solanales; family Solanaceae; genus Solanum; species Solanum stenotomum. Next base: position 34,953,613 of record NC_064287.1, read on the forward strand.
ATGTGATCTAAGGGACATTCAGCGAGTCACCGAGTGAACTCGACGAGCTCAAGCATATCGCCGAATGTTACAAAAACATTTCACCCATTTTTAAGGATTAAAAAGGCAATCCAAGTGTATTTGGGCGAACCGCCAAACTATTCGACGAGCTCGACCCAGCTCACCGAACAGTCCATCGTGCCAGATGTTGACCCCAACCTCTAATTTCTAACCTACAACTCATGAGAACAAAATTAAACACCTATTCTACGCAATTAAAACCAGACACATACTACCCATGATCTCGGGGTACTCAGACTTTCCCCAATTTGGCCAAAATTTACCAGTTGATGTCTTTTAGCCTTAAGAATGACGTCACCCGCTCTATCATTGGGCAAAATCAGTCGATTACTGCACTTGGGGTTACTCAGACTTCACCCACGCTAGAACCAACAATAAAACACCACAACCCATAATTTTAATCATGAAAACACAAGTGATTTCACAAATATAGGCTAACAAACACAAATCGGGACCTCATAGCATAAATTAATTACAATCATTCCAAAAAAGCACTGATATTACATAAACAACACAATAGGAATACGATCATGCATTCGAGGCTACAAAAAATTAATGGAGGGGTTCGGAAAACTAACCTCAAGAGTAGATAACTGACGCTAGGCTAGAAAATCAACACGCAAAAAGCACAAACTCTTTCCCTGAGCAATTGATCTCACGCAAAACAATAAGACTATAAATCTAAAATATAATTGTGAAAGTGCAAAAGTCGAAAAATAGGAAATAAAGGGAGTTTTTGAATTTTAAAACGGTTTACGCCTTTTGACCCTTCAGTTCGCTCACCAGTTGGCGACACTCACTTATGTCGCTTACCATTCGGTGATGCGCCAAACTGCTCTTTTGTTCACCGAAGTTTACAGAACCTCCAGCCATTCAGTTGGTCCAAAAGGTGATCCAGATCGGGCTCGCCGACCTATTCGGTGAGTCTTTGATTGGTGCCTAGGCTCGCCTAATTACTTCTTTTCCTAAAATTTTGAATTTTCAACATACACATTCAACACTCGTTATTCAAACAACAGTATTAAAACATAAAATCTTCGGTTGCCTCCTAAGATGCGCCTTATTTAATGTCGTGGCATGACGAGGATACTCATTCACAAATCATTCTTTGGGTTAACCAAGGTATTACTTGGTAGACTTCCTTTTTTTCCTCTGATTTAAATGGGACGAGATTTGGCCCATCTGCGTTTCTAGTTGCTTAATGGATATCGAGTGGGAAATAATCGTCTGGTTCAGAGATGAGACGTTGTCTTTCATTTCTTTTAGCACCTTGTCTGAGCCTTCCACTTTGTTGAGAATACGTGCTAGCATATCCTCCGTGCGGAAATTTTTAGGATCATCCCTTTGCTCTTTTGGCTTTTGACGCTCATGCGGGGGTACATAGCGATTGTTGTCGCCATCCCGCTTCTTCTAGTTAGTCCCACGGTCACACCACTACCTATCACAGTCTTTCCAAAGTTCATCACGCTCTCTATTCCAACCTTGGTTCCTGCCCGGCCTTGGATAGTTCGAACGGAAACCTCTTCCTTGATTTGCTAGCAAATGCACTTCCTCATTATATAATGCCTCAAAGTGTACATCATCGGGGTTCACCCCACTAACTCCAACCGCATTCACATCTTTAGAACCACTACCCATGACATGTTTTGGCAATACATCCATTTGGGTCATCATTTTAGCCATGTTTTCATCTCGTTCTTGGTCCTTTTCAATTCACTCCTTTGTCATCCTAAAATTCAAAGGAGACACTTGATCTACCCTAGTGTATCAAGCACGGTTGATCTTTGCCATTCCATCAATGATAGTAGATATGATTTCAAAAGGTTGCTGCATAATTCCTCCTTGGACAATTGATCAGCCACACTTTTGTTGACTGAATCTAGACTCCAGTAGAAATGTTGTAACAGCACGTTGTTCGGGAGTCCATGAGTTGGACATTAGAGTAGCAACTTATGGAACTACAACCATGTCTCATGAATTGGCTCACCATCCAATCTTTTGAAGCCTTGAATATTATCTCTCAATGCCATCATCCTCGAAGAAGGGAAAAACCTTGTGTAGAACGCTTCAGTGAGCTCTTCCCAAGAGGTAATTGAGTCCCTAGGTAGGTCGGCTAACCACTTGATTGCCTCTCTCGCCAGAGAAAAAGGGAACAATCAAAGTCGAACTTACTCTTGGGTGAAGGAAAATGGACCACAAATGTCCACAAAATTTTGGATGTGGTCATGGGGATCCTCATAAGCTAGAACGACAAGCAAACCCTCCATTTACAACAGCTGCAACATCGTGCTAGTCACATGAAAACCACATTTCGCACGACCAGAGGCAACCGGATAACAAGAACACTACCTAACTGAGCTTAATTTACATCGTTTAAGTTAACGATGTCATCATTGTGTCCAAGCTGGCTAGTGTTCCTTCGTTGACACTCATCTCATCACTTGTTCCAAGGAAACAAATAACAAACAAAGATAAATTGGTTCAACTATAACACAATAAGATCACAACCAAACTTCACTAAAAGAATTCTAAACACCACTCCCCAATAGCGGCGCCATTTTTTATAATGCTCAACTACATTTCATCCAATTTTAAGTGTAGGCGGTCGCAATCAAGTATAAACCCAACAAAGAGTTAAGGTCAATCCCACAGGGAGTGGTATGGAATATAGTTCAGTTACGAAGTAAAGAAAGTATTCTAGTCGTTTGTAGAAGTAAACATTATCGAAACACATTAAAGTAAATTTCAGGGGTTGACAATAAATGTCAGATAGGGGGTTTGGAGTGAGCAATTAACAACTACAAAAATAGAGTAGTAATCAAGTAGAGAGGGATTATTGGGGATATGATCGATTAAATGCTAATTTTGCTATATTTAATGATTATAATTTACTAAAAGATGTTGACTCTTAGCGGGTAGGCTAGGCTTTAAGTGTAATAGCCATCTCTCGATCAACTAACACGAATCAGGCTAGTTCTCTCGAATCTTGACAAGCTTAACAATATGAGCAGCCCAAAACCTCAATTAATCTACTCTCTTGAGCTAGATTGGTAGATTGAATTCAAATTCACTCTCTCAAGCTGAATCAATGATAACCCAATCACTGCAATCATCAATCGATAGTCTTAATTCTAAAACTTTTTTCTCAAGCAAGCCTAGAATACTAAATTAGAATTGCATTTGCAACTACAATTTATGGATTAAAGCACAACTATCAAGCAAACCCACTTCAAATCAACATTGAAATCAATAAATACTAACACTCATAATCTAATTAGAACATTTAATCACATAATCACACCCCAAGAAAGGGGGTTTTAGCCACACATTATAAAAAGCAAGAAAGTATTACCAACTATATTCTCCATCAGCTAGGTAACAAAATTCAAGTCTTCACAATTCTTGGAATCATTTTAAAATCAAAATCCAATTTGAGTTCTACTAAAAAACTATTAAGAATAGTGTTTGGATAAAAAAAACCAGAGTTAGAATGTGTCTCCACTTTCGTAAATTCCAACTCTCTTCAAAAACTCTTTTAAAAATCACATTTATACTCTTCCAGATTTTCACCCTTTGGACCAATCGGTAAAGTAAGTTGTCTATCGCCAACCAGGTCGGCGATGTGCCAAGTATCCTCTTCCGTATCCTTCTTGAAATGACTCTTCACCATTCACCTTCTGTAATTTTAGGCGTTCAGGATCTCCTTCGCCGAGTTGCACCTTCCATCGCCGAGTTGGATTTCTCCCAGGGCTGGCCTTCTAGATCATTTGTCGAGCTGAATGACCACTTGGCGGTTCATCGAGTGATCTTGACGATCATCAGATTTGTCCTTCTTTAGCTTTTTTTCTTTTTTGTTTTGGTAATGTCCTTGCCTTTTTCTTTTGCTTTCATTGTTGCAAATAAACACTTTAACATCAGTTTTAGAGAATAAAGTAGGCATCGAGGACAATAATACTATGAAAATAAAGCCTCAAATGAGTCGAAATCCCCAACTCAACATGGACCATTCTGAATAATAACTCCACCATTTACTGAATCACAAGATGAAATCCCAAATGAGCAAGCATGTGAATATCACGAACTGACTCATTCTTCTCCTCCTTAATGTAAACAATACTATTCATAGACAACATGTTGAGAACATCTACCACTACATTGATTTTATCTGGATGGTATAAAACATTCATGTCATAGTCTTTCCACAATTCAAGCCATCTTTCGTAATGAAGCTAACTTCTTCTAATTGACATATTGGAGACTCTTATGGTTTGTAAACACGTCCATATGAACACCATACAAATATTGCTTCCAAATCTTTAAGGCAAATACTATTGTTGCTAAGTCGTGTAGTTCTTCTCATGAACCTTGACCTGCCTGGAAGCATGATGTTTGCGTAATCAAGACAAAACTTCCGATTCAAGTGTCTACGATAGTACAATAGTAATATAACCCAACCGAATGAGTTGGGGTCGAGTCCCAAGAGAGAGATTTATGAGAATTAAGAGTTAAGTGCGAATATGCTAGAGTCAACCATAGCTAAACACATTATCGAGTAAAAACATGATAAATTAAGAGGTTGACACGAATGTCAATTATCAATGGGGGGTTTGTATTCAATTAATGAACAAAAATAGTGAAAACACAATGATGTGAATATAGGAGACGGGATTCTTGGGATGTGATAGGAATACAGGATAAACTACACAATCGGGTAATTGCTATTGATAATCAATTGCTGAACATTTGTAACTAGGCTAGACTTTAGTGGGGTAAATTCTCTCTCGAGCAACTTACCCCGAATCAACTCGGTTTCTCTTGAACATCGAGTTGCCTCTTTTAAGCATAGCGTACGCCTTAGCCCATTCACTCTCTCGAGCGGAATATGTTGGAAAAGCCTAGGATTCACTCTCTCGAGTTGAACCCATGACGACCCAATAACCACCAGCTATCGATTTAGTAGTCTTAGTTTTAAAACCTCTCTTTCGAGCAAGCCAAAAACACTAAGATGAAATCGTATTTGCAACTACAATCCCATTAAGTTCAAACACAACTACTAAACGAAATCACATTTAAACAACAAATAGACTAACAATAAGCAATAACCAATAGGAAATTTAACCCATATTCACAAAATCACACTCCAAGAATTGGGGTTTTAGCTAGACATAGAAAAAAGGAATAAAATGATACCAAATCGAAGTAACATCAACTAGTATGATTTATATTCACTTAAATCGAGTCTAAGATGAAGAATCTTCAATACTCACTTCCAATTTCTTGGAATTGGAAGTCTTCAAGTCTCCCAAAGCTAAGCAAAAATATTATTTACTTGAAAACTTAGAAAATAAAATTGTTGTATCTGAAATTGTATACTAAGATAAAAATTCAAACTAGTATTTAGTTGTCAAAAAATGTGCTGCGAAGGATCACTCGGCGCAGTTAGTCGGGATCGCCGATGTACTCGGTGATCCGTCCTTTGGTCTGTTGCATTGCCTTTCAGCTCTTGCCTTCAGCATCTTCGCATTATGGTCATTGGGCGATATAGTACTGCTTTGCGAAACTGTTCGGCGACAGGCTGACTGCTCCTTTTCATCGTCGACTTGATCTTTTCCTTCAGGGCTCAGCACACTTGCAAATTTGGGCGAGGTAAAGGCCATTCGGTGACTCGCCGAATGCATTAGGCGATCCTTATGCCTTCTTTTCTTCGTCTTTTCAACCGTTTTGTTCCTTTTTGCCAAGTAGTGTCCATGCTTTGCCTCAAACTTCAAATACCTGAAACTTAAGGATTTACATCAGTTATTGAGACAAAATATACATTTAAGGACACAAAATCTATTAAAATGATGCCCTAAATGAGTCCAAATTATGGACTCATCAACACCCCCAACTTAAACTTTCGCTTGTCCTCAAGTAAATCTCAAGTTCGGCATATGTCTCAAACAATGCTACACAAGACTTAACCATGAATGCACACACAAGACTCAATTTACTCACGCGAAGATCAAATGTGCACTCAAAGTTTCAAATTGTGACACACCATTATCAAAGAATCTCACTATACTTGCTTCAAATGCAAGTTCAAGCTCAACAAAGGAAATCAAATGCCCTCACAAAAAGGATGATTCCATATTCACACACAATGGTTCAACAATTTAAAGTTCAGAAATACAATGCAACGCACACACTCACTAAAAAGAACACAATCCATGCTTTCACCCATAGGTTTGTTCCTATTTTTCAATAGACAATTGTTTCAGCTCACTCATGATAAAAAATGTCTTTCCAAGGCTTGTAATGGGGCTGAGTGCAAATGTATGGTCATTTAGGCTCAGTGACTTTCATCCTCATGAAATGTGGTGCTCACAACACTTCCTTTCCTTTTCTTTCATCATTTTCTTTAGTGCTCATAAGTCATCTCATTATTCACTTTCCATGGATTGTTCGGAAACCCCATTTCTTTTGTACTTTATTCCACAACTTTTTCATTCTTTTTTCTTTTTCTTTCTTTTATTTCCCTTCTTTTTTTATATGGAGGGGTTCCATTTTTCTCAAAACCATGGGTTAAAGGAGACTTTTCTTGCACTTCTTGACTTGCCTTCTCTTTTCACCACACCCCCAACTTAGGCTTTTGGCCTAAGCTGGCTATTCAATCAATCCACAAATCAAGAGGATTATAGGTAGTGGATTAAGGGAGGTCATGTTTTCATAGTTTCTTCCAAAGAAAGGTAAGGTTCAAGGGGTGTTCAAAAGAGGTTCACACACTGACAAGGTAGGCCACAAAAGAGGTATATGTCAAATTGGCTCACACTCTTTGAAGTTGCCTAAGATCATATCAAGAGATAGCCTTACTTAGTCGCCGGACCAACGGGGCAAATTCTAGGTGTTATCATAGATGGTTTACAGTAAGCTCATCACACAAGGCATCGACACCAAAGTCAAACAAGACTCCACACTTTCGCTAGTGTGCATTGTTCATCACAAGAGACTTAATTTGATAATTGGCTAGTCACATCGAGATGCAAAAAGTTCACATATTGTCTATGCAAATTCATTTGGCCTCATCGTAGCCGCACATTCGTGTTTGTTTGATTATGAGCACTATTCAAGTCATCAGTATTGATCAGGATCGATACTCAAATTTGCGAGAGAACAACCACATTCAACACATACAAGAGGTGGAAAGTTTTTTTCGAAAGGGTCAAAAATCATTTTCAATTAGAAGCAAGGAGCCACACGCTCAAACCTTTCACAAAAAGCAGTGTCAACACAATTTAAGCACAAAAACCCAATATATAAACAAAACAGGAATCATAATCAGCACACAAAGGTGGGCCTCACCCCACCACAAATAAAAAATTTGTCCTCAAATGCAAATAAAAATTATCCAACAGTGAAATAAAGCAAAACAAAGAAGGAGGTAAAGAGGGGGTCATGTCTATACAGTCGCTCCGTCTGTCTGGGCATCAGTGCCCGAAGTCACCTTAGGAGGAACAACAGTACCAGATTCACCAAGTTTTGTTGAGTGTGAGTCCGCTAGAAAGACATGCACCGCCCTGCAGAATCCCCGAGCCCGTGAAGGAATATTAGGGTCTAGGGTAATGGTTTTCCTGGCAGAAGTGGGCTTTTTACCCTTGTCTTTCCCAGTAGTTGTAGGTAGTTTCGTAGCTTTGTCTTTCGACGTAGCTGCATCCTCATTTATCGTAATCCCTTTGGCCTTCTCTTGGGCTGGTGTTTTTCTTTCAGCAACTTTTGATTTAGTCATGTTTGCAAAGTCTCGAAGAAAAGTTAGAAAAACTTAAACAAAAGCACAAAAAAACAATTTCAGATAGATTCGCCAAACCAGAGGGCGAATCGCTGAATTTCTTGTGTGAGCTAGATCGAGCTCACCGAAGGAATTAGCTCTAAACACTACAACAAGTAGGCGATTGGGGAACCACTCGACGTGACGCCGATAGCTTTTAGCGAACAAGGACATGCTCGTCGAAAGTTCCCGTGCACAAAGGCTCAGGGGTGCAGACAAAGGGCGAATGAGAAGCCTTTCGGCAAGTCGCCAAATGCTTTTGGCGACATCAAGCTTCTCGCCAAAAGTTATAAAATCAATCATCAAATAAAGCATGAAATCAAAGGAGAGATGGGGACATAAGGCGAACCGCCAAGTAGTTTGGCGAGCTCGACCCAGCTCGCCAAATGGTCCAACATGCCTATTTTCAACCCAACTTCTCAAATTTAACCCCGCAACCCCCAAAAACAAAATTAAATCATGCACTAATCAAATTAAGGTAGGACCCATAACACCCAAACACAACCCCTCAAATTTTAATCCAGTTTAAGACATACATTTACAGGAATTTAACAGTCACAACTACTCGAGCAAGATTATCAAATTAAATCATGCATGTAAACAATCTAATCCTATCAGGCAGGATCAAAACACTTCAACATGATCAGGCTATTGCAAATGAGTATAATTTTTGATAAAATAAACTCGAGGAATAGAAAACCAACCTTTTGTGTCGATAAAGAGAAGATTGAAATGCTAAGCAGCAATGTAATCCAACTCCTAGCACAAATCAACACTAAAAATACAAAAATATAGGAACTAGCGTGCGGGTGTGAGTTTGGGAAGATAAAAAGTGAGGGAGAGTGAAAGAATTAGCAGTCTTAAACCTTTGGCCTATTTAAAATCGTTTAGTTATCGCCCATTCGATGACATTAGTTGTGCTCGCCGATATACTTGGCGACACGCTGAGTGGTTACTTACCCCACCAAGTTTTATAGGATCTTCAGTCAAAGTGAGGGTCAAAACGGCGGTCTACATTAGAATCACCGACCTCCTCGGCGATTTGCCAAGTTGCTCTTGGGCTCGCCGAGTTTTACAGGCTCCAAGTTGAAATTGTGTTGAGCCAAATGGTGGATCAACTCGGTCACGCTGACCTCTTTGGCGATACACCCACTAGATCATTTGTTCGCCAATCCTGCATTTTTCAAATGTGGTACACACTCAAACCTGCAAAATCGACACACCATTATTTACAAAAGCAAAACTAAAGTATTTAAGGGGTTTTGGGTTGCCTCCCAAACAACCCCTTACTTAACGTCTTGGCACGACGCAAGTCAACACTCAAATTCCAATTTTGGGGCTAGCCATAGTATCACTAGGCAACCCCCTGTTTTGCTGCGAGTAGAGGTGAGGCAACGCATGACCCATAAGGGTTTCGAGCAGTTGGATAGATCTGGAATGAGAACCAATCATATTTTTCATTACTTTGACGCTCTCATTCATCTCGTCCAGTACTCCATCATGCTCAGTTACCTTGTGGAGAATGATTGAGAGCATTCCTTCGACACGTTTGTTCTCGTTGTCCTTAAGCCTTCTTCGCTCATGAGGAGAGATGTTTTTATCCTTCCTTTTGCATAGGACTTCGATTTCCACTATATTTTTGGCCAACTTATCCAGTTGAGTCATCAACGTGGCCAACATGAAGTCCTTCTCTACTTCTTGGTTCTTCTCGGCCATGTGATTAAGCAGTTGGACTGCTATCACATATGGCTATTTTGCAATGCCACTCGGAATGAGTTGATCTGTCAACACCTTGTTTCTGGGACCAAGATTTCTATAGAAACAATCAAGAAGGACTATATAGGGAATTTCATGAGTTGGGCATTGGGTTATCAGTTCTTTAAACCTTGCCCATGTCTCATGGATCCGTTCACCTTCCAATTGTTTGAAGGTTAGGATGTGATCCCTGAACATCATTACTTCTAATGGAGGGAACTCCATTTGATCGCGAGTTATGCTCAATAGACTCACCTCTTCTGCTGTAAAGCACACACAAGCAAAACACAAAACTAAAAGTTAAGTGATTAAACTACGACTAACAAAAGCAAAATTCGACTTTACTAATAATTCTCAAGTAACACCACTCCCCGGCAACGGCGCCAATTTGATGTTTGTGTAATCAAGACATAACTTCCTATTCAAGTGTCTACGATCGTACAATAGTAATATAACCCAACCGAATGGGTTGGGGTCGAGTCCCAATGGAGCGGTTTCTGAGAATTAAGAGTTAAGTGTGAATATGTTAGAGTCAACCATAGCTAAATATATTATGGAGTAAAAACATGATAAATTCAGGGGTTGACACGAATGTCAATTATCAATAGGGGGTTTGTATTCAATTAATGAACAAAAATAGTGAAAAGACAAAGATGTGAATATAGGAGACGGGATTCTTGAGATGTGATAGGAATACGGGATAAACTACACAATAAGGTAATTGCTATTGATAATAAATTGCTGAACATTTGTAACTAGACTAGACTTTAGTGGGGGTAAATTCTCTCTCTCGAGTAATTTACCCCAAATCAACTCGGTTTCTCTCGAACACCGAGTTACCGCTTTTAAGAACAACCTCCGCCTTAGCCCATTCACTCTCTCGAGCTGAATGTGTGGGAAAAGGCCTAGGATTCACTCTCTTGAGCTGAACCCATGACGACCCAATAACCACAGGCTATCAATTTAGTAGTCTTAGTTTTAAAACCTCTTTCTCGAGAAGCAAGCCAAAAACACTAAGATGAAATCGTATTTGCAACTACAATCCTATTAAGTTCAAACATAACTAATAAACAAAATCACATTTAAACAACAAATAGACTAACAATAAGCAATACCCAACATGAAATTTAACCCATATTCACAAAATCACACCCCAAGAATTGGGGTTTTAGCTAGACATAGAAAAAAGGAAGAAAATGATACCAAATCGAAGTAGCATCAACTGAGTATGATTTATATTCACTTAAATCGAGTCTAAGATGAAGAATCTTCAATACTCACTTCCAATTTCTTGGAATTGGATGTCTTCAAGTCTCCAAAAGCTAAGCAAAAATATTCTCTACTTGAAAACTTAGAAAATAAAATTGTTGTATCTGAAATTGCATACTAAGATAAAAATTCAAATTAGTATTTATTGTTGTCAAAAAATGTGCTGCAAAGGATCACTCGGTGCAGTTAGTCGGGATCGTCGATGCACTCGGCGATCCACCCTTTGGTCTGCTTCATCGGCTTTTAGCTCTTGCCTTCAGCATCTTCGCATTCTGGATCATTGGGTGATATAGTACTGCCTTGCGGAACTGTTCGGCGACATGCCGACTTCTCCTTTTCATCGCCGACTTGATCTTTTCCTTCGGGGCTCAGCACACTGGAAATTTGGGCGAGGTAAAGGCTATTCGGTGACTCGTCGAATGCATTAGGCGATCCTCAGGCCTTCTTTTCTTCGTCTTTTCAACCGTTTTGTTCCTTTTTGCCAAGCAGTGTCCATGCTTTGCCTCAAACTCCAAATACATGAAACTTAAGGATTTACATCAGTTATTGAGACAAAATATGCATTTAAGGACACAAAATCTATTAAAATGGTGCCCTAAATGAGTCCACATTGTGGACTCATCAAAGCATGAGTGATGACCTTATCATGTTGCATTAATCCACAACCAAGGTCAATTCAAGAAGCATCACTGTAAATTACAAACTCATATGAACCCTTTGGTAGTGGAAAAACTGGAGCTGAAATAAGTCGAGTCTTCAACCCTTGAAAACTCTTCTCACAAGTTTTGGACCACTGAAATTTGACCTTCTTCTCTGTTAGTTTAGACAAAGGAAAAGTAATAGAGGAAAACTCTTTGAAAAATTTCTTGTAGTTTTTGACACCCAATATTGACCCTATGCAATTCAAGTAAATTATTGAGCTTTTTCACTTTTAAATAATTTGAAATATTCATGTACGAAAAAATAAATAAATATGTTTAATCTTTCTCTAAATAGTTTTGTTAGTTTTCAGAAATAGTTATATATGTCTATATATTGATTTATATATAATCTTCATCTATTATATAAATATTAAATAAATAGCCCAAAAATAATGTTTCATATAAATACATATTTATTTCTTTTAAATTAGCTAATTTTATAATTATGTATAATTAATCCTCTATTTTAAGCAATTAACTTATGTCTTAATAATTATTTTGTCTTGTTTGAATTAGGCCTAACCCATCGGTGCCCCCTTAAAGTTGGCACGATGTTTCACTTAGACACCTTAAATGGACAATGTTCAATTTAGACACCTCATGTAGGGTTCCACTGTGTCATTTTGATACTTTTTCTAATATCAACAAAAATATATAATGTGTGTATGTTACAGTCGCAAATGACATGTAAAGTGACAAACTAAACGACGACATTTGTCATTTATGCTAAAAGTAATTTTTAAATAATTAATTTTAAGTTTGAAATAAAAACTGACCAATGAATTAATGACACATCATATTTTCCCCAAATAATAACAAAAAAAAACAAATAAAAGAAAGCTCCCCCGAATTGTATTCTCCACAGCCCGCCCCAATCGTCTCCTCCAAAGCCCCCACCCACCCCACAAATAATACCAAAATATCCCTCTTGCTAGTCTTCTCCAAATACCCACCCACCCCCACTCCAAATACCCTACCTCTATTTTGTGCACCGTTTCATTACCCAAGAAAAATCCTCCAAATACTCCCTCCCGTTCTTGTCTTCTCCGAATGCCTCTACCCCTTTTGCAGAAAAAAATTACTTGAAAATGGATTTGAATTAAAAACTCAACCTCCATTGAAGGATTTTAAGCTTGAAAAAAATGGTGGGGGGTGGTGGCTCGAAAAATGGAGAAGAAGAAGAAGAAAAAAGTAAAATAAAAAATGGCTAAATTAAGCCTTTCACGCGCTATTGCTGAGTGTATCACACTCACTTTGACATGTCAGCAAAAAGTGTTGAAATGACACAACGGGACTATACATGAGGTGTCTAAAATGAATATCGTCCAATTGAGGCGCCTAAGTGAAATTTGGTGCCAATTTTAGGGGGTCACCGATGGATTTGTCCTTTGAATTAAGAACCTCCAATAATTAATCAGTAATAATCCATTTCATTTTAATTCTAGTCAAATTTAGTTAATTGACTCAATTTGGTTATACCTATGTCCAATCCGGTTAGAATAGCAACTCAAGTGGCCAAATTTTAAATAATATGGGTCATCCTCTTAATTCTTACACACCTGCACAGAGTGCACACATACACTTACAATTACACACTCTCCCACGCTTTCCTCTCTCTTTTCCTTTTCCAACCCTAACGCTCGTCCCTCTCTATTCTGAAGAACAAAATACTCTCTCTTCCCATTTACCGTTTTGTTCATCTTTTCCAACAAAAACAATCCATAACCCTAGAAATCCTAGTTGCATGGCGCCGACCCCCCCCCCCCATCACATGACTTCCCTTTTCCCCTCTATTTGGCATCCAACCCATAAACCTAGACATTCTAGTTGTGCGGCGTCGACCCCCATCACATGACTCCTTTTCCCTCTTTTAGACATCCAAAGCTGCCAAAGTAGTGTTCACTGTTCAACCTCGAAAACCGCTAGATTCAAGCTTAATCTGTTGAATTCTCGTACACTCAGCCGGCCTCATCTCTTGACCTCTTCAAATAGAATTTCAAAAACTCAAACTTCACTCATCCCCCCTCCCCCCAATTTAACTCTATAAAATCCCCTCTTATCTTCTGATTTGGATACGGTGGAGAGTCGATAAATTAAGTTAAGAACAATGCGTTCCTCACAATATTTGAACTATCAAAAGGTCTGCATCTTGCTTTCGAATCTCTTCTTGTTCTTCGGAGTTTCTCTGTGGTTGGTGAAGTCCTCTTACTCATCATCTCAATCCACTGCTCCAAAAAAGGTAATTTACGAATCTCTTTTCATGTGTGTTCTTTAGGAATTCTGGGATATAAGCTTAGGTATTACAGTTCTATTATGAATAAGTATTTATTTCAATGTAGTGTTTTTTTCTTATTTTCTAAGCTTGATATTTTGGCTCTTAGATATGGAATCTAGTTCATATATTTAATGTCTTTTCGATTCTACTTCAACTCTTTATTACCTGTTTAACCTAGTTTAATTCGTATATTTATGTCTAGAACTCATGTTATGACTTCATTTTTCTTCAAATAAAGGCTGAGGTTTAAAGTTTTAATCTGTTGATCCTTTCAAAATTTGAATCTAGTTTAGCTTAAAAGCTTAAAATTTGGTTAGTTTTTTTGTTGTGGAAGTGGTAAGTATAGCTACTATGATGGTCATCTTTTGAATTGATTCCTTTCCTTGCTTATTATTATATGATATGATGTTGTGACTCTATTCACATTTGAGACATGCTTGGTTCGATCCTGAAGAATGGGGTGTTGTTTATCAGTTTGAGATTAGCATCAAGATGCAAAGGAACATATCATTATGTCATGACCCACCACATCATCATGTTACTTAAGCATAACGTGGCATAAATTTGTCCATATAGAAGGCTTACATTGGAAGAACAATAGTACTTGGTCGAATATTCTAGAAATATAGGGAGAATTCATTGGAAGACCTTAGAATTTCATGGATATACAAGGAAAGTCCTTACAACATTCTAGTTGTGTATAGTATTCTAGAATGAAGACTTATTTGTAAAGATGTAGGGACTCATATAATAATTATTATTTACATATTAGCCCCTAAATTAGTACTATAATTAGAGGGAAAAACATTTGTAAATTTATCAAGCAAGAATCAAGCAATCTTCCGAGAAATATAAAAATATTCTTATGAATTATCTTATGTCTTTATTCATTCTCTTAGAAATCAAGTATTAAAAGGCTTACTTAAGCTTGCAAGATCGTGAAAGATTCATGAGCGAGTTCTGACAACATGGTATCAAAGTAGAGGTTGATACTAGGGGAATGACAAATGAGGGAGACATCAATGTTGCTAGTACCACCAATGTTAGATGGTAGAAAGAAGCACCAAAAAGGGAGGAAGTATCTTAAGAAGAATGAGGAATTGTTTTCTGACCCTATAGTAAGCAATGCTCTAACATCCCATACACATTCAACCACTATGGCAAGTGATAATGAACGTAAAGAGCAACACATAAACGTTACGCCTGGAATATAGTAGATTGTGAGGGTTGACACGACAAGGCAAGCTGTGGATATTTTAGGCAGACACTTGAATAGGGTCAATGACAAGTTCAAGACTTTAGAGGAGAATGACAACATTCGCAAAGAGTTGGAGGCACGTAAGCATGCGGAATATGAGATGAAGGAAATCAACACTTCCTTGGAGTGTCGGCTCATGGATGCATTATGTACAATTGAAACCATGATGGTCGAGATGGAAGCGCTCAAGGGATGAACTGAAGCTGGAGGATCTGCGATGTCCAATGGAAATAGAGAGGCCAAGATTCAGGCTCCCAAGACACCAATGTTCAAAGGCACTCGTTACGTGTAAGAGGTGGAGAATTTTCTTTTGCACTTGGAGAATTGCTTCAAGTATAACAAATTGAAGAGGGATGCGAACAAAATCAACAATATCGTGTTGTACCTTTCGAAGATGGCCATGCTCTAGTGGAAGCAAAAGAAGTTTGAGATAAGGAAGGGGTTTTGCACCATAAACACATAGGATCATGTCAAGACCCAAGCTACATTCTAAATGTGACATGGTGAATAAAGTGTTGAGAGACCCTATACAATCCACTTGACATAAGTAATACTAAGAATTGAGAGAAAACAAGATAATAGTCTCAATCAACATCATTTATACCAAAGAAACAATGTAACTCATAAGTCTGACATAAGCCTCTAAAATCATAGTACGTGGCTAGGACAAACCCCTAGCTCACAAGGAATTTGAAAACTACAATGACATGAAAATAAAGTAACATATGTGGCATGAACCTCAGAAGATGAGGACTCACCAATCTTTAATGTAGAATCAATCCACCAGCTACGTGCGTGTGAAGGAATATTCAACCCTATATTATAAAGCAATATAGGCACACAAAATGGTATACGTTAGTACATTGAATGTACCGAGTATAAGGAAAATGCATAAACATAAATGTGACAATATAATGGACTTAAAACATAAGAATGCATGACCAAGTAAAGCGTAATAAATCTTATCAAACAAAAATCATGAATCATGAAAATAAAGTCAATGCAACATTTGAAGGGTCAAAAGAAAGCTTTAGTCAACTCATTTAGGAAGTCATCAAAACCTTTGAAGAAATTATAGTTTATTTGTGGGATATTTTACCATTAATCAACATAGATCATGTGAGCTATATACATGAAATCCGGTGTCTTCACCACACCAAAAGGAGGTTTTCCTACTTGCCAAGGTAAGAAGCATACATATTAGCTTAGGTGGATCCACTAGCTATGTCTATCAAAGACAAGTCCTATGGGGGCACGTAGTTAGGGACAAAAAGATTGCTTTAAAGATTAAACCTATACTAACAGTAAAACCTCCATCTCAAAGTCCTCTTGATGCTAGTAAAATCTAAACGGAAAAGATACATAATCATATCATAACATAGTACTTGGAAAGGTAGGAATCTATCAATACCAACCTAATCATAGCTTTATATCATAGAATATTTCCTTTCAAAACTATGATTTATTAACATGTTCATAAATACACTTACCTATCTAATGTCACTCCCCGAGGCTACCCCCTAGACGTTACACGGGACCTAGGATCACGAGTGACCCTAAGCTATCCTTGAGTCTGGCATATCACAAGCATACTGAATAGATAACAAAGATAACCAAAAGCACAACTGAATACTGATTCTATGTATGAACGCATCTACTACTGATGAGTTGTTGGGACAAGTCCCCAACTAACTCTAAAAATACTGAAAATAAACTAAGTAAACCAAGCATAAAGAAACATCATCGAACTATGCTGAGTATAAGTTGGAAATTGAACTAAGTGTGCCTAAACCTTCATCATAAAATGATGTAGCGCAAAGTGTGCGTCAGTACTTGGAATGTACTGAGAATGCATGATATAGATACTACGTTGAAGAATGATATAACTGAGAAATATAATAATGAGCATGGAAATATACTGTACTAAAATGTAACTGAAAATCTAAGCTAAATGCAATGACCAAGTACTAAGTATGCAGCTAATATGTTGAACTGAATACTGATAATATGGTCAATGCAATGAAATGTTGACTATGGGAGCTACTATTAACCGACATAAACCACGTGAGGTAAACGTGAAGTCCGATGTATACGCCTCATCGAGAGGACCCAATATACCTTGTCAGGGGTATAGAGGCATGACTTTGGCGTGATCACTGAATCTGATGCCAAACTAAGGGGACTTATGAACCTACGTGGGCACATAGTTCTGGGACTTGAGGGTACGCTGAACCCTAGTCCAATTCGGTGCTAAGTCTACTCCCAACTGGATATTCATAAATCTAAAATGCATTAAATACTAAATAGCTCAAAATACTGACATGTTAACTGAGAAAGCAACATTTATATACTGAGAATATGACATTCGAAATCTGAAGCATGAATTTCTGTTTGGTTGGCCTAGCAAGTATAATTCATGAACTAGGATAAATTTACACAAGCTAGGGTTCTGAGTGCTATGCATGGAATTATACTAAATCATCAAGAAACAAGCTATTTAGATTAAAGGAACCATGATCACAATAAATCTTGAAAATCTAGAAACCTTAGGTCTGAACAATTTATGAGAAATCGAAGAACTAACTGAATTCTAGAGACCTAATGGGTGAAAGGAACCCACTAGTGACATTCCACTTACCTGGTGACGAAATCTATGGAGAAATCCTTTGGATTTTGGGGATGAACTTCGAAGCCTGCTTGTTCCTGGGAGAAGCGGTTGACTTTTCCTCTTCTTTTCGCTCTAAGTTGGGTGATTTTTGGAGAAGGAGGGTTTTGGGTATTGTCTGACTAGATTATTAGTCTTAGACTGAGTAAAACGACGTAGTTTAGGCATCAAATGACGTAGTTTAAGTGCCCAAAGCATAGGGGAAAAGACCAAAACAACCTAAACTTAAAACAGACAAAGTTGCCTTTACTATGGGACTGACGGACAGTCAATAGGACTACGGCCCGTCAACTGAGTCGTGGTTATGGCCCTGCCCAATAGGTATCTACTGAAACGAGCGTAACTTTTTACTCCGAGCTTGGATTTTAGCAAACTCGGTGGTGTTAGAAAGAGGACTCAAATATCTTTAATTTAATAGGTTATGGGTTACCTAATTCATTTTGTGCTAAAATATATGACCGTTTGAGGTTGACCCATACCTAAAAGCTGAACTGCCCTATTCACGGCCCACTGCACAGACTGTGTGAAGCACCACGGGCTGTGTAGGCCACCGTGGTTTTTCACAGTGAGTTGTTTGGTTCCTAACCACTTTGACAGCCCACCTGACGAATTGTGTGGAGTTTCAGAACCCGTGAAGGGGTTCATGGTCCTCCACATTCTGCCAAGTATGAACCACGATGGGGGTGACGGGTCGTGGTCCTGTACACAGCCCGTGGACCCCTTCATCGTTCACCATTTTTCCCTTGTTCAGTCTTAGTTAGATTTATGAAGTGTTACAATCTAAGCATCTAAATCATGATCATCTTTATAGTGAGAAAACCTTTCACAAACATTTGATACTTTATCTAAAAGCCTCATTCATTCATAAATCTTCAATCTCATGATGTATACATAATTTCATAATCATAGTGCATATTCATAACATAAGCATATTGTATGGGTTCATGTGAAATCAATTGGAAAACATGTAATTGAGTCAAATTATGCATAATAAGAACGATAATAACAATTGAATCATAATAAATTGAACCCATAAAGATTTGACATAAAATCCTAGAGATTGAGTAAAGTTCTAAAGAAGAATTGAGTATCTTTTGGGACCCAATGGATGTAAGGAATCCATTGGTGAAGTTCCCACATAGCTTAGCAATCAAAGCCCTAAAGAGTAAAGATGAAAACTTGAAGCTTTGAAGAAACCCTAGCCTTTTCCCTTGAGAGCTTTTAGGAGAATTTGGGGAAGATGAATTTGGAGGGAATTTATGTTTTGAATAAATGTGAGGGAATGGGTAGATTCAAGAGAGAAAAATAAGTTATAAGGGTAGTTTTAGGGTCAAAATGACATAGTTTAGAGGTTAAAAGGGTAGGAAATTACCAAAATATCCTTAGTTAAAAACTACCGAACAGTACCTACGGTCCGTAGAAACTTTTGTAGGCCATCTTGGTCATCCATAGAACCAAATACTGAAACCCAAAAATCCATTCAATTTCCACAATTACCTTCTATGGTTGTAGGACTTTCTAAGGGTCGTGGACCCTTTCTTGTAGGACCTTATTTTCCAAAATATATCACCAAATCTGGAACCTTTTCTATGGACCCCTTCCTACGGGCCATAGGGACTTCTACGGAACGTCCTAGTGGTCAGTTGGAAATGTTCAGAAACTCAATTTCCACCTAACCTCGGGACCATTTCCTATGATTGCCTTTGACGGATTGTAGGACCTTGTATGGTTCGTAGGTGGCTTCTGTCGACCCAACATCAGTGCAAAAACTGTAACTTTTCCAATCTTTTTCAACTTACCAATTTCAAAGGTGTTACAATATCTTGTCTAAGACTGGCAATTGGACAGAACCGGATCAACAGGACCGGTTTTACTGGAACTGGGACACGCTATCGAATTTATTTACCAAAATCGAATCTTATCGGAACCGGTTCTTACCGGATCATTGTGTACAGGTATTTTTTTTATTTATTTAACTTTAATTATTATATAATATTATATTATTAATTAATAATATTATATTATTAAAAAACTTCAATTTAAAACTTTAAACTTTAAAGTTTCAATTGAATTTAAGTTTAAACTTTAAAGTTTAAAAATGACTTTAAACTTTAAAGTTTAAAGTTTATATTGAAAAATTGAATTTAATGTTTAAAATTGACTTTAAAGTTTAAAGTTTATATTGAATTTAAAGTTTAAACCTTAAAATTCAATTTTATATTAAAGTTTAAAGTCTAAACTAATATTAAAATAATTGAAAATTAAATTTGTAAAGTGCATTGGATAGTTGGATTAAATATAAAAGACTATTTTAAAAGAAAATCAAGGCGAATAGCCGTATATTTATTCAAATAAATAAATTGTACAATACAAATATTAGAAAGAGACAAAGAGTACATAATCTAGGTATTGAATATTAATTCTTGTACTAAGTACTAACTACTAACAATTGAAACTTTTTTAAAAATCTTTTCGTAACTTTTGTATCATTTCAAAAGAAACATTTTTTGGAACTTGTATTTGTCGTTCTTCTTTCATTGATTCCATGCCATCATCACTATTATCACCAAATATTTCATCTATTTTGTCTTCTATTTGGCTATTTAATTGTGGTAGTCCGGTATTTCTTCTTTCGGCATTGACCCAATCTCGAAACAACACCGATATTTCCAAACTATCCTTTGCTAATGAATATCGATGATCTCCAATCATAAATCTCGCTGCACTAAAGGCTTGCTCCGAAGCGACCGATGATGCTTGAATCACTAGCACATCTCGAACAATCCTAGCACGGGTCGGAAATTAATTTTCATGATTCTTCCACCATACTAATATTGGAGCTTGAAGTTGTCCTTCTTCATGCCTAATCTTTTCCTGTGCCTGATTGAAATATAAATCAAAATCATTATTAGTAGATGATTCAAGCTCAAGATAATCATCCGTATCATCACTTCTAGGCCTACAAGATGGAGGTTCAACTATTGGAATATTTTTTTCCATAGATTTATATGTATTATATAACTTTCTAGCTTTTATATATATGCTACTTTTACAATCTTCAACACTAGGAGTTTCACCATCTTTAATTTCTAAATTTGCATAAATCTTTTCAACCATTCTTTCAACACTTTTTAATTTGTAATTTGGGTTGAAAGTAGTAGCAGTCAAATAGATTTGAGGAATAGGGAAATAATATTTTTTGAATTTTTCAATCATAAAAGCAAGGGAATCTTCAAATCGATCTTTTCCTTTATATTTTGCAAATTCAGATGAAATAGCACAAATATTTACTAAAACAGAAGAAATAGTTGGAAAATATTGGCCAGAAGCAGCATTTGTTGCTTTATAAAAAACACTTATAAAGCCAATTCTTAAATTCGGGTCCGCATTATGAGCATTAAAAACTAATTGTACCGGCTCTTGATAAATATAAGCAACTTGAAGCATTTCAAATAAAGAATTCCATCCAGTGCATATTTCTTTTGGAACTTTTCTATATTCAAGTCCATATTCTTTACAACGATTTTTAAATTCTGTAATTATAGCTTTTATTTTAACTTTAAAAATCCAATTACAAGCAAGTCTAATTTTTTCACAAGAAATTTCCAATTGAGAAATACCATCTTTTACTATCAAATTATACACATGTGCGGCACACTTAATATGAAAAGAATCATTATCAATTGGACAAAGTCTACATTTTAAATAATCAATTGCTTTTAAATTATTAGAAGCATTATCTAAAATGACACTCATTATTTTATCACATATTCCATAAAATTGTAAAATAGAGCTTATTTTTATTGCTATATAAGAACCGGTTTTAGTTTCTTTAACATATTTATATCCTAATATTCGTTTTTGCATGTTCTATTCATGGTCAATCCAATGGACAGTAATTGTAAAATAATCATTACCTTTAGGACTACATCCCATATCAGAAGTAATAGATAATCTACAATCATAATAAACAAATAAACAACGAAGAAAATGACAATATTCTTTTTGATATTTAAAAAGATCACTTTTAATTGTACTTCTTGGAATACCTTCATAATCTGGGTTATACAATTCCCGAATATACTGAATAAAACCAGGATGTGAAGGAAATGAAAAAGGCAAACCACAAACAGCAACCATTTTAGCTAATTCTCTACGATCTTTTTCTTTACTATATGTGCGGTGTGTGCTTCGGCTAGCCGGGTTAGTCATATTTAATACACTTTGAACCATATTAGAACCTCCAACTCCCATAGAATTTTCAAGTATGGGTATTCCACTTCTATTAGCCCTTTCTATATCATCTAGGCGAGTAAATTCTTTATTACACTTTCTCAAATGCGTTCTTAGTCGTCCCGTTCCCCCTTGTGTACCCGTAGTCACATGTTTAATGGTCAATTTACATTTCGTGCAAGTAACAGTAATTTTTTCCTCATTTTGTACCAGAAATTTCCATACTAAAGATCTTTTAACATGTACAATGGCTTTGAAAAAGTAGGTAACGAGGGGACTTCATCTTGTTCCGGTAATTCAGTAGCCGGACTAGTAGGAGTAGGGGTCTCATCATCTTCGTCATTTATTTCTACTTCCTCATCTAATTCTTCCTCAAAATTAGTAAAACATCTATTTAAAGTCTCATGATCTACTATATTTTCGAAATTAAATTCAATAGATCGTGAGTCTCGTGTAAAAGAAGTTTCATCAACATGAGTATAATCATTAGTATTAATTCTAAATCTAGGTGCCAAATTTTTAAAACTAGAACTAATTCCTCCTCCTCCCCTATTATTTTTTCTTTTCGACATTGGTCTTTTACCACTATTTCTTTCCAAATTCATGTTCAAGTTTAAAATAATTAAATATTATGAAAAACAAGCAAGATAATATAACAAAATAAATAAAATAACTTAATTAATAAACAAATAAAAAGTTTGGAATGAATGTACCGAACGTCTACGTAAAAGTAGACGTATAACCAAAGCCGGAATTGAGAGATGCCAATTGAAGCTTTCGATTTACTTCAAATAAATCTCCGAAATCCGAACTCCAAGTCAATATCACAAAATAATAATTATGAATTTATGAGAGATTGAAAATGAAGAGATTTTATAAGATGTTAATGAAATAGTTTGTGAATTTGTGATTTAAATGAAAAAATATGGGTATATTTATAGTGTTAAGGGGTTAGAGAGGGTTGGGGGCTGTTTTGAGTCGTTTTAGGCCCCAGCCCAATGTCTAAAAGCGCCCAATGGCTATATAACATTCAACTTTTAAAAATAAATAAATAATTAATTGACCGTTGAACCGGATCAACCGGTCCGATTCCGGACCGAAACCGGTTCTTACCGAATCAGATCAATCAGATAAAAAACCGGGTTCTATTTCGATACCGGTTTCGATACCTATAAGACCGGTTACTTACCGGTTCAACCGGTACCAGACTTACCGGTACGGGAACCGGACCGGCCTAAAACCGGTCCAATTGCCACCCTTAATCTTGTCCTTGGGAACTTTAATCCTCAAATGAGATTCAAGCTAGCATGAATATCGTAGGGAGAGATCTAACAACCCAACATGAATCAAATCACATTAAAATACATAAAACGAAAGAGTAATCTACTCCAAGCTAAAACTTAGAACAACTTTCATTCACTATTGAGGAAAACTGAACAAAATTAGAGTTTTGTTTTAAAAGGTAATCAATTAGGGAATAGATTAACTCAACAAAATAAAATCTTTGATTTAGTTCTATAAGGTAATAACAAATCAAGAAACTAAAAAAATACTCTTTAGCTGTACAGTTTGGTGAGTTTCTCTACATCACTATCATATAGAATTTCATGTATCTATTCTGTACAAAAAATTGAACTAATTGGCCTAGCTTAATCACTAAATTGGCTAGCAAAAATATTCAGAAATTTGTATCTATCTATGACTAAATTTTCTTACTACAAAATTGACATATATTCACATATTAATTCTTGAATTCTCTCTATTGGTGATGTAGACCATGACCCGTATCACGACCCGAGCCTATACCCCGGAAGCGACACAGTGTACAAGACTCCAAAAAGTCTCATACAAGCCTCATAACATTCATAACATTTGATATAAGGAAAATGGTACGGAATTAAAACTCTTTTAATCCGTACAATCAAAAACTTTTATTTAAAACAACGGAAGTCTACTAGTCTCACATGGTCATCTCAAAAGCAATATCCGAAAAAAAAATAGGGACACAACTCTTTACAATCGAAAGTCTAACAAATATCTATTACATTAAATAAACGAAACATCAAAGTACTTGTCCTCGAATCCATGAGGACATACCAATAGTCTTGGAAGCACTCGATCCAAGCTTCAACTAGAGAGAATCAACTCAAATGTCGGAACCTATACTTGTAGTAAAATAAGAGAAATATGGGTTAGCATAATTAAGTACTAAGTATGATAGCCATGCTTAAAACATATATTTTATTTGAAAGTCATGTATTTATGCCAATTTGAGAAAGCTTCATGAACATAAGTATAAGAGGCATAATATACAAACATAACCAACATGCAAGTCATTTCTTCACATTAGAACATAATCAACCATATAAGACATTTCATTACATTAAGCTTTCACCTCAAGAAACCCCAAGTTATACTATGTGCAATGTATGAATAGCGTTCCATACCACCATCCACACTAAGTACCACATGAAGGCCACCAAAACTGAACTTACCATTCATCCTTTCCATCTTTAAACCTTACTCATGCATAAGAGACATAAACATTTCATAAGTCATGACAAGGAAGAAACTCACAATACAAACCAAATAAAGCATGCATCATCACATTAAGTATATAAGTCAACATTCTTCATTAGCTTCATTAAGAGCATATTCGTTCATTAACCATTAAGACATTAGAGAAACACACCATAACCCCTATCAAAGCCTACTTGTGCAATGCATGAATGGCATCTCATAATACCACCCACACTAAGTAGTGCATTCTTGAGAAGCCATAATTTATTAACATTCTTTGTGGGGGTAAGCTTTAATCGACATAGACCATGTGAGCAAATTCATGGAATCCCGGTGTCACCCTTACCGATTAAGGGATTCCTACTTGCCTAAGGTAGGACAATTACATTTTAGCGTAAGTGGGTCCACTAGCTAGACCTATGTGGGCACATAGTTATGGGATAGGGAGATTGCTACTAGATACCTCGCCTCAACTCATGGATGAGCATCTATCTCAAGAGATTGTTACTAGATACCCCACCTCAATTCCTGGATGAGAACCCATCTCAATTCATATCCACTCGGTGCTTATCATTATTCCCCACGGAGTACTTAACATTCATTTCTTTAGTCATCATTATGGGATAAGAGATTGCTACTAGAGGTAGCCTCAACTTCCGGATAAGCATCCATCTCAAACCCAACATTCATTCATTAGATAGCTCAGAGATTCAAAAAAGAGAATAGCCTTTCAACTAAGAATCCCATTTTATGAGAAAGTCCTTTCACAATATGTCATTATCATTCATTAGAGTACAATTGAGAATAGCCTTTCAATCAATACTTCATCATTAACATAATCATAGAAACTTCATTCATTACTCATTCATAAGTGTTTGTATATGTGAGAATAACCTTTCACATATATCATCATCATTCATAAGTGTTAAATTGAGGAATATATTTCAAAATTAACACAATTGCACTCTAAACATGATCATAATACTATCATTGAAATCATACACATATACTTCACATCATAATCATACATAATCCTTCATGAAATTACCCTCCAAGGCCATACATAAATCACAACCCAAACATCTAAGATACTACAATAGATAAGGGAATTAACATGATTCAATATCTAATCCAATATAAACATAAACAATTCAACATACTTTCATGATCAATCAATTCCCAATCACAATTCACAACATAAGAATTTGGGGGAAACATGGGTTCATAGGGTAAAATCATCTTAATTCACCATTAAAACATCAATTAAACCATGATTCATCACTTAAATGCCTTTTGAAAACATTTGGAATTGAACCCATGCATAGATTGAAAACCTAGGTTTTGGGGGGATTTTGGAGACTTGAAATCATCTTTGAAGTTGGCTCCTTGAAATAAAATAAGTCAAGGATGAAGACTACCATACCTTGCTTGTGAATCCCCAAGAAATTTGAGGAAGAAACACCTTGAATCCACAAACCCTAGCTCCCACTTCTTTTTCTTTTTCTTTGGGAACTTCTAGAGAGAGAAATATTAAGAGGAAGAACTCTTTTGATTTGATTTGGGTTTTGGAGAAATAAGGAGTAAATGAAGTGTTTTAAGACTTAAAACTATTTATATAAGTGATATAAACATTTAATAATGACCCCACACATTAGTTAATTAAAAGGAAATTACTTAAAACTCCTCAACTTAGGTAGCCCCGTCAGGGACCACGACCACTTGGACGGGTCGTGAAGGGGACCACGGCTCGTGGTGATGCCCGTGGTCCCTTAGGCAATAACCCTTCTCAATATGCCAAACCTTTAAGGGCCTAAGGCATGACCACGAGAACTCTCACGAGTCGTGGTGATGGTCGTGGTCTTGAGGCAGTGCCATGGCCTTGAAGCCTTGCCTCTCATGAGGCCAAATGGTCTTCACGACCACCTTCACGCCTGGTCAAGTCACCACGGCCCGTGGTGGCGCCCGTGGTCCCTTGACTAGTAGCCCTCTCAAATTGACACTCTCCCACAAGGCCAAGGCAATCCCACGAGCCTTCCTATGGCCCGTGGTCATGACCACGAGCCGTGAAGTGGCTCTTGAAGGGGACTCTTGGCTTGGCACCTTTCTAGGGCACACTGTCATGCCAACCACGGGTGGCACCACGACTTGTGATGGCCACCACGGGTCATGAAGACCGTCGTGGTCATGGTAGGCAGTGGCTAGGCCTAGTTTTAGGTAGCCTAGGCTCCCTAACCATGACCTTCACCCAAAACCCTTAGCCCTTGCCCTTAACCCTTATGTTTAGGCTCTAGTTCACTTACTAATTTTCTGAGTCGTTACATTATCTGCCCCCCCCCCCCCTTAGGAACATTCGTCCTCAAATGACACTTTAAACACTTAAGGGATAACGAATCAAGACTAGCAGCCTATCATGCATGACACCTCAATACAATGTACAAAATCATAGGAGGGGAAACATCAATTCCACATCAATAAGCTCAATGCAACACAAGAAAGTAGGAACTACATCTACAAACCCATTATGCATGTCAACATCAACATTCCTCATTTCATTGGAGGAATTTCCCTTCTCCAACACACATCATGCTCATTACAACATCATAAGGCAATTTATGCATCTCTTCTCAAAAACACATTTAAGCATGTTCAACAAGTAAACTCATGAAACATTAGGCAACTTATTATAGATGCACATCAACATGAGGAGCACATAAATCGAAAACTCATTTTCTCATATAAACATAAATTTCATCAAAACATGCATAACATAAGGAGATCATAGAAGCACATAAATCACACATGACTCCAAAACATGAAACAAGCTACAAGGAACTCTTGGTCTCAAGCTTGAATAGGAATAGAAGGAAAGAGATAAGGATATCCGAACTCTCAACCACCTTACTATTCAACATACCATCTCCCCCTTAGGAGTAAACCCAATTAAAGCTAACATGAAAACAATACAAGAACCTTAACAAGACATTCACAACTATAAATAACTATCACATACCATTGCCTTCATCCGGAATAGCTCCTTTGCCATCTTTGACTTGAAGTGCATAAAAATGACAATAATTTGGAGGGATAGGAACCGTACCATCATTAGAAGCTTGCTTGGCCTCTCTTCCTTTTGCCGATAGTGTTGGGCAATCTCTCATCTTATGACCCTTCTTCCCACACCCAAAGGAACCATCGGTGCCAGCAAGACACTTACCCAATTGTTACTTCCCACACTTGGCGCATATAGATCTTTCAAAAGAAGAACCACCTTCACTTCCTCCTTGAGAATTAGGGTTAGACACTCTATCCTTGTTGACCATTGGGGAATCTTGGTTGTAGAACCTCTTTTTGGACCTTGGTTGACCTTGTTCATTGGGCCTAGGTCTTTTTGCCTCCTTATTCATTTTCTTAAGTTTCATCTCCTCGATTTGTTGAAATATACCATGAGCCTTGAAATATCCATGTCATGATGGAGCATTGCCGTACGACATTTTCCCTCAACCAAATCACACACTTCCATCACAAACTTATTCATTCTAGCCCTCGAATTCGACACTAAGGTTGGAGCATATTTGGATAGTTGGGTGAACTTAAGAGAATACTCATTCACACTCATACCCCCTTGACGAAGGTTTATGAACTCTACCAATTTTTGTTCTCTCAACTCTAAGGGGAAAACCTATCAATGAATGCTTCCTTAAACACCTCCTAATTTGTGGGACCCGCTCCTCTTGGCCTCTCACCCTTCCATTGTTCATACCAAATTTGAGATACATCTTTTAGTTGGTCTCCTCCGAAGACACCCCCATAGCACTAAGTATCTTGCAAACCTCCTCAACAAACCTTTGGGGATCTTCTTCAACTTTGGAACCTAGAAACTCGGGGGGTTCATCCTAGAAATATCCCTCAGTCTCGAAGCCATAGTACTCTCATTAGTATTCACTCGAGGCCCCACATTCCTATTAACTTGGGTCGTTATGACTTGGGTCAAGGTTAGAAAAATTGACCTAATTTCTACATTAGTCATGGCCGGAGCATCAACCGGAACTTGATTGCCTTGAGGGACTTGGTTACTTTGAAGACCTTGGGGAGGAACTCCCTCATTCACATTCTCATCTTCCATTCTTCTTGGGTTCGCCCTTGTATTCATATCCTATAAACATAAGAGAAGGGTTAGGAAAAGGACACTTATAGATCTAACTCCATGGCACGACTTAAAGAATAATGAAAGAAGTGTAGCTTCCTAACGTCATATAGCCTCTCACTCATAGATGTGTCGCGACTCAAACCGATGAACACGACTCTACTAGACGTGGCTTGTGAGACATCAATCCTAAAAACCATTCCCAAAACCTTACGCTCTGATACCATGTTTGCCACGACCCGAGCCTATACCCCGGAAGTGACATAGCATACAAGACTCTGAAAAGTCTCATACAAGCCTCATAGCATTCATAACATTTGATATAAGGAAAATGGTACAGAATTAAAACTCTTTTTATCCATACAATCAAAAACTTTTATTTAAAACAACGAAAGTCTACTAGTCTCACATGGTCATCTCAAAAGCAATATCCGAAACAAAAATAGGAATAGGCCCTTTACAATCAAAAGTCTAACAAATGTCTATTACATGAAAGAAACGAAACATCAAAGTACTTGTCCTCGAATCCATGAGGACATACCAATAGTCTTGGAAGAACTCGATCCAAGCTTCAACTAGAGAGAATCAACTCAAATGTCGGAACCTATACTTGTAGTAAAATAAGAGAAATATGGGTTAGCACAATTAAGTACTAAGTATGATAGCCATGCAAAAACATGCTTAAAGCATACATTTTATTTGAAAGTCATGTATTTATGCCAATTTGAGAAAGCTTCATGAACATAAGTATAAGAGGCATAATATACAAACATAACCAACATGCTAGTCATTTCTTCACATTAGAACATAATCAACCATATAAGACATTTCATTACATTAAGTTTTCACCTCAAGAAACCCCAAGTTATACTATGTGCAATATATGAATAGCGTCTCATACCACTATCCACACTAAGTACCACATGAAGGCCACCAAAACTGAACTTACCATTCATCCTTTCCATCTTTACACCATACTCATGCATAAGAGACATAAACATTTCATAAGTCATGACAAGGAAGTAACTCAAAATCCAAACCAAGTAAAACATGCATCATCACATTAAGCATATAAGTCAACATTCTTCATTAGCTTCATTAAGAGCACATTCGTTCATTAACCATTAAGACATTAGAGGAACACATCATAACCCCTCTCAAAGCCTACTTATGCAATGCATGGATGGCATCCCATATTACCACCCACACTAAGTAATGCATTCTTGAGAAGCCATAATTTATTAACATTCTTTGTGGGGGTAAGCCTTAACCGACATAGACCATGCGAGCAAATTCATGGAATCCCGGTGTCACCCTCACCCTATAAGGGATTCCTACTTGCCTAAGGTAGGACCATTAAATTTTAGCTTAAGTGGATCCACTAGCTAAACCTATGTGGGCACATAGTTATGGGATATGGAGATTGCTACTAGATACCCCGCCTCAACTCACGGATGAACATCCATCTCAAGAGATTGTTACTAGATACCCCGCCTCAACTCCCGGATGAGCATCCAACTCAATTCATAACCACTCGGTGCTTAGCATTATTCCCCACGGAGTACTTAACATTCATTTATTTAGTCATCATTATGGGATAAAAGATTGCTACTAGATACCCCATCGTAATTTTCGGATGAGCATCCATCTCAAACCCAACATTTATTCATTAGATAGCTCATAGATTCAAAGAAGAGAATAGCCTTTCAAGTAAGAATCTTATATTGTGAGAAAGTCATTTCACAACATGTCATTATCATTCATTAGAGTACAATTGAGAATAGCCTTTCAATCAATACTTCATTATTAACATAATCATAGAAACTTCATTCATTAATTATTTATGAGTGTGTATGTGAGAATAACCTTTCACATTTATCATCATCATTCATAAGTGTTAAATTGAGGAATAGCTTGCAATACTAACACAATTGCATTCTAAACATTATCATAATACTATCATTGAAATCACACACATATAACTTCACATCATAATCATACATAATCCTTCATGAAATTGCCCTCCAAGGCCATACATCAATCACAACACAAACATCTAAGATACTACAATAGATAAGGGAATTAACATGATTCAATATCTAATCCAATATAAACATAAACAATTCAACACACTTTCATGATCAATCAATTCCAAATCACAATTCACAACATAAAAATTTGGGGGAAACATGGGTTCATAGGGTAAAATCATCTTAATTCACCATTAAAAACATCAATTAAACCATGATTCATCACTTAAATTCCTTTTGAAAACGTTTGGAATTAAACCCATGCATAGATTGAAAACCCTAGGTTTTGGGGGGATTTTGGAGACTTGAAATCATCTTTGAAGTTGGATCCTTGAAAGAAGCTAAGTCAAGGATGAAAACTACCATACCTTTCTTGTGAATCCCTAAGAAATTTGAGGAAGAAACACCTTGAATCCACAAACCCTAGCTCCCACTTCTTCTTCTTTGGGAACTGAGAGAGAGAGAAATACTGAAAGGAAGAACTCTTTTGATTTGATTTGGGTTTTGGATAAATAAGGAGTAAATTAAGTGTTTTAAGACTTAAAACTATTTATATAAGTGATATAAAACATTTAAAAATGACCCCACACATTAATTAATTAAAAGGAAATTACTTAAAACTCCTCAACTTAGGTAGCCCTATCAGGGACCACACCCACTTGGATGGGTCGTGAAGGGGACCATGGCTCGTGGTGGTTCCCATGGTCCCTTAGGCAGTAGACCTCCTCAACATGCCAAGCCTTCAAGGGCCTAAGGCATATCAACTATACCTCCCACGATTCGTGTTCAAGACCACGAGTCGTGGTGATGGTCGTGGTCTTGAGGCAGTGCCAAGGCCTTGAAGCCTTGCCTCCCATGAGGCCAAGTGGTCTTCACGACCACCTTCACGCCTCGTCAAGTGGTGGCGCCTGTGGTCCCTTGACCAGTAGCTCCCTCAACTTGACATTTTCCCACAAGTGTATCATTATGACAAACATGCATCACTCCATATGACATTGCACTACATTGCATTGCACTTCATCTTGTTTCTTGCTATTTGTGAATAGTGATATGTTATTGTGGTTGTTGAATTGTGAAAGACTGTGGTGATACGACTATATGTGTTAAGGTGCAAGTTGTGATGTTTTTTATGTATGCTCTATTGTTATTGAGTGAGAACTATTAGGTTGGGCTGATTAACTTATTACATGTTGTAGTTGTGGAGGTTCAGATGGTATGGATGGAGTACTGATGTTTAATATTTCTTAGAGTTATGTAGGTTTGCTTGTTGACTACCGTTATTGTTTGGTACTCACTCCCTTGCTTCTACACGTGTGTAGGTTACGAGTCCAGATCATCTTAATTACTCCTTCTTACCTTCTTATGAGACTTGGTTGAGTAGGTCGTGAGGTATAATTGCTCGTCACTTTGATAGACACCACTTAATCCTATTATGGTTTTGTTCCGTTTTAGACACAAAGACATTCAAACTTGTATTTTTGTTGATTCTAATGTAATACTTAGAGACTTGTACACGTGACACCAGTCCTTGAGGGTTTTTTGAGTTATGTTATATATTTTCACAATGTTCATGTTATTTAGTTTTCTTTCCCGTTTTACTTCCACATTTACTTCTTCTGTTGAATTTTAGGCTGACCTGTGTCTCGGTGGGATAAGACATGTGCCATCATACCCGATTTTGGAGCATGATATCTTTTTTGTTTTCTATTTTAAATTTAGAAAAATAATGTGTAATAAGAGAATAGAGGTAAAATGAAGTTTTAAATATTTGAATTAATTAAAAAATAATAAAGTAAAAAAAATTCAAATTATTATTGACGAAGAGGTCTACCAAGAGAATATTTTTTTAAAAAAAATATTAAATTAATTTGAAAAGAGCTAATTATTAACTTGCGAGACTATTTTACTTATAGAATTCAAGAAAGAAAGAATGTAGTTATAATTGTAATATATTACAGAAAGACGATTTCAACAATTTGTAATTAATACTTGGGGAAATTGGCTCGTGTCAGCACAAGCCCAATATTTATTAAATTTAAGATTATTATAATTAATATTAGAATAAAGTTATGCATAATTTATTTTTGGCACAAATATACATTATCTATTGATGTTCTAATTAAAGTTTTGATCAATATTTTGTACATTTAAAACTATAGTTATAAACCCGAATATGTCAATGGAAAAATTATTATTATTTTTCAGAGTTGTTATCTTTTATGATCTTGCTCTGTTTTTCATTACTCCATCTTAATTATTAAAAAATAATTGAATTATTCTTTAATAAGTGCTCAATCTTTATTCTTACACGACTCCACAATTTCATTTATTAATTGTTTATGCAACTTTCAAGTTAGAGACTATTCATCAAATAGAATCCGTATTTCTGTAATTCAATTTGATCCTTAAAGGAAGTGATCCTAGCTCATAAAACTCTTTATTAGTTGTCACACGGCCTTTTGAGCTATGATGATTGTAAATATTCTGTCAATGAGGGAGACACACAAATACATTGAGTTTTTGACTCCTCAATCATGACAATAACCATATAAAACTTAATTCAAGGAAAAGATTATTGAATATACAAATAAAATCTCAACTTCACGAACTTATATGCAACATCAGAAAAAACAACTTGTAAGTCTTTGACCAACTTCACATATTTATATGCAATATAAAAGAAAAAAAATTATCCTTGGTTTTGTCAAATATACTCCCTCTATAAACTTTTACTTGTTCACTACTTCAATAATATTTTTTTTATTGGTCATTTTTAACATAGAAAAAAAGATAATTATTTTTTCATATTTATCCTATCAATTACTTATTCCTAAACCATTTTTCAAGACTTAATATTAAAGATCAATTTATAAAATAGTATGATAAAATAATCATGTCAATTATTATTTTCTTAACAAATATATCAAATCCAAATATAACGAACATAAAAATGAACGAAGAGTAATAAAATTGAGCAAGCTAATAAGTATGTGGAAATTTCATATCCAGATTATTTTAAAAGAAAATTAATTTGACAAACTCATTTGTTTAAAAAAGAAAAAAGAAAAAAAAGAATAAAGAAGAGGATACACACCGGGAAAAGAAGATAAATTTCAATCACTTTAAATACGTATCAACATGGGTCCCATCATATTGATTGATATTTCAATGGCATATTCTGTAATATTTTAAGAAAGCATGGACCTTTTTTGAAGTTGTTTGTATGGTCCAAATAGCAAAGCACAAAAGACACTCTTCCTTAGCAAACTTATATTGTAAAATGATTAAAAGATTATTATACCCTCAAGTTTTTCATTGAATGTCAATAAATTGACATGTTGAAACTGATTCTTCTACTATATAAAAAAATATGTGCAACGGCTGAGTCTTCTCAATTGAAGTAATATTAGAATTGAAATATATTATTTTTGGTTAATTTTAGTGAATTAGTTAAAAAAAAATTATTATTATTATTTTTTATTATCATCAAACCAATTATACTTGCACTTTTATTATTGAATTTGTTTATCGTTTTCTCACGTCTATTACATTCTTTTGTACGCGAAGGTGAAAATCTAAATTGAACTTAACTTGACATATGAATAGATAATTTAAAAAGATAGAAGGATCTTTTTGACTACTTTTCTCAAATAACCACTCAAATTTAGAATTTTTTTCATTAGTGTTATTAAAATTATTTATGCTTTTACCAAGAATTTTTTATTCTGATTTTGTAAATGTATTTCAATTTGATGAAATAACTAAAAAGCCAGTAAACACGACAATAGCTAGAAATCAATTATAATAGTGAATTTTTAAGATTAAAGACATATAAATTCAAATTCAAGTCCTAAAATATTTTATATAAAGTGTTCATATAAAATCAGAGAAGAACACCAAATATTTGAACAAAGAAAAATAGCTTTTGTTTGTCTTGCTAGAGAAATAGCATGTACATCCTATGTTCGATGCAAAAGTAAAGTTTAGAACTATTATCAAAATGCTATCTTTTTAATGTTTAGCTTTACTTGCCCAACAATTAGACAAGTAGAAACTTGATCAATTCGAAATGTATAAGGAGTTGCGATGTATTGTTGTTCTCAATTTTTAATCAATGGCTAACATAAAAAATTGATTATTAAGAAAAACTTATTTGAATTCAAGATAAATTTTTAAAACTATTTTGAGAAAAATCTAAATGAAAAAAATTATTTAGTTTACTCAAAATCACTCAATTGAAAAAAATATATTAATAAATAAATATGTATTTTCATATTCTAATTTGAGAGAGTGTTACACATATATTCTCTTAATTAGTGTATTCTTATTTATTTTCAACCATAATATCTTGAAATATGTTTTTTTTATAGGAATATATAACTATAGTATTTATCTTTATCAAAAAATTTGATGATCATGCATATGTATTTATATAATTTCTTATTAAGTACATTGCATTGAAAATGAATAATAATTATATTTTATAAAGTTAAAATGATGTAATGTATTCAAAACAATTAAAATTTTTAAATAATATTTGCGCAATGCACATGTATATATACTACTAGATGAGGGAAGCCTGTGCTTAACACGGGCCCAATATAAATTTAAGGAACATTGAAAAGAAATAATGAAAATATTAGCATGATGCAATATGAGGCTTGTAGGGGAAATTGCTTATTCTCTACAGAATGAGTTGGCATTAATAAATAATGGCAAAGAGTAACCTCAACTTTTCCCTTTGAACATATATACAGGAAAAATCTGATCTTCGTTCGAATACAACAAGAAGTGCAAAGATGGTATTGATTATGTTGAGTCAGTCTATGGTTTATGTATTTCCCTCTTTTCTTTTCCTCGAGTCTTCATGATATCTGGTGATTGTATATATCTACGAAAGAGTGAACATGAAGATATGAAACATTATTTTAGTATTAAGATTATTTACATGGAGATTAAACTGCAATCATAGACGCTGGGAATATATTCATTTAAGAATTCAAAGTTAAATTTAAGATTCTACAATGGTGTATTGCAGAAAAAGCACAAAGCTACAAGTTTGTAGAAATTCAGTTGGAAAAGTTAAAAAGTAATTTTGTATAGAACTTTAGGATAACTTAGCATGAAAAAAGTGAGATTTGTCAGATTCATTTGTAGCAACTGCACAAAAGAGAATATTAAATATGTCTAAGTTAAAAAAAAGAAAAACCAAAAAACAAAGGATATAGGTGACAGAAGCAACATAATTAGCTATAATTATACAAACAAAAGTAGTGAGTAACATGGTGGACCTAGGATTTTCGTTCAGATGGTTCAAAAAATAAACGTAGAAACGCATATAAAATTTCAAGAAACTAGTAGTATATAGTTTTAGTGGTGGACCCTTGATTTTTTTGGGTTTAAAACCACACTTTTAGCATGTTTTATAAAATAAAAAACTAAAAAGAAAAGTGAAAAACACGCAGGGATTCGAACCCTCGACGAGAAGATTAATTTCCATGGATATTGTCACTGGGCTATCTGTTTCTCCTTGTCATTTAGGGGGTTCAAACTATATATA
Source organism: Solanum stenotomum (assembly GCF_019186545.1). NCBI lineage: Eukaryota > Viridiplantae > Streptophyta > Magnoliopsida > Solanales > Solanaceae > Solanum > Solanum stenotomum. The sequence goes on from NC_064287.1 coordinate 34,989,884, forward strand.
TTCACATAAATACAGAAGATTACCTTATATATACCGTGTAATTTTTTGCCGAGGGGGTTCGGGTGAACCCCTGGAACCCACATGGGTCCGCCCCTGGTGAGTACTCACCAAAATATGAGGTAGAAAACTCCAGGGTAACTAACCATGGAAAAAGTTAGACTTGTCAGATTCATTTGTAGCAACTGCACAGAAGAAAATTGTAAACATTTCTAGACAATTAACTTTCAGATTGAAATCTTCACTGAACAACCTATTCTCAGCAACTTTTACATCCTTTAATGATGACTTACTATAGAAGAAATGTCCTAATACGACAAAACTCATTCATTAGATTGTCCATGCTTTGATGTGATAACCTTTCTCCAAAAAGTAGTGTCCTCAATATTGAATCTCAATAGCCATTTCACTAAGAGGCTTGTTTATCATGATCATCCCGCCCTAGAACCTAACCTAAACTATTAGTTCTATTACTTGATGTTTGTGTCATGCCTCTAAAAATTTACAAATAAATTGAGTTTTAAGATACTAAATGTATACTATAAATCACGTAAATTAACAACAATGGGCAACGAACACAAAAAGTCACTGATGCACACTCTAGTACATACATCCAATTGTAATCAAGAGTAAAAACAGGAAAATGAATTTGAGCACAGCATGAAATGGGAAACGTAAGTCTTGGATGTCATAACTAAGTATATAGAACAAGAAGAGTGAAGAAGTTACCTTCCTTGTTTATTCAGTAGAACAAATTTGAGACTATATTGTGTGTTTCCATGTTTACAGCAGATAACTACTATCTTCAATAAAAATAAATCAAATTTTCGAAGGCCAAAGACATATTATATTAATAGAATGTATAGCCATCTAAGAAGTGTACATCTAAGTTGCGTGGACTCTTCACTTTCGATGCCGTATCCGTGTCAGATTCTCCAAAAATACACTACTTTGGTAAATCCGACACGTACCCCTTGACATTTTTGAATAGAACATGCAAATAGTTGAAGAGTACAGTAGCATGAGAAGACTACATGTACATTACCGAACAATGGAATTCTGTTAAAAGTAGTATAAATAACATGTGAATCACGGATATTAATTGTTGCAAAAGATCCTTTCTTATATATTATTAGAGGAAAAGTGTATATATGCATATAAGAGCACAACTATTTCAGTAGAAGCACATTATGCAATATTTATGTTAACTATTTGTTAATTAATCAATATGATGCCACCTGATTTTTATATACCATTTTAAATATCAGCAACACCTTACCATTTAGCACATTATTAGTTATCATTTTTCATGGTTCATTTTCATTCAATAGTTCTGAGCAACAATGGAGATGTTAATTAAGAGGAAGAATTCTGGTGGCCTGGGCGAAGTTGAAGGCAGAAGAGGAAAGTGTAATACCTCGGTCTTAGAAAGAACTAGAAAGAACTAATTTTAGAAATAACTAAATTAGAAATAGCCAAAGTTAGATTTGTGCAAGTTAGTTTTCAATGATGAGTTTTGAGTCAACTTTAAATGACCATAACTTTCAAAATAGGATGAATTAGGTGGCCCATGAAGTATCAAATGAAAGATCTTTGAGACTTATTTCCAACGCCACCGAGTTTGCTAAATTCTGAGTTCGGATGAGGGAGATATGCCCATTTGAGTTTAGCCTGTCCAGTTAAGGAAATACGTCCAAATTATAGAAGGGTATTTTGATCTTTTCCTTACCCCGCTTAGTCCAAACGTTTTTCCACCCAAATTAGGGGTCAAAGCTGATTAAAATCAGTTTACGCTAAAGTCTAAAACATTTGGAAAGTTAGGGCAAAGGTCAAAGGGGAGAAAAGGGAGAAAAGATTCAAGCGTTCAAGATTTTTTTGTGATCGTCGAGGGATTTCACCAAGGATTGATCCTAACAAGGTATGTAAGCTTTTATAGTGATGGGTTCGTCCACCCTCACACCAATCATGAGTTTCTTGATTTGATTTCATCCATGAAAATTCGTGTAATGAAGTTCTTGATGAGTTTTCTTGAAGTTTCGTTCTTAAATCTTTATTATTGGAGTTTGATGAGTTCATGAGGTGAGGGTTTAAGTTTGAGGGTTGTTCTTGAGAAGATTTGAGTAGATTTTCATTAACTTATGTTGGTATACGAATCTAAGAGAGTTAGGAAGAAATCAATTGATTTTAGGTGAATTAGGGTAAAAAATCGAGAAGAAAAATTCGTCAGAAAGTTCGGGGGAGGGGGCAGTGCGACGCGCCATTGATGCGCCAGGGAGGCTGGCGTGCTGTGCCTGTAGTGTGCTTGATTTGGGCTTATGATGTTTGGGGCTAGCGCCCTCCACCAAGGTCGCCTGCCCCCGTCAGTTTTTCGTCATTTGTTTCTCTAAGTTCTTTTAAAACGTATCCTTGCTCTCTTCCTGATTATAACTATTGACACCCAATTTTGACATAACATTTTTAAGATAATGGTATTGTACTACTAGTGGTTTTCTATTTTCTATTTAAGCTATTTCTTGGTCACTAAGTTAGTGGTGGTAGATAAAATTTAGGGGTAATTTTCAGATTTTTTAGGCTTTAAGAAATTCCTTAGTGTTCATATTTTTCCAGCCACCACCCTCGCCAAAGCATTTTCCGGCGAACCCAAAACCCCCATCTTCTTTCCTTCTTGTTTCTTCACCAAGTAACCCCATACAACAACTGAAACTGTCGACCAAACGATCCCCTTTCTTGACCAACAAATCCAAAACCCCAACCCATTTTTTCCGGTGAAACAGACACAAGAAACCACCAGATTACACCAAAAAACAACCAAAACCTATAAACAGATGCACCTCCATCTTGTTTCCTTTTTTTCTATCTTCTCCGGTTCAAATCAACAACTACCTGCCAGATCTCCATCGCCAAATAGACACAAAACATACCCTTCTGCCTGCACTCATTTCTCCCTCAAATTGATCTCAAGCTCGCTGGAAAGCCAAATTGGGAACCACCAATAATAGATCGAGCAATAACCAGAGCCCAGACAACCTCCAGCGAGCTCAATTCCAGTGAACAAGAGCAACACCATCGCAAGCTTGCAGGTTTCTGGCGAATTGCCAACAAAGCTCTCTCCGTTCCACCATTTTCGACCAACTCCTTGTCAGAACAAAGTCAACTGCACAAATAGGTACCCCGGAGTCGCTTCCCATTGAAGCTATTAGAAAGGAGTTCGAATTATATTTTCTATTCATTATTGTATATATATTATCGATGTTAGGCAAACCTTATGCCATTTTTATTTTATAATTTTGTTTAATTACTTGTGTATATCGCATGTTTGTTTTACTTTTATATTGTTTTATATTCTTCTCAATTTGAAAAAAATGAATTCAGTCAGGACCTACAATTATGGATTTCGAAAGATGCCTAACACCTTTTCTTCGAAATCAGTGAACCCCTTACCTAGAATCTACTAGTTTCGTAGATATTATTTTAGTTAATTAATTAATTAATTGGTTTCCTAGTTTTTACCCAAAATTAGGTGGCGACTCTTTTAAACTCTTTTTTTCTTAAAATTCTTTAAAAATTTAATTGAATTGAGTTAATTGATTGTTTTTTGAATCACCACAAAATTTCTCCTTATTTGGACGAAGTAGGGGTGTAAATAGAATGACGACTCTGCTGGTGATATAGAATTTCTAACCATTATGAGCTTTCTTGTATTGTGTTATTCCTTATATCTTGTATATTTTGTTGATTATTTGTATATTGTACTTGTTATTTATTCATTATATGTTTGCATTATATCATGACATATCTTCCACCGCACAGTAGTTTTTGTTTCTTACTTAAAAGATGATTATGCGGGCCGTAATCGTTTGTTATCTAAATTGTTTATTGGGGTACCCTGGCGAATGTAGTTGGTCACTAGATGGTCAACAATCGCTAACTTACTCAACCTAAGTTATCCACTTGGGTCACCAGTACACTTCAAATAAAGCTCACTCTTAGTCACCTAAAGTAGAGCGAAGCCAAAACCCCGATTCAGCGCATTGACCTAAGATGACCCAACACCCAAGGCGTGTACCTTGAGTCCAAAATGGCATCCGGCCTAAATGGACGATCATAATTGTATGTTTATATTTGAAGAATATATACGTTATTTGGCAATTCATTGTCACTCGAGGTTGGGATTTCAATTTAATAGCTTACTCCAGTCGAAGAAAAAACTCCACAAGCTACCATTCCATTTAAAAGGTGTTGGCATTCAAAGATGACAAAAATTTCGAGAAGGAAGGACCTTTCACGAAGGCTTAGCTTAGGATTGTACCCTTGCATGACACTGATTATTTGTATGGATTTTCCCTCATTTTAGACCCCTATTTGATTTATTCATAAAATTTGTATAAAGTATTTTTTGGGGTAATTGAATGTTGTCAAATGATGTAATACATCCTTCAGATTTGTAGGCCTACCTTTGACACCAAAGGATCACATATTTGTATAGGATGCGTAATAACTATCTGTATGTTATGTGATATAATTGAGTTTGTCTTCAATCAAAGCAGTTCGTATGTGTTTAATTAATTTTTTGTGTGATATTTTGCATTATCTAATATAAACACGAACTAACACTTTTACCTTTTGAGTTTTAAGCGGGAGGTTGATTTATGAAAGAATTTGGAAGTCATTGTTCATCCGAAGTTACAAGGGACAAGAGGACTCGCCAAAATCGAGTCTTTGTATTTCACAAGACATTAATATCAAATCAAAAAGATAAATCAGGGGAGTCTTTGACTATGAGGTCGCACTCATCTATTTTTTATTCTGTATTTTGCATGTTGGCCCTACTTTCACCTATTTCTCATATTTTTGTAGGGAAACTGTCCCCGACAACAATCGGGGATGGTAATAATAATGTATACTTCTTGTGAATAATCGGGAGAACACACAGTTTGAAGAGAAATTAAAAAAGAATACAACTACTAATTATTACTGGGAAGCCACATTCAACAGATGGTACAAAGATTGATAGTTAAGAGAATACAAAACATATTGGTGCAAATAGTCAAAAGACACTCTCTGACTAAAGATGTCAGCGGCACTATCCTTATGAGAATCATTCTATGTTTGTCTAAATATTTGAAGAATTTATACCTTATGTGAACGAACCACGCGTACATGATTCTCATCTCGGTGAGATACGTAGGCAACCCTTCTTGGGTTCAGTATTCATTTAAAAAAAAATAAAATTGTATACATATTGTAAGAGTCAGCATGTAAAAATATTCGATATGATGAAGATCACTGACTTTGTGGTAAACCATATATTCTTTTGGTACTTCTCATTTGTACTTTTGTGATGCTTGAAAATTCTCTTGCAAACATTCATGATAAGAATAAAATCAACCTCGTGGTTTCATGTGCATAGTGTGGAGATCTTTTAGATCAAAATTCAATTGCATTGCACTGTTGATCTAGAACTTGTCCTGAATATTTTTTCGGGGCGAAATCCCGAGTAATGTTTGGTTTGGGAAAGGATTCTAGGCCTTTTTTTGACCCGTTTGTGCCTTTCAAAGCCTACCAAATGATATTAATCCCTAGTTTTTCCACTTTGATCCTGAAGCCTTTTCTTTGGGCAACCACATCTTAGTCATTACTCTTCTGAGTGCACTATCCCTCTCTTGGCCCAACCTTCTTGAGCGTACTAAAGATGTGCAGAATATAAAAGATGATCCAAATTTGAAGATGCCAAAGGCAAAAGATATAAATTCTCTCAAAGTCAAGAAAGCTAAAATGACTTCTAGAGAAAGGAAAAAAGAAAGAAAAGAAAATAAAGAAATGAAGACAAACAAAAACACCCCTATAGAGTCAATGAAATAAGAGAAGAAAAATATTCCAACAAAAAAATGGAGAAAACTTCAAAAGAAAGGGGTGGAAAAAAGAAAGTCCCAACAAATAAAGACTCAAAAGAAGTAGAAACAAAAGAAAGTGGTGAAAAAAGAAGAAGCTCCAACGAATAAGGATTCAGAAGAAGTCGAAAAAAAGGGGGGGACAACAAAGAGGATCAGACGCCAAAGGCGTATCAATCGTTAGACGCATAAAATCACTGTGACACTCAAGGAGGAATTAAGTCACTCTTATTCTAAATAAATATCCTTTCCATCCCTAAGCCTACAATACAAGCCAATACCAAGCCCTACATGATCTCATTCCAAATGTTCTCACATTAGTGGAGATTTACATAAGGGCCAAGCATATGGTATCATAGTTGCATGCATTGAACATTCTTGTGAGTGAGAGTGCACTTTAAAAAATGTTCTCAAATCAAACGCTTCAAATATGTGTGAAATAGGACTTTTCTTTGTTGTGAGTGCACTTGAAACATGAGGATTGGTACAATTCAAAACCTTTGTTTGAAGCAAGATTGACAAATCTTGTTGATCCTTATGTGTGTTTGAGGTACCACTTGAAGCTGTAGGAATTACCTTGAATTCAATCTTAGTTAGAAAAGAAAAAAAATGGAGAGATTTACCTGCAATCCTAATTGTTGATACCAATTGTAGTCTAGATTTGACTATATTTTCACATTCTTTATTCTTACAAAAAAAAAAAAGAGTTGGGAAAGCACCCACCTTTTAATACCTTGCAAAGCATGTTTTATAGAGTTTTTTTTTTTAAAAAAACAACAAAAATATATTTTGCATTCCCTTATAAAATTGATTTATTCATTATAAAAAGTGACATTAGGCTAATCTCGTCAGTGTGAAACGTCTATTTTACTTCATTGGGTTATCCGTCCCAAAAATGTGACATATCTTTTGTCTTTAGGCTTTGAATATTGTAGGGAATATTATTTTCCTATTTGATCATGTTCATATTGTACATTTTCTACTGATGAGCTTGTTTCAGATTCTTTGTAGTATTCATCATCTACAGGATTGGAACTACATTTGACCTAATTCCTGGCTCAACAGGATGTGTAGGCGCTACGATGGCTCGGTCATATACCTAGTGTGATTTTCTTTTCTCCTTGTAATAAAAACTGGGACATAATTTTTGAGATCTAAAATCTCAAAAATTTACAATAAAAATGCTATCTCCAAAAAGTCAAGATTGGAGATCATTTTAAGATTTGCCAAGAGTTCTTACTAGGACTGAATTTTTGAGGAAGACCACAAAAATTCCAACAAGTACTATCAAAAGTTTGGTAGTCAACTTCAAATGATCCAGCATCACTTGAAGTTCAAAGTCGACTTCAAAATCTCCAGCATTGCCACAATGGAGAAAAATAAATTTGGTATACGAGCCACCAATCTCTCATACAAATTCCAGTAAGACAGGAGTCACAATGAACAAAAAATGCTCAAGAGTAAAATGATGATTGCTCACTTGTGTCAAAGTGATCAGACACTCTGTACACATTCTCTTGTGTATCGTTCCTTAAAGTTTCTTGATCAAGTTGCTAGCTAAAGCGATACTGTGTGTACTAATCATTCCTTTTTTAGTACAAAATCATTCATTTTTAGTACAGGAACAGATGAAAGCATCAAGCGGATGACAGTTTCAAATCATCGAGCCATCCACCTTGTTACAATTGGACAATTATTGAGACATCCACCTCCTTACAGTGGACAATCATCGAGTCATTCATTATTGCATTTTTTATTTGCCGAGAGGTCCATTGCATTTTTCATTTTCTATTTTGTGAGAAGTCCATTGCATTGTTTATTTGCCGAGAGGGCCATTGTATTTTTCATTTGCTGAGAAAGACATTACATTTTTCATTTGCCAAGAGGGCCATTGCATTTTTCATTTCCCAAGAGGACCATTTCATTTTTCATTTCCCGAGAGGATCATTTCTTTTTTCATTTGCGAAGAGGGTCATTGCATTTTTCATTTCTCGAGAGGACCATCACATTTTCAGTCGCCGAAAAGGCCATTGCATTTAAGTAGCATCTATTCGGAGGTGAAGGATGTGCACCCTATCTATTCCACACTAAAGTCGTAGGAGGCTGGCATTGGAAGATATTTGTATTTAAGTCGCATCTATTCGGAAGTGAAGGATGTGCACCCTATCTATTCCACGTTAAAGTCGGAGGAGGCTAGCGCTAAAAGATATTTGCATTTAAATTGCATTTATTCAGAGATGAAGGATGTGCACCCTATCTATTCCACATTGAAGTTGAAGGAGACTTGTGTTGAAAGATACTTTTAAGCCGCATCTATTCGGATGTGAAGGATATGCACCGTATCTATTCCACATTGAAGTCAGAAGAGACTTGCGTTGAAAGATATTTTTAAGCCGCATATATTCGGAGGTAAAATATGTGCACCCTACCTATTCCACGTCGAAGTTGGAGGAGGCCAGAGTGGAAAAGTATTTGTATTTAAGTTGCATCTAATTGGAGATGAAGGATGTGCACCCTATTTATTCCATGTCGAAGTCACAAGAGGCTGGCGTTAAAAGATATTTGCATTTAAGTCGCATCTATTTTGAGGTGAAGGATGTGCACCATATCTATTCCACATCGAAGTCGGAGGAGGCTGGAGTTGAAGGATATTTGCATTTAAGTCGCATCTATTCGTAGGTGAAGGATGTGCACCTTATCTATTTTACATTGAAGTCGCAGAAGGCTGGCGTTGAAAGATATTTGCATTTAAGTCGCATCTATTCAGAGGCGAATGATGTATACCCTATCTATTCCATGTCGAGTCGGAGGAGGACGGCGTTGAAAGATATTTGCATTTAAGTCACATCTATTTGGAGGTGAAAGATGTGCACCCTATCTATTCTACGTCGAAGTCAGAAGAGGCTGACGTTGAAAGACATTTACATTTAAGTTGCATCTATTCGGAGGTGAAGGATGTACACCCTATCTATTCCACATTGAAGTAGGAGGAGACTGGAGTTAAAAAATATTTTAAGTCGCATCTATTCGGAGATGAAGGATGTACACTATATCTATTCCACTTTGAAGTCGGAGAAGGCAGGCGTTGAAGGATATTCATATTCTATTACAGGAAGTGGTAGTGTTCACATATATCCTACTGATGGATCATTCTCATACGTCCTACCGATGGACATGCATTTATTTTGCCCAAAAGACCCTACATATGGATCATCTTCATTCATCCTACCGATGGACATGCAAAAATCTTACCAATGGATCATCTTCATTCGTCATATCAAATGACATGTATTCACATCTTATAAATGGATCATCTTCATTCGTCTTATCCAAGGACATACATTCACTTCTTACAGATTGATCATCTTCATTCGTCCTACCAACGAACATGCATTCACATCCTACTAATGGATCATCTTCATTAATCATTTGTCCTACCGATGGACATGCATGCAGATCCTTCCGATGGATCATCCTCATTCGTCCTACCAATGGATATGCATTTATAGCCTATCGATGGATCATCTTCATTCGTCTTACCGGTGGACAGGTATTTATATCCTACCGATGGATCATCTTCATTTGTCGTATCGTAAGATATGCTACCCTTTTTCTCTTAATTCTATCTCTACTAATGAGTTTTATCTTTGTTTTTTTGAGAATGTCCAAGATGATGCATTCTCAATTAAGCCATAGGTGTGGACTACGCCAACAAGGATGCAACACAATGTGGAACCTTTTTGAAGCAAGTTGAGGATCATCTTCAACCACATTCCAACCACGCTTTTATATGAATGCCATGTGTTCAGCCAAAATTGGGTTTGTCAATTTTCTTTGACCATGATTTATTTCATCAATCATATCCAACGAAAGGGACAACTGTTGACACCCAATTTTGGCCTATCATTTTTAAAATTCGTAATTTTTAAGTTTTATTTATTCAATAGTTCAAAATACTTTTTTTATAATTTAAAAAAAAATATTATCGATATTTATCCTTATTTGTCAAAATTTCAGGATTTTTTTTAAGAAGAAAATTTCAGGATTTTTTATCAGTTAATTTTAATTACATTATTTTTTGTCATAGCCGGTTGACTATGCTCAAATATTTGTTCATTTTGATTAAATCATTATTTCTATTGAATTACATTTTTTTACATGCCATTGGTTACGTTCATTACATTTTTTAATATTCATTTTATTCATTACATTTGTTAATATTCAGCTTGATATTTTGCACAGTCTACAAATTCATTCAAATATAGATAAGATTTCATACACATTTATTTTATTAACTAGTGGTTTTGACCCATGGTTTTAAGATAATGATATTGTACTATTAGTGGTTTTGAATTATCTATTTAACCTATTTCTTGGTCATTAAGTTAGTGGTGGTAGATAAAATTTAGGGGTAATTTTCAGATTTTTTAGGCTTTAAGAAATTCTTTAGTGTTCATATTTTTCCGGCCACCACCCTCGCCGGAGCATTTTCCGGCGAACCCAAAACCCCTATATTTTTTTCTTCTCGTATTTTCACCAAGAAACCCCATATAATAGCTGAAACAGCCGACCAAATGATCTCCTTTCCCGACCAACAGATCCAAAACCCCAACCCATTTTTTCGGCGAAACAACCACCAAAAACCATCGGATTTCACCAAAAGACCACCAAAACCAGTAAACCGATCCACCTCCATTTTTTTCCTTTTTTTCCTAATTTTCTTCGGCTTCAAACCCACAACTACCGACCAAATCTCCATCGCCAAACTGACATAAAACACACCCTTCTCCCTTCACACTTTTTTCCCTCAGATCGAGCTCAAGCTCACTGGAAAGCCAAACAAGGAACATCCAACAGCAGATCGAGCAACAACTAGAGCCCAAAGAACCTCCAGCGAGCTCTGTTCCAGTGAACAAGAGTACCACCACCGCGAGCTCACAAGTTTCCGGCGAAAAGCCAACACAACTCTCTCCCTTCCGCCATTTCCGACCAACTCCTTGTCGGAACAAACCCTACTTCGTAAATAGGCAAAGTCGCTTTCATTGAAGCAATTCGAAAGGAGTTTGAATTATATTTTCTATTCATTATTGTATATATTATCGATGTTAGGCAAATCTTTGGCCATTTTTGATATTATTGTTTTGTTTAATTACTTGTGTATATCGCATTTGTTTTGCTTGTATATTGTTTTATCTTCTCCTCAATTTGAAAAAATGAATTCAATTGGGACCCACAATTGTGGATTTCGAAAGATTCCTAACACCTTCCCTTCAGAATAACTTGAACCCCTTACCTAGAATCTACTGGTTTCGTAGATATTCTTTTAGTTAATTAATTAATTGGTTTCCTAGTTTTTACCTAAAATTAGTTAGCAACTCTTTTAAACTCTTTCTTTGTTAACATACTTTTAAAATTGAATTGAGTTAATTGTTTTATGAGTCACCGCGACGTTTCTCCTTATTTGGATGAAGTAGGGATTTAAAAAAAACTATCCAAACTACATCTAATCATTGAGAAATCCGTATATACAAATTATAATTCTTGAATTCACAATTTCAAATTCAAGATAGAGTTAAGAGTAAAGTTCGAGGGAGTACTTTTGAGTCATTTTTTAGAAATCTTTTGCAAACTTTTAAAATTTATTTTAAGACTTGAGTACTTGAGTATGAGGATGAGGAGAGTTGAGTTTCATTTTTCAAAATGAATATATGAAAACCATGCATTCCCAAGAGTAAATGTTTTCCATTTAAAATGAGAGGAAACATTGATTTCCAAATGAGTTCATGAGGAGTTTTTAAGCACTATCTCTTTTAAGAGAATCTTTTAAGTAATAATCTCAAAGTTTGAGGATGAAGAAATGTTTTTAAACATATGAGCATGAGTAATATTATTGAGAGGAGTATTGAGAACCGATATGGGGACGAGTTCAGACAACTCAAAGTCCTCATAAACCATGTATGCCAACATGGATAAAATGTCATATTTTTTAGATGATTCCTTATTGATTTTTAAGCATAGCTTAGTGAATCCACTTAGTTGAGGATGTCTTATACTCCGGCAAGGTATATGACAGTTCTGACAGCGTGGGTGAGACGTTGTATCATCGCATAGATCATAGTGATGGTTGTCGGTTAGAGAATCTCCCAATTAAGAGTAAAAGAATTATTATTGTATTTTTAAATACATTGAGTTATTATCAGCAATTTTAAAAGCTTTCCTTGTAATGCATCCTTATTGCTGCTTTTATATTAAACTTTGTTGAGTATTTTTGAGTTTGAGTATCTTTGAGTATCCTTGAGTTGAGTTGTACTGAGATGAGGTGAGTATGTTCTTCCTTTTTTTATCAGTTCAAGCTTATGTTCTGCTTTAGAGTTCCCCTTGCATGCTCGTACAATCCATGTACTTACGCCATTTGGCATGCATCTTTCATGATGTAGATAAAGGTAACCAGGGTCATCAACAGGCGCTTCGTTCATACCACCTACAGTCTAGAGTTGCTTTGGTGAGCCTCTTTGCTTTCGGAGGATCCCCGTTTACTTTTCAGTTTTGTTAACATATCGTGGTCTTGTCCCAATGTCTATCATAGTATTTAGAGGCTTCGTAGACAGTAGTGTTTTGATGAATCTTTTTACTTTTTAGACAGTTTGAGAAAATCTTTACTTTTGATTTCATCTAATGTTGAATAAGTCTTGTGCTGAGTATTGAGTCAGGCCAAGATTTCGCTTGGGGACCAACAATGGTTCTCGAATGCCGGCCACGTTCATGGTGTAGTCTCGAGGATTGACAAACTTGGTATCATATCATAAAGTTCAAGAGTCCTAGGGTATCTATGAAGTTGTGTCTGTAGAGTCTTTATCGGTGTGAAGCGCGCCACATTTATAATTATGAGGCTACTACATTTAGGAACTATCTCACTTTTTTCATACTCTTTTCGTGCGATAGAGTTCAACTCTATAAAAATCTCTTTCTAATTTGTGCTTGCGCGTATCTTTTCAAATCATGCCTCCACGAAGAGCTATTCGAGGTCATCCTGCTAGGAGGAATGTTTATCCCCAAGATCAAGGGGTTCCCAATGCACTATAAGTGCAACCCCAAGGAAAGGTCACTAATGGTGAGTTTCGGGATGCTATTCGGATGTTTAGTCAAGTTGTGACCAACCAAGCTGGGAAACAAAAAGGGAATCAACAGGATATGGCTAATACATCTAGGATCCATGAGCTCTTAAGGATGAATCCTCCATACTTCACTGGTTCAAGTGTCATTGAGGATCCGGAAAACTTTGTGGAAGAGTTGCAGAAAGTGTTTGAGGTGATGCATGTTGCAGATGTTGAGCGTGTGGAACTAGCTGCATACCAACTGAAGGTTATTGCTAGAGTCTGGTACAACCAATGGAAGAAGAATAGAGCTGAATGGGAACCAATTGTGAGTTGGGTTGTGTCCGAAGAGGCCTTCATAGGGTATTTCTTTCCCCGTGAATTGAGAGAGGCAAAGGTAAGAGAATTTCTTACTCTTAAAAAGGAAACCATGAGTGTGCATGAGTATAGCCTTAAGTACACCTAACTTTCCCGTTATGCTCTGGAGATGGTTGTTGATATGAGAAGTAGGATGAGTCTGTTTGTGTTAGGATTGTCTTGTCTGTCAAGTAAAGAGGATAAGGTTGTGATGTTGATAGAAGATATAGGCATAGAAAGGCTTCTAATTCATGTACAACAGGTTGAGAAAGACAAGTTGAGAGATAGGAAAGAGTTTCACAACAAGAAGGCTAAGAAAACAGGTAATGAGTCCAGATAGCAAAAGAATAATGCGAATCGGTCATCCTTTCAACACAAGCTAAAAGGACCTGCTCCATCATCTACTAGTGCACCTGCACCAAAGAACAGAGGTGGAGTTCAGGAATCAGAATTCGCAGAACTTCAGAGCTACACCTGCTTAGTCCCAAGGTAGTGTGGCAAAAAGGGCCAACTGGACTCCTGAATGTGTTAAGTGTGGTGGGAACCACCCAAGAGCGTGTCGAGATGGCTCCATTGGTTGTTTTAAGTTTGGTTAGACAGGTCACTTCATGAGAGAGTGCCTTAAGAACATACATGGTAATGGTAATGGGGGCAATAGAGCCCAATCTTCTTCAGTTGTTCCGCCAGACAGGGCTGCACTTAGAGGAGCTACTTCAGGGACATGCGGAAGAGCAAACCGTCTGTATGCTATCACCAGTCGCTAAGAGCAAGAGAATTCATCTGATGTTGTCACTGGTATGATCAAAGTCTTTACTTTTGATGTATGTGCATTATTTGATCCAGGTGCGAGTCTATCTTTTGTGACTCCATATATTGCTAAGAGATTTGATATCCTTCCTGAGCAACTTCTTGAGCGCTTCATTGTTTCCACACTTGTTGGTGTGTTTATTCTAGCCAAGAGAGTTTATATTATTTCTATCAATCACAAGGACACCATGGTTGATTTAGTCGAGTTAGATATGGTGGACTTTGATTTTATTGTATGTATGAACTGGCTTTATGCTTGTTATGCCTCAATTGATTGTAGAACTCAAGTAGTTAAGTTCCAGTTTCCTAATGAGCAGTTATTGAGTGGATGAGTAGCTCAACAGTGCCTACATGTCGTTTTATTTCTTACCTTAAGGCCAGAAAGTTAGTTTCCAAGGGGTGTATCTATCACTTAGTCCAAGTTAATGACTCTAGTGTTAAGACACCACCTACTCAGTCAATTCCAGTTGTGAGTGAGTTTCTATAGGTCTTTCCAGATGATCTTCCCGGAGTTCCTCTTGAGAGAGAAATAGACTTCGGTATAGATATTATTTATAATACTCGACCTATCTCTATTCATCCATATAGAATGGTTCCAGATGAGTTAAAAGAGTTAAAAGTGCAGTTGAAAGATCTCCTCAATAAGGGCTTTATTCGACCTAATGTCTCACCTTGGGGCACTCCAGTCTTATTTGTGAGGAAGAAAGATGGTTCTCTTAGGATGTGTATTGACTACCATCAATTGAACAAGGTCACTATAAAGAATAAGTATCCCCTTCCAAGAATTGATGATCTTTTTGATCAATTTTAGGGTGCCATGTATTTTTCTAAGATAGACCTCAGATCTAGCTATCATTAGTTGAGAGTAAGAGAGAGTGATATTCCAAAGACTCTATTCAGGACCCGCTATGGTTATTATGAGTTTCTTGTCATGTCTTTTGGTTTGAGTAATGCTCCTGCAGTGTTCATGGACCTTATGAACAGAATGTTTAAGCCATATCTTGATATGTCTGTCATCGTATTCATTTATGACATTCTAATCTATTCGAGGAATCACGAGGATCATGCTAGTCATCTCAGAGTAGTTCTCCAAATTCTAAAGGATAAGGAGTTGTATGCCAAAATTTCTAAGTGTGAGTTTTGGCTCGAGTGAGTGGAGTTCTTAGGCCACATTATTTCTGGTGAAGGGATTCGAGTTGATACTCAAAAGATTAAGGCAGTGCAGAACTGGCCCAAACCCACATCTCCAACTGATATTAGGAGTTTCGTGGGATTGACTAGTTATTATAGGAGGTTCGTTGAGGGGTTTTCGTCCTCGTTGACTAAGTTGACTCAGAAGACAACAAAGTTTCAATGGTCTGAAGCTTGTGAGAAAAACTTTTAGGAATTGAAAACGCGGTTGACTACTACCCTAGTGTTGACCCTACCAGAAGGTACATGATGCTTTGTGGTGTATTGTGATGCGTCCAGAGTTGGACTGGGTTGTGTATTGATGGAGAATGGCAAAGTTATAGCTTATGCCTCTAGACATCTTAAGATTCATGAGAAAAATTATTCAACCCATGATCTAGAGTTGGTTGATGTTGTGTTTGCCTTAAAAATATGGCGTCACTACAATTACGGTGTTCATGCAGATGTGTTCACTGATCATAAGAGTCTTCAGTATGTATCCAGTCAGAAAAAACTTAATCTCAAACAAATGAGGTGGTTAGAGTTACTCAAAGATTATGACATGAGTATTTTATATCACCCAGGTAAGGCTAATGTTGTTGCTGATGCTTTGAGCAGGTTGTCTATGGGTAGTACTGTTGAGGAAGGCGAGAAAGAGTTAGCCAAAGACGTGCACAAACTTGCACGATTGGGAGTCCGGTTTTTGGATTTCAATGAATGTGGAGTGGTGGTGATGAATGTGACTGAATCATCACTAGTGTCTGAAGTGAAAGAGAAACAAGACCTAGACCCTGTTTTTCTTGAATTGAAGACAAATGTTCATAAGCAAAAAATGATGGCTTTTGAACAAGGAGGAGATGGTGTGTTGAGGTATTAAGGTAGATTTGTGTGTACCAAAGGTGGATGAACTCCAAGAGAGTATCATCGAGGAAGCTCATAGTTCTAGATATTCAATCCATCCCGGTTCCACAAAAATGTATTGTGACTTGAGAGAAGTCTATTGGTGGGGTAGTATGAAGGAGTGTATTGATGAGTACGTTGCTAAGTGCCCGAATTGCCAACAAGTCAAGGTAGAGCACCAAAGGCCCGGTGGTAAGGCATAGAATAAAGATCTTCCGGAATGGAAGTAGGAGATGATCAATATGGATTTCGTTACTGGTTTGCACAATCTTGCTGGCAACATGATCCGATTTGGGTGATTGTAGATCGTATGATTAAATCAACCCATTTCTTTCCTGTAAAAACTACTTTTTCAGCAGAGGATTATGCCAGATTATATATTCAAGAGATAGTCAGACTTCATGGAGTTTCGGTGTCTATCATTTCAGATAGAGGTGAGCAATTCACCGCACAATTTTGGAAGTCTTTCTAGAAAGGTTTGGGTTCGAAGGTGAATTTGAGTACCGCTTTCCATCCTCAGACTGATGGTCAAGCAGAGCGTACGATTCAAACTTTAGATGACATGTTAAGGGTTTGTGTGATCGATTTCAAGGGTAATTGGGATTATCACTTACCTCTCATAGAGTTTTCTTACAATAATAACTATCACTCTAGCATCCAAATGGCTCCCTATGAGGCTCTTTATGGGCAAAGATGTAGATCTTCTATTGGATGGTTTGAGGTTGGTGAAGTTGGGTTGATAGGACCGGACTTGGTTCATCAAGCCATGGATAAAGTGAAGATAATTCAAGAAAGGTTGAAAACAATGTAGAGTCGTCAGAAATCCTATACATATGTTAGGAGAAGAGACTTGGAGTTTGAGATGGATGATTGGGTTTAGTTGAAGGTTTTACCCATGAAGGGTGTTATGATATTTGGCAAGAAGGGGAAGCTTAGTCCCCGGTATATTGGTCCTTAGAGGATATCCAAAAGAATTGACAATATAGCTTATGAATTGGAGCTACCGCCAGAGTTAGCAGCAGTCCATCCGGTGCTTCATATTTCTATGTTGAAAAAGTGTACGAGCGATCCTTCACTTATTATTATACCTACTAAGAATATTGGTATTAAGGACAACCTATCTTATGAAGAGATACCCGTTGAGATACTTGATCGCCAGGTTCGCAAGTTGAGAACCAAGGAGGTAACATCAGTCAAGGTCTTATGGAGACATCAATTTGTTGAGGAAGCTACTTGGGAGGTTGAAGAGGATATGAAGAAGAGATACCCACATCTCTTTTCTACCGGAGAAATTCCAGACCAAGGTAATGACTTTTGTAAAACACTTTTTAAATTGATGTGCTATGTTGTGTTAAATTGCATGTTGGGTGTTTGAGCTGGGTGTTAGATATTACCACTCTTAGTTCTATTTAGAGTGATCTCATTCGAGGACGAATGTCCCCAAAGGGGAGATATTGTAACACCTCGGTCTTAGAAAGAGCTAATTTTAGAAAGAACTAAATTAGAAATAGCCAAAGTTAGATTTGTGCAAGTTAGTCTTCAATTGTGAGTTTTGGGTTAACTTTAAACGACTGTAACTTTCAGCACACAATGATTTAGGTGGCCCCTGAGATATCAAATGAAAGATCTTTGAGTCTTCTTTCCAATGCCACCAAGTTTGCTAAATTCCAAGTTTAGATGAGGGAGATATCCCTATTTGAGTTCAGCCTATCCAGTTAAGGAAATTCATCCGAATTATGTAGGGGTATTTTGGTCTTTTCCTTACCCCACTTAGTCCACACATTTTCCACCCAAATTAGGGGTCAAAGCTGATTAAAATCAGTTTACGCTAAAGTCTACAACATTTGGAAAGTTAGGGCAAAGTACAAAGGGGGAAAAGGGAGAAACGATTCAAGCGTTCAAGATTTTCTTGCGATCGTCGAGGGATTTCGCCAAGGATTTGATCCTAACGAGGTATGTAAGCTTTCATAGTGATGGGTTCGTTCACCATCACGCCGATCATGAGTTTCTTGATTTGATTTCATCCATGAAAATTCGTGTAATGAAGTTCTTAATGAGTTTTCTTGAAGTTTCGTTCTTAAATCTTTATTATTGAAGTTTGATGAGTTTTTGAGGCGAGGGTTTGAGTTTGAGGGTTGTTCTTGAGAAGATTTGAGTAGATTTTCATTTACTTATGTTGGGTATACAAATCTAAAAGGGTTAGGAAGAGATCAATTGATTCTAGGCGAAATAGGGCAAAAAATCGAGAAGAAAAATTTGTTAGAAAGTTCTGGGGAATGGGTGCTGCAATGACGTTTATTGAGTAACTCTTAGGTAAACTATTAAACTAATAAGAGTTGTATCATCTAACTTCATTCAAAAATTAAACTGGAATTTTTATAGAATCAAATTAGAAAATCATTTCTATTTTGATCATTTCTTAGATTCTGTTGAATTGCATCGAATCCGTTTTCTATTTTAAAGTGAACACTTGGTTGATCAATAGGTATTTGGTGGTCTTCACGACAAGGATCAGGTCTATGTACTTTTTTTTTATGGGTAAGGTTTTGACTCTTATGAACTCTCATCCCTATGGTACTATGGCTGTACAGCTACAGTACCCTATGTCTGGTAGGAATTCCATCTCTTCTATAGTCATGCCTGTAGTCAGCCAGGGAGTGAGGTTGGCGCGTGGCGCCTGCAGTGCGTTAGATTTGGGCTTCTGAAGTTTGGGGTTGTCGCCCTGCCCCGTCCGTGTTTAATCGTTTGTTCCGTCTAAGTTCTTTTAAAATGTATCCTTGCTCTCTTACTGATTATAACTATCCAAACTACATTTAATCATTGAGAAATCCGTATATCCAAATCATAATTCTTGAATTCACATTTTCAAATTCAAGAAAGAGTTAAGAGTAAAGTTCGAGGGAGTTCTTTTGAGTCATTTTTGAGAAGTCTTCTGCAGACTTTTAAAGTTTGTTTTAAGACTTGAGTACTTGAGTATGAGGATGAGGAGAGTTGAGTTTCATTTTTCAAAATGAATATATGGGAATAAACTATTCCCAAGAGTAAATGTTTTACATTTAAAATAAGAGGAAACTTTGATTTCCAAGTGAGTTCATGAGGAGTTTTTGAGCACTATCTCTTTTAAGAGAACCATTTGAGTAATAAACTCAAAGTTTGAGGATGAGGAATAAACATATGAGCATGAATTATATTATTGGGAATAGTATTGAGAACCAATATGTGGATGAGTTCAGACAACTTAAAGTCCTTATAAACCATGTATGCCAACATAGGTAATGGGTCATACTTTTTAGATGATTCCTTATTGCTTTTTATGTATAACTTAGTGAATCCACTTAGTTGAGGATGTCTTATACTCCGGCAAGGTATATGACAGTTCTGGCAGCGTAGGCGATACATTGTATCCTTATAGCTCATAGTGATGCTTGTCGGTTAGAGAATCTCCCAGTTAAGAGTAAAAGAGTTATTATCATATTTTTAAATACATTGAATTATTATCTGTTGTTTTAAAAGCTTTCTTTATAATACATCTTTATTGTTGCTTTTATATTGAACTGAGTTGAGTATTTCTGAGTTTGAGTATTTTTGAGTATCCTTGAGTTGTGATGAGGTCAGTATGTTCTTTCCTTTTTATCAGTTCAAGCTTATGTATGTGTTTTAGAGTTCCCCTTGCATGCTTGTACATTCCATGTACTGACGCCATTTGGCATGCATCTTTTATGATGCAGATACAGGTAACCAGTGTCATCAACAGGCGCTCCGTTGATACCACTTGCAGTCCAAAGTTGCTTTGGTGAGACTCCTTGCTTCCGGAGGATCCCCGTTTACTTTTCAGTTTTGTTAAGAAGTCGTGGGTCTTTTTTTGACGTCTATCATAGTATTTAGAGGTTTCGTAGATAGTAATATTTTGAGGACTCTTTTTATTTCCATTACTAAATGTTTAAGACTTGAGTTGCCTCTTGTGGCCAGTTGAATGTTTTCTTTATAATATTCTGAGTTATCTATTTTGAGACTGTTTGAGAAAATCTTTACTTTTGAGTTCATCTAATGTTGAATAAGTCTTCCACTGAGTATTGAGCCAGATCAAGGGTCAATCAGTGGTGGAGGCAGGAATTCTATCAAGGGGGTTCAAAAAAAATTAACCACGCTAATATTATCCATAAGTAAACGGGTCGGGTCATGTATGCACGGATTGATTAACAAACGGGTTGACAAAAAAATCCTTAGTTCAAATAATTTCTTACAATTACAACTTATCTTAAGAAACAAATCTAAAGTACATATCTATAAAATGATAATAATGTAGCACATCTCATTCAAAAAGTTCTACAAGTTCTTCAATTACTTTAGAATTCTCTTCGGCTCCTGAAAGTGCAAATGGAGAGTAAACACAAATTTAACATTAGAAAGACTAATAAAAAACACAAATCAAAGCGAAAATACTATTTCTTCACAAAAATTCTTTTTGGCAGAAAATGACTTCATTGCATTACAAAACTACACAACCTTGAAGGGAGGTTAAGAAACCAAACATGCGGATAAACCTATCAAAACATAGTTTTACATTTGAAAATACAACTACATACATTTTTACAATTGTATTCTACGAGGTTTCATATCTTGAAATGTCTTAATAATAACATCATTAGAAATCTTATCAAATACATCTTTTTCTAAATAAGGCACCAAACAACCACTAAAAAAATCATCACTCATTTGACTCCGCAAGTCATTCTTGATAAACTTCATTGCCGAAAAAACTCTTTCAAAGGAGGCAATGGCAACTCGTAAAAGTAGAGCAAGTTTCACTAAGGGAAATACAAGAGGATAATTTGAATGTTTCTTTGTCTGAACTAATCTTTTGGAAAGATCACAAAGTCCATTTAGATCGGAGAACCTTTCATCAACATCACGAACATCAACAATGTAACTTGCAAGTTGATTCTCAAGAATACTCATATTGGATTCATCAAAGTCATCTGGATATAACTCAGCCATAGTCATTACTTTTCTTATGTCAAAACTTGAAAATGAGTTAATTGGATTCAAGCAAGCAATTCTATGGAGCAAATCGGTAGTCACCTCATCAAAATGGTCATTAAGTTCTTGAAGTTGCCAATCAATGATATTGCAAAACACTTCAACACGATAATGATGTAAGATTGTATTGTTAGCAAGTTTCCGTCGTGATCTTAAAGAGCTAACATATGGCTCCTCAAAGTTAGGTATCAAAACATCATGTTTGATACAAAATGTAAATACCTTGGCAATAAGAGAATCCCATTCATCATCTCTTAAGACTTGCAACCTTCTCTTTACTACTTCAACAAGTAGCATGGAATTTGCAATATCTTGCTCTTTTTTTTGTAAGCATTTATTAAGCTCATTTGTGATTGCTAAGACATCTCTCATCAAATGCAACATAAACGCAATCTCAAATGTTTGATAAGCTTCAAGATGTCTCATTGCCTTGGCTCTTTCATCCATACTCCTTGCGTCAAGAGCAAGTGATTCAAGAACCTCAAGAATAGAGCCAAACATAATAATAAAATTGTTAAAGGATTTATAATGAGATCCTCAACGAGTATCACAAGCTCTTGAAAGACCAAGTTGTTGATTCAAGCCCCTACCGGTTGTAAGTTCACACATATCTAATGCCACTTGAATTGTTGATTTTTGAGAATCTCGTAAATTATCCATACACTTAAAAGAAGATCCCAATACATTAAAAATATTTGAGATCAATACTACAAGTTTTCCCACTTCAACACACTTTTTAGAGACCCCAACAAGAGTTAGTTGAAGTTGATGAGCAAACCAATGGATTGAATGAGCCGATTTACTTTCTCATCTAATCAACATTTTAAGGCCATTGATCTCACCTTGCATATTACTTGCCCCATCGTAACATTGTCCACGCACACTTGATGGACTCAAAGAATGCTGAGCAAGTAAATTAAAAATTGCCTCCTTTAAAGATGAAGCACTAGTATATCTTCAACATGAACAATGTCAATAAGCCGCTCCATTACAAATCTCATTCTATCAATATAACGAAATATGATAGCCATTTGCTCCTTGCGTGACACATCAAAGGATTCATAAACTAGTAAAACAACAGAGTCACCATTTAATTCCTCAAGAATAGCTTTAACGGTCTCTATCGTACATGCACTCACAATATCTTTTTGAATCATTGGAGAAGTCATTTGATCATTTACAAGAGCATGTTTCAAAACATAATCACGAATTTTATCACATTTTTTTGAATACTATGAGAAAATTTCAAGAAAGTTACCCCTACTAAGTGATGATTTAGATTCATCATGACCTCGAAATGCAAATCCCCGACTTATGAGAAGTCTTACTACATCAATCGACGCACTTAAGCGCATATAATATCCATGCTTGAGTTGATTAGATTGCCTCTCAAATGCAAATTGAATAGACCGGGGTTGTTGTAGTAAATCTTGACATTTCTTTTTTGACTGATTATGTATGTTATTCGGTAGACCAATATGTTTGTCAAGACCACCCTTTTTGTTCCAACTCTTAAATCCTATAGTTGAAAATGTCTCCCCTCTTCCTTGATTAGTGTTATGATCTTTAAAAAGATAGCAATACAAACAATAGACTACATCTTTACTAACACTATACTCCAACCAATCGTGATATATATCATCAAACCATTCATGATTAAAACGACGCATTGATCCAAAAATATTTGTTTGAGGATACTCTTGCACCGCCAAACGAGGTTGACAAGGACCATTCAAAAGGTATGCTCTTCTAATAACATCACGGTGGTTTGGATGATAGTTCAATATTGATGTTCTTTCACCAGGATCAAACATTAAAGAACTCAAATCAAATTCTTGAGAAGAATCTAACGACACTTCTGAATGATTAGTATTTTCTTTTTGATTAGATTGACTATGACTTTGAGAGGCTAAAGTTGATTTCGGTACTTGTGTAAAATACTTCTTCACTGAATATTGAGACTGAATCGTAAAATAAAAATTTAGTCAGAACTTACAAAAAGTAAATATACAATAAGCACCAAAACAAAATTATAGACAATGAACAAAAGTTTGAATCTCATAAATAAAAGTTAATATCTACTAAACAAATGTTGAATGTCCATAATAAACATATAAAATCAACAAATAAGCCCAAACAAATAAAATTATATCTTTCATAATCAGTGAATAGAATTGAAATTTTCATATGAAAAATAAAAAATTGTTAAGAGAAGTGAATATCCGAGTTCAATCAGCTAAATAAAATAGCACATCAACAAATACCAGAATCAAAGCATAGAATTCTGAAAAAAAAAAAGGAAAAAGAAAACTTACAGAGGTTGCCATCACAAATAGAGCCTGAAGGAGAGAATGAAATTAATCCACAGAGTACCACCACTCCTTCACCAGCGGTAGCAAGCAGCAGGCAACAACATCAACAGACTTGGTTTTCAATGTCTCTAAATTTTCAATGGTTGAAAATTTCTCTGTTTTGCTGATTTTCTTTGTTAGGATAGTTTCCAATTTTGTAATTAGAAAGAATGATTTAGGGCTTTAGGCTTTGTTGTCCTTTAGTGGACATGGGCTGATCTGGGCGTTTTTTGCCCCTTTTGTTTAATAAAAATGGGCCTAGCCTATCTTTAACTAAAAATAAAAATAAAAATAAGCTTGCAAAATCGCTAAAAATTATAACAAAAGAATGTTGTTGCCTGGAATCGATCCCGCGACCCAAAGCTCACTTGAGCGAAATCTTGAACCCCCTCAACCATTGGGCTACTCTTTTGATATATATTCAGGTGGTTCAATTTTAAATATATACATGTACATAAAAAAATCAATCTTATATATATAGTGTAATTTTTTTACCGAGGGGCTCGAATGACTCCTCTGGAAACACTGTACTTCGGCCCCTGGGGCCAATAATGGTTCTCGAGTGCCGGCCACGTCCAGGGTGTAGGCTCGGAGCGTGACAGAAAGTCACAATGAGCAGAATAGTTTAGCTAAGTCGTAAAGCGCATGACCAAGATGATATTCTTTCGCTATTAATTAAAAGTTAGTAAATTTTTCTAATTAGCTTTACACACTTGTTTTCTTTGTCGATACATAAATAGATTAATACTAATAGTGATGAACAACAAGCTGCCAGACTTCTCGGTTTTGCTCTTCCAAGGAACCAATATTAGAGTTTGGTTTATTACATATTCTCGGCTGACTAATCATAGATATAGTTTCTGGGCGTTGAGAAACTCTCTGTTGCGCGAAAATGTGGTTATTATATTCAACCGACGACAAAATTAGCAGGTGTACTTTATAAAAAAATTCCTCAGCTACGCAAAATTGTATATAAGATTCAATGAGGAATTTTGGTAAACACTTGGCGGCTAAAGCTTATTTACAGGGTAAGAGAAAAAATAAAACACATACAAGAAAGACAATAAGCGACAAACCACGAAGAAGAAACATAGAACTCACAGTTATAGGAGCAAAGCGCTCACCCGAAAATTTTATGCACAAGCCGAACTATTAAGAGGTGCGAAGAAGGTAAACAATTTCAACAGAGATGATGAATGATGGAGTTGACCAGAGGAAGACGAAGTGACGAGATAATAGCTGTAAAAGATTTGGGCTACACGTGGCAGGCAAAGCTATATAATTGGAAAGATCGTAATGCCCTTTTTGACGACACAAACATGTTGAGGAGCTGTGTGCTTATTGTCATTTATCATATAGTAGAAGTTAGCTTAAAACTTATAAAAGCAAGACAAATATAAATAAAATTTTAAAATAAATTTTAAAATTATTTTATTTATTTTCCGACACAAAAAAATAAGATAGTAGACAATTTTGAAATTAAAAAATTTGGTATCTTTCTAGAATATAAAAAAGACCCCAAGGCGTCAAGTTTAAGCAAATTTCCCCAATTTATAAACCCTACGCATTATACTTTTTCTTCTCTCAAAATAAACCCTACCGCTCTCTCTTGCGAAGCTTTGCTGCGATTTTTTCTTCTCATCTTTTCGACAATGGTGAGTAAAGTTTCAATTTTTGTACTCCGTATGGCATTTAATTTTCATGTTTTTTTAATAGAATTGGAATTGAGGTGTTTATACGATTTGTTGATTTATTGTGTGTTTGAGCTTTGATTTGGACGAATTTGTGCTTTTCGGCTTTTAGTTGTATGTTGTTCTCTTTAATTTGGACAAAGTATTTATCTTAATTGAAATGAGGACTGTTAGATACAGGAAAATTTGTGTAGAGGATGCGATTGAGTGTTTATCGAATTTTTTTTTTTTTTTTTGGTCAAGTTGTTCCTTTTCTTCGTTTATAAGTTGGATTTAGCTTTTCTTGGATGAGTTTTGTATAATCGCAAAGTATTTATCAGTATTGAAATGATAACTGATCTTAATTTAGATGAGATTTATAGTCGACCCTGAATAGTCTGAGATTGAGGTGTGTATACACTTAGGATGCGTATCTGGGGTAGGATTGGGCAAAATCTGAATTTTAAGATTTGTATTTATATGGATCCGGGTATAAATACATATCAGCTAAAAAAAATCAAAATTATTAAATGGAGCTATAAAGGTATTCTTTATTTTGAGATATAGCCTGTGGAAAACTTAGATGGTATGTTGTAGAATTCAATCATTAATTCTCCAAGATGGGAGTTAAGAAACATAAATTAATTGTTAAAAACCCGCATGCTAATAATTAATTTAGAAACTATTCCTTTTTTTCTATGAGAAAGAATGCATTTATAAATAGTAAATGTTGACCAAGAGGAAACGCTTATAAGGATTGGAAGTATGCCATCTTCCATGTCTTATATATGCTTTATCTTTTATTTTGAGAAATCAAAATCCCCACCCCCATACCCCGTGTCATGTCGACGGGAACAAATCTCAACTTAGGTTTGAGATTGAGGTGCTTATACGCTTTGTTGAGTTTGTCTCCTTTTTTTTCTTCTAGGAAGTTGGTTTTTAACTTTGATTGAAGATGTAGATGAGTTATATTTGGTATGTGATCAGTGTTGGATTGTAACTGTTTTGGCTGATTTCTTGTGGTGGTGTTCATGAATTTATTATTACAGGCTTTACCAAACCAGCAAACTGTAGATTATCCAAGCTTCAAGCTTGTTATTGTGGGTGATGGAGGAACTGGTATGTTTCTATGTTTAACTGAGATTTGTTTCTAGCGTCTTTTGTTTCAAAGAGAATATCAGTATTAACATTTGATGTCGTGCAGATATTTTGTTTTGATTTCTTCATTCATTTGAAAAACATTATTGACTAATGAGAAATTTTGATTTGTAATGGTTTTATATGAGAGTTATTTCAAATAGTGAAGTAATCATTATGAGTTTACACTGCAAATTTATGGGATAACTGTTATTTGTTGTATCCATTCTGATCTTTGTAAATTGAAGTGAATGTTTCATTGAGATCGGTGGCTTGCTTCCTTTTGTTAGAGTATCCTAATGGTTCCTGTTGTAAATGGATTTCCAGGAAAGACAACATTTGTCAAAAGGCATCTCACTGGTGAATTCGAGAAAAAATATGAACGTAAGTTTTTGATTTCCTATACTGACAGAAAGTCTTTCGATAATTTGGGTTGTTATCGTATTCAATAGGCTTGCTCTGTTTCTTATTTTGTTGGATTCTCATGAGTCGATTATTTATTAAATTTCATTTTCATACAGCCACTATTGGTGTGGAGGTTCATCCACTAGACTTCTTCACAAATTGTGGGAAGATTCGGTTTTATTGCTGGGATACAGCCGGACAAGAGAAGTTTGGAGGTCTCAGAGATGGTTACTAGTAAGTGGTTCTAGGCAGTTTAAAACCTTTAGTTTCTGCAAGTCTCTGCTGCTCGATGGATGTTATTTCTGATGAAACGCTTTTACTATCATATCCTAATAGTTTGTAAAGTTCAAACTTCAAAGTTTCCAGAAAAAAGAGATATCAGAAATTAGGTGGTTTGTTCTGACTGTGTAGAATAGTTGATGACATGTGTTGTTATTCAGAAAATGCCACTATTTGTATTTCTAGAATGTGGTCTTGTATAACTGTGCTCACACTTGCATCTCTTTTAAGCTGAGATATCACATTTGAACATATACCTTGCTATTCCTTTTTATGTCAATCACATGGATGACTGCCTTGCCATTAGTTGTCTTGGTTGAAGCTTTTGGTGACTGTATTTTGGCTTCTCATATTTCTCTACGTCAATCGTGCAGCATTCATGGGCAATGCGCAATTATCATGTTTGATGTTACAGCTCGTCTGACCTACAAGAATGTTCCTACATGGCATAGAGATCTTTGCAGGTGAGGAACTCTTCATAGACTGCCAGCATTATACTCAACTTAATTGATGATATGCAATTGAATCTGAAATGGCTTTTCCATTGCTTCTTCCAGGGTTTGTGAAAACATACCCATTGTTCTCTGTGGAAACAAAGTTGATGTCAAGAACAGGCAGGTTAAGGCTAAGCAAGTTACCTTCCACAGGAAGAAAAATTTGCAATACTATGAGATCTCAGCAAAGAGTAACTACAACTTTGAGAAGCCTTTTCTGTACCTTGCCAGAAAGCTTGCTGGGTAATGCTTATAAATATAAATATATTTCCTGTTTGCTCAAGCCATATGTACTGTTGATGTATTGAACCTAATTTCTTGTCCCATTTGTAGGGATGGTAATCTTCACTTTGTGGAATCACCTGCACTTGCTCCCCCAGAAGTACACATTGACTTAGCTGCACAGGCACTGTAAGATATCTGTGTACTTTTGGTGCTTCATTGTTTTGTGCTTCTGCTAATATCGACGTTTTATATGCGTATTCCATAGGATTGAGAACTGTCATCAAGTCTCTGAAAAATATCAGATATTCACTGCTTAATACGAATAATAAAGTTAGACAATGGCCATTGCATCTTAATATGTTTATCATAGTTAGAACTGTCGATTTTGATCATGAGCAACCCTTGTATCTTACAGAATAGGAATAAGTATTAGGTTCCTGTAGGTTTAGATCATGCAAGTTTAGTCTGTTGCTTGCTGTCTCTGTGATGTGGTAGGTTCCTTGTGCTTGAAATTTTGTTCTCGTTGTACTATTTCTAATTTTTAACCATACTATGTCTATTCAGGCATGAAGAAGAGCTTCAACAAGCCGCTAATCAGCCACTTCCAGATGACGATGATGAAGCATTTGAATAGAAGGCATAGCTCAGAGCGGATCAGTTTCACTGTTGCACCTTTCCATTTCCTTGTCCTTAAATTTTCTATATTTGGAATTCTGTTTTTGTGGTTTGAGGATTTATTTGCTGCTTCCTTGTATTATTGATTGGTTATTAGATATGTTTGTCTGGGGCCGTGAGGCTGTGTTGTATTAGATTAGATAGTGTTCTATTCCGGTCCTGGTGTAAGTGCGTACATTGTCGAGGCTCTGTTTTGAGCTTGTTATAATATTACTTGGTAACATATTCGACAATTTTTTCTCTGAAAATATTTAAATGTTAACTGATTGTGAATAGTGATGGTAACTAGTTTGTTAGTGTTTTCAGAAAGTCTTAACCTTGGATTCAAAATATGATAAGCAGTAGGCATTATGGTTTGGTGTTAACACTGGTGTGGTTGTTGTGTTATCCCAATACAATGAAATGTTTTTATAACTTTTCGTTTGTATGACATGATATTTTACCATTTATTCCCTTTCAGGATTTAGTCGGGGTTTTTCAAACTTCACTGCTCAATTCGTTCATGTGTAGAAAGTCAATTGGATTACTCTGAATGCATCTTTTTTTGACTTTCTTGTCTTGGTGATAGTGAACATCTTACTTGAAGACTAGAAGTATTTGATAAATGATGAAAAAATAAATTGAAATAATACTGAAGTGCAATTAAAACTTTCAATTGCAATTTCAGAACAAATTTACTTTATTAATTAATGTATTGAAGTGGCTACAAGCAAACATGTGTTGGTTGACATGCTTACTTGCCCACATAGAGGTTGTTTAGCTATTTCTATATTAATAGCTTTAGGCTTGTGTTACGATCCAGAAATGGACGTGATGATACTTGTCTAATTCCACCAAGACAAGTCAGCCTCAACCCGACAGAAACGAAAGAAATGCGGAAATATAAAGTAAGAACAAGATAAAGCGGGAAACTTATTCTTTCTATTAAAACTCCCAAAATCTGGTTGTCACATGTACAAGCCACTAAATACGTAAAGTGCAGAATTGAAATAATTACAAGTCTCAACCTTTGTTCCTCAAATAGAATAAAATATAAAGAAAATGAAAAAGAGGGTCCGCTGGGATGGCAAACAACTACCTCTCAAGTCCTTCAACAAGCCTCGGAGAGTAAGAGAAGAAGAGCAATCATGCTATATCGGGCTCGGAACCTACACAACTGTAGAGTAAGGAGTGAGTACCAACAACACAGTACCCAACAAACAACTTAATAAACAAGGCATCTAGCTAGAAACCGAATATTCCTTTCATCCCAACCGAACCTCCTCAAACTACAATTTGCACATAATACATAGATCACAAGGTTCAATATACACAGTTCAATAGTCATAATCCAACAACCAACCCGAATCAAGTAAGTCAATCTCAATGTCAAGTAGATCAATCATACATAACAAGTGCATCAATCTCAATATCAAGTAGATCAATCACAAGTAATAAATACATCTATCTCAATTCACAAGTAAGTCACACATAAACATCAAAATGCATCAGATCACAATAATCAATCTCTTTAACAGTTCATAGTCAAAATCATGAACTTATGCATGAGTTCATGTAAAATCAATGGAAAAACATGTAATTGAGTCAAAATAATCATAACGAGATCAAAATCAAATAGTTGAATCAACACAATTAGAACCCATGAAGAATTGAATGAAAACCTAATCAATTTGATGAAATTGAACTTGGAGAATTGAGAAATCTTTAGCGCTCAGTGAATGGAAGCCATTGATAAAATCCTACATACCTTGATGATCAAATCCCAAAAGCAATGGGAGGAATTGGAGACTTGAAGCTTGAAACCCTAGTCTTCTTCTTAGACTTGAGAGAGAATTGAGAAAGATGAATGTGGATGGGATTTGAGGATTTTAGTGAATGAGAGAATTTGGGTAATTTTAGGGGTAGAAGGATAATTATAGGACTTAGAATTTGGGTCAAAACGACATAGTATAGGTATTAAATACAGAGGAAAAGACCTAAATACTCTTAATAAATAACCGTCGAACAATATTAGTATTAAATGCATCGGAATGTCATTCTCTTTCACCCTCAATTGGTGATAACCCGACCAAAGGTCAATCTTAGAGAAGTAACTCGCTCCTTAGAGTTGATCAAACAAGTCGTTAGTCCTTGAAATAAGAGACTTATTCTTAATTGTAACCTTATTCAATTATCAATAGTCAATGCACACTCAAAGAAAACCATCCTTCTTTCGAATAAACAACACTGGAGCACTCATGATGAGATACTCGGTCTAATAAAATCCTTATTCAACAAGTCCTTCAATTGATCCTTTAATTTGTTAAGTGCTATTGGGGCCATACGATAAGGAAGGATAGAAATAGGCTGCGTATCTAGGATAAGGTCAATATCGAAGTCTATTTCCCTTTTGGGAGGAATATTGGAAAGCACTTCAAGAAACCCATTTACAATCGAAACAGACTCAAGAGTATGGGGTTTCAAAATCTATATCCCTAACCCAAACAAGATCATAAATGCACCTATAACAAATCATCCTCTTAACCTTTAGGAAAGATATAAACTGACCTTAAGAACATAATTTTCCCCCTTCCCATGACATGATAGGTTCATTTGGAACCTTGAATGTAACCAATCAAGTTCTACAATCATGGAAGTATAACATGTGTGAAGCTAATCCATCCCAAGGATAACATTGAAATATAACATATCGAGATCTACAAGATCAACATGAGTGACTCTATGAAAAAGGAAACAAGACAATTTCTATAAACTCTCCTAGTAACAATAGAATCACAAATGGGAGTATAGACATAAAAGAGATAAGAAAGGATTTCGGGATCAACATCAAACCTCATGGCCATATAGGGAGTAACAAACAATAAGGTATCACCCGGATCAAGTAAATCATAAACATCAAGGTGAAAGTCTTTCAACATAATAGTCACAACACTTGAAGAATCCTCGTGATCCTGTCAAGTCTGAAGAGCATAAAATCTATTTTGCTTCGGAGCACCAGAATCGGAACCACTAGGCTGAAATTGCCTTCTTCATCGTAGACAATCCCATAATTTCAACTATCTTATAAACCTCATCAATGAACTCTTGAGGATCCTCATCAAACTCAGAACTATGAAACTCCGGAGGGATTATTCGAGTGAAGTCCCTTATTCTTATCGCCACCATACCCATATTTGGGTTCACGGGAGCAATGGACTCTCTATTATTTTAGGACATCATAGATTGAGACCACACTTGAAAAACGGCTCGAAACTCGACATGAGTCACTTTATTGGCCAATGAATCGACCCAAACTTGAGAAACCTTGAGCTACACATTCTCACGTAAGCTCTTCGAGGGGCCATATCCTAAAAAGCATCAGACAAGATTTAGGAGAATGATCTTTATAGAGATAGACTTTATGGCACGACTTTAGAGTAATGAAAGAAGTGAAGTTTACTAATATTTTTGTAGCCAATTATTCATAAATATGGCGAGCTTCACAGTCATAACAAGACTCTACTCAACGGACTTGTCAGACATCCTAAGGCCTTTTCTAAAACCTTGTGCTCTGAATACTAAGTTTGTCACAACCTAAAGTAACCCTAGACGTGACATGACGTATAAGACTCCAATAGGACCTACACAAGCCACTTGACATACATACAACACAACATAATAGAAAATACGAGAAGAAAGTCTCATATCATAAAATAATTTGACATAAAAGTGAAAATCTAATCATAGTCTTGACAATCACTTCTAGTAAATCAAAATAAGTGGTCGATACATAACCGTACACCATATATAATGTCTGAAAACTAAAACATAAGAAAGCAGGGTAAATGCGACATGGTCCTCGGAACACGAAGACTCACCAACTCTTCAAACTTTAAAAGATCACACAAATAACCACGAGTAGAAGAAGATGAATCATGACACCCTATATTACTAGACATTGTAGGCACACATATGCATTAATACATGAAATGTACTAAATATGAGGGATATGCATAAACGTAAAACATGATTATAAGAGGATATAAATGAAAACATGATATGCATGACCAAGCTAAATCATAGTAAAATCTTCTAAAGAAGAATCATACATCATGAACATGGTCAATGTATCTTAAAATGATATTGAAAGCTTTATAGACCTATAAGAACAACTTAGTTCATTTTGTGGGATATTTACTATTAACCGACATAGACCACGTGAGCTATAATGCAAAATCTAGTGTCTTGCCCCCACACCAAAAAAGATGTCCTTGCTTGTCAAGACAAATACCTTAAGCTTCTAGTTTAGGTGGATTCACTAGTTATGTCACTTAAGAAAATCTTACAGGGGCACTTAGTTAGGGACAAAGAGATTGCTACTAGAGACCCGACCTCTACTAACGGGAGAGACTCTATCTCAATATCCTCTTGATGTTAAGTAAAATTCCAAACAAATAGTCATATTCATAAAATATCATCATACATGAAAAATACAATTAAATTAATAATCCAAGTTTAAAATATCATAGAGTAGCTCATTAAATCATGAATCAAGCATGTGTGAGAAAACCATTCACCAATCATGATTCCTTAATATGTGAGAAAATTATTTCACAATTCCATTGATGCTTATCTTAAAGCAACCTATGTCATAAAATATTCCTTTACATGAATCATGAATAACTTTCATGAAAACACATAGATTCATAGCTTCTCCATAAATTCATGCCTTTAAGAGTTCATAGCTAAAATCATGAACTAATGCATTAATCTAACATACCAAAAATTTCTAGGTTAAGGCTCGAATCATTCTTAGTTTGTGAATAATATTATACCGAGTGATTCTAATTTAAGGTCACTAGATGTAACACCTATGTTTTCAAAAAAGAAACTTGAGAGAAATTCGTTCAAGTAAGCCACCAGTTTATAGTTTTGGGTCAACTTCAAACGAAAATATATTTCAGCACATAAAGAGTTAGGTGGACCATGACCTATTAATTGAAGGTCTTTGAGTTCTCTTTCCAACGCCGCCAAGTTTGCTAAAATTCAAGCTTCGAGTAAAAAGTTATGGCTGTTTGAGTGAAGCCTCTTCATTTAAGGCATTCCATCTATTTTAGGAAAGGGTATTTTGGTCTTTTCATTTTACCACTTGTCTTAGAACGTTTTTACTAACCCAATTAAGGGTTATTTTAGGCTCTAAATCACCCATTCACGTTCCAAACACTTAGGGATTAGAGCAAAGTTTCAAGAGGAGAAAATGGCAGGGTTTCAAGTGTTCTTTGAAGAACTGAAGATTTCTCCAAGAACATCATTCTTTCCAAGTATGTAAGACTTCTCATAGTGTTGGACTTGTTTTTCCTCATGCCATACATCTTATTTCATCCATCAAATCATTTATTGAGAAATTTTTGAGTAGTTCTTGATTTTAACCTCATTCTTTAACAATGAGGGTTTTGAGTTTCTTGAGTTGATGATCTTGAGTATGAGTTGGGTTGTTGGATAGAGTTTGATTGAGATTTTGATGAAATCGTGTTGGGTTGGTGAATCAAAAAGATTTTAGAAGAAATCACTTGATTCTAGATGAGTTAGGACCCAAAAATGAGAAGAAAAATTAGTCGGATTTTCTAGGTAGAGGCCTGGGGCGGCGCACCACCGTAGCGCCAAGACCTAACTTCAGTAGTTTAGGCCCTGTCGCGCCAAGGCCTGACTTATGAAGTTCAGGCCCTAGGGGGACGCGCCAGTAGTACGCTAGGGTCGTCCTGTTCCTTTTTCTTTCTGTACTCTTTCCGAACATGTTCCTTTGAGTCGTGATTACGTTCTCTTATTTTTATTACATCCTAAAGACTCCATTAATACTTGAGAGATCCTAAATGTCCTAATCACATGCCTTAATTTACATTCCAAACTAAAGTGAGTTTAAGAGAAAAGTTCAAAAGATTTTATTGAGTTGA
This sequence comes from Solanum stenotomum, assembly GCF_019186545.1. NCBI lineage: Eukaryota > Viridiplantae > Streptophyta > Magnoliopsida > Solanales > Solanaceae > Solanum > Solanum stenotomum. The sequence goes on from NC_064287.1 coordinate 35,024,306, forward strand.
TTTTGAGTTCTTGAGTTCTTGATCCTTTTTGAAGCTCTATTCCTAAAGTTTGAATTGCTATATGTTATGAATTGAGGTTCTTGGGTTGATTTGTTCATGTCTATATTTCAGCATGAACCCTATGAATAAAGTATTCTTGAGATAAGTAGTATTGTTGAGTTCTGAATTCTTGAATTCTTGAGTTCTGAGTATTGAGTTTCCTATTTTGTCACTGAGATCCTTGAGTTGATTCATTCATGTTTATCGTTCAACATGAACTCTATTTTGAGTTATAAATCTTGAGAATCCTTTAAAGCCAATAATTGTGTTTTAAACTGAGTTCTTCAGGAAGTAAAGAGGAGTTTGAGAATGAGTATAAGGGAACTAAGCATTTCCCAAATGTTTCAGTTTTACATGAAGAAAGAGTATTATTTTGAGAATAGATAAACTTTGATTTCTAAACGAGTTTATGAGTTCAGAGATATTTTAGAGCAATTACCTCTTTTAAGAGGATAGTTTGAGAAATTATCTCAAACCAGAGAAAGAACATGTTTTATACATTTGAGCATGGGTATGTATTTATTAGGAGTAGTATTGAGAACCAATATGAGGATGAGTTTCGACAACTCACGTTCCTCATAAACCATGTAGCCAACATGGGTTAAGGATCATACTTTTTAGATGAATCCTTAGTGCCTTCCGGCATAGCTTAGTAGATCCACTTAGTTGAGGTGTTCTATACCCCCGACAAGGTATAAGACAGTTCTGGAAGCGTGAGAGAGACGTTGTATCATCACATAGCTCATAGTGATGATTGTCGGTAAGAAAATCTCCCAAATAAGAGTAAAGAGTATTTTTATTGTATTTTGATATACATTCTTGAGTTGATACCTTTCATTTATGAAGCTTTAAACATGTAAATCTTTTGTTACTGCTTTTTTAATGAGTTAAGCTGAGATGAGTACTTTTTCAGTCTTGTCAGTTCAGTTATCTACGTTTTCAGTTCTCCTTACATACTCGTATATTCAATGTACTGATATCATTCTACCTACAATATTTTATGATACATATACAAGTGTTCAAGATTATCAACAAGCGCTTCATTGAGATCACTCTACACTCTAGTTAGCTTTTGGTGTGCCTCCTTATATTCTGGAGGATTTCACATTTACTTTAATTTTATTAGCTTTGAGATGTCATGGGTCTTGTCCCGATATTCCTCTTTAATAGTAGAGGCTTCATAGATTCTTTTGAGTTGTTTTACAAATTATAAGTATTTCTATAAAGTATTTTCCATACCTTATGAGTTGAGTAATTGAGTTTAATGGATTTAAATTCAGTTTTAAGCTTTTGTATGCTTGAGTTAATCTTCCTCTTATAGTCAGCCAAGATGATGATTCGCTGGGGGACCAACAATGATTCTCAAGTACCGGCCACGTTCAGGGTGTAGGCTCGAATCATGACAATGAGTTCATGTAAAATCAATTGAAAACATCTAATTGAGTCAAAATAATCATGACAGGATCAAAATCAAACAATTGAATCAACACAATAAGAATTCATGAAGAATTTAATGAAAACCTAATCAATTTGATGAAATTGAACTTGGAGAATTGAGAAATCTTTGGGGCTAAATGGGGTGAATGGAACCCATTGATTTAAACCCTACATAACTTAGGAATCAAAGTTCAAAAGCAATGAGAGGAATGGAAACTTGAAATCATAGTCTTCTTCTTGGACTTAAGTGAGAATTGGGAAGATTAATGTGGATGGGATTTGGGGATTTTAGTGAACGAGGGAGTTGGGGTAATTTTAGAGGTAGAAGGTTAGTTATAGTACTTAGAATTTGGGTCAAAAAGACATAGTATAGGTATTACGTGCATAGAAAAATACCCAAATACCCTTAAAAATAACTATTGAACAATCCTACAGTTTGGACCTATGATCTATAGAACTTTCTACGGTACTTACTGGTTGATACGCTCAAATTACACCTCCTTACAGAAGTATAAGCGATTGTTATCAAGTAAAGAACCCAACTTGTAGGTTGGGATCGATCCCACGAGGAAAATAGTTTAGACTTTACTTTGACTAACAATTATATTCAATTAGTCAAATTATTTCCAGAAACAGATAATAAAAGGGGGGTTGTGCTTGTGTGAAACAAATAGTAAGAACTTAATAAGTAATCAATATTCAAACTCAACTTTGGTTGTTATCAAGATAAGAGAAATAACTAGGGTATACGTGTTCCCCACAATCTCATAATGCAGTAATCATAGTAATAACAATCCATTTCTAGTGTATTACATGCAAAGTGATAAGTTAGGTAGCTCTAAATCCTTGGTCCGGCTACATGTGTATAATTTACTAACCCTTACCTTTACCTCATATTAGATATCATAATCGATGTTTGGCTTAATTATTATTTCGCACCAATCGACACTAGCCTATTAGATAGTATCACACTAAATCTATGTTGATAATTCTCTTCTTGTTAATTACCTCCTTGGTCCGGTAAGTAGCAACAAGGCGAGTTCTAACGTTGGCCACCGTTAAAAAGACTTCTAAACGAAAGAATTATCAATACATGCAACACCCTATTCAAGAATTGTTGATTTACTATTCATACTTTGTTAATCGATCATGGTTCCCACAACCCTAGTTATGGATTTAGTTACTCATATTGGCAAGAACACAATTCATAATCGTAGATGAAGAAATCATGAACTTATGTAGAGAGAATAATAACCCAGAAATTTTACTTGAATTGCAAAGCCAAAATCTTCAAAACGAACTTGGGAAATCAATAATTGCTAGAGTTGCAAATTAATCTCCAAAGTTACAAAGCAAAAATAAAATAATCGTGTCTAACCCCCCAAAAACGAGGTTTACATGTCCTATTTATAGAAAACAAATCTTAAATAAAAAATGAAACAAATTAAGGAAAGTTTTGTTCAGGTACGCGTCTTCGATCCACGCGACTGACTTACGGACCGTCGATGGATCTACGGTCCGTAAGTCCCTTCCGTCACTCGGGACTTAGAAAATATTTCAGCTTCCAAAAATCAGCTTCTCTGAAGCAAACAACGGACCAGTAGTACGGACCGTAGATCAACCTACGGTCCGTCAATCCCCTCCGTAGCTCCATACCTAGAATCTTCAAAAATCAGGTACTGGAACCCTCGCATCTCACTCTACGGATCAACAGTACGGTCCGTAGATCTATATACGGACCATCAATGGGCACCGTGGTTCCACACTTGGTCAGATTTCCCTGATTTGTCCTCAACACTATGCCTGCTGATCTACGGTCATAACCTACGGACCGTGAATGGACCTACGGTCCGTAGATCACCTTCGTGGATGCCCTTTTTTCTGCAATTCCTTCAGTTGCTTCCGCGCCTGAACACCTTTCCTGCAAAACATGATAAAAACACATAAAAACCAATATAAAAAGGCCCTAGACACACACAACTTGTAAGTGAAATGTATTAGAAATACTGTAAACTCACGGTATATCAACACCCTCAAATTAAATTCGTTGTTTGTTCTCAAGCGACGCACTACAACTCTAAACGACACTTGTATAGAAGCAAGCATTTCTAAACTCAAGCAATCACATGGCTCTCTACCTCCTCATTGTTCGGGTGCACATTTGTTCTTTTAGACTCGACAAGCTAACTCATGTGGATCACATCATGACACAGACCAACCAACTGACACAGAACATACACCTTCTCACTGTCACCCAGGTACCAACTTTCCAACGATCTAACTAGTGCCCTTACTTCAAACGAAATCCTCTTTTCGCAAAAATTTAATTTCATTCATGGTACAAGGATTTATTCAACACTCACGCTCAGAAGTAATTTCAAATACAGTTAGTGCTTACTGTCATAAGCTTGCCCTTATTTTCACTGCTTAGACTCTCCAAACTAGACTCTAGGATCACTATAGGACTTTATTGGCTTGTAACGTAGGCTCAGGGTTAGGTGTGGTACATTTGAGTACTGCTTAGTGACTTTCTGCCCTCCTTGTCATTACACTAGGCTTTTAACCTCTTTTTGCCCTATTTTTGTCATATTATTGCTTTACCTTCTTTCCCTTGATTTTCTTCAACCACGGATGTGACTTTAGACTTTGTAGCTCATTTTCCTTTTATTTTATTGTTCCTTTCGCTTTTAACAAGTCACATCCTTTACCTTTTCCTTTCTTTTTTTTAAAATCTTTTATTTTTTATTTTTTATTTTCACACTCTTTTCATACCCATTTTTCTTTCAGTTTCCTCTTTCATAGCCATCCTCAACTCATGGATTTTCCGTTAGTTGAGGTGCACAATACCCGATGTCAGGTCAGGGCCAAGATTGAAGTTACTTTTTACATTAGCCACCCTCAACTTAGGCTTTTGGCCTAAGTCAAAGTGCACATGTCCAAGGAGGGACCGGGGCCAACATAGTAGATTATGGGAACGTGAGTTCGGGGTTTTAGAAAGAAATGGTTTATTTTTAGGCTCAAAGTTGGATCAAAGGGAACAATTATTTCATTTGGTTGAATCTTTCTTGGCAATTTGTGGATTTCTCAGAACAATGGCCTATGATCACTTCCTATCCTCTAGATTGAATTGTCTTAGCAGGACTAACCGGGCAAGTTCTAGTTTTGAACAAAACTGTTTGAACAGTCAATGATTCTCACCCACTCTTGGCACATAGTTTCATTATCAAATTATCAGATTACCCAGTTCAAGTTTCAGGTTTAATCATGCAATCAAGTCGATTGTTACTATGTCATACTCAGAGCCAACACAATCAACTAATCGTAGCCTACTTCTAGCATACAACCCAGAATCTGACGGGTATCATTTTTCCTAAGACATGCTTCATTCTGTATCATGCTTCTACACACACAATCCTAAGACATGCCGGTTCAACAAAAATTAAACAGTCTCTTGGGGAAAAGAACACAGGCAAGAAAACCCCAAGAGAGGATTCATGAGTTGGGTTACTCAAGACTTCACCCTGTCACTCATAATCCATTTACCCCACCCCCAACAAAAATAAATGCCATTGTCCACAATGCATACATAAATAGTAAAAGAAAATGGATTTGGGTGAAGCAAACCTGTGGCGCAAAGCGCTGGCGAATCATCAACAAGCAGGGTGGTCCGATTTTCCGGAGCCCTCGGGAACATCAGTGGGGGCACCCTAAGTAGTGCCCACCTCAGCAATCCTAGCACCCTCAGTAGTGCTCTCTATCAACCGCTCCGCACCATCAGTGGTGCTCACAACGCCCCTCAAAATAGGCTGAACCTCTACAACTGGGGCAGAGCTCGATGCCCCTGCAGCTCTCTCACGCACCCTTGGTACAGCTACGTATGTATATTACTAACCCTTACCTTTACCTCATATTAGACATCATAATCGATGTTTGGCTTAGTTATTACTTCGCACCAATCGAAACTAGCCTATTAGATAGTATCACACTAAATCTATGTTGATAATTCTTTTCTTGTTAATTACCTCCTTGGTCTGGCAAGTAGCAACAAGGCGAGTTCTAACGTTGGCCACCGTTAAAAAGACTTCTAAACGAAAGAATTATCAATACATGCAACACCCTATTCAAGAATTGCTTATTTACTATTCATACTTTGTTAATCGATCATGATTCCCACAACCCTAGTTGTGGATTTAGTTACTCATATTAGCAAGAGCACAATTCATAATCGTAGATGAAGAATTCATGAACTTACGTAGAGAGAATAATAACCCAGAAATTTTACTTGAATTGCAAAGCCAAAATCTTCAAAACGAACTTGGAAAATCAATAATTGCTAGAGTTGCAAATTAATCTCCAAAGTTACAAAGCAAAAATAAAATAATTGTGTCTAACCCCCCAAAAACGAGGTTTACATGTCCTATTTATAGAAAACAAATCCTAAATAAAAAAGGAAACAAATTAAGGAAAGTTTTGTTCAGGTACGCGTCTTCGATCCACGCGACTGACGTACGGACCATCGATGGATCTACGGTCCGTAAGTCCTTTCCGTCACTCGGGACTTAGAAAATATTTCAGCTTCCAAAAATCAGCTTCTCTGAAGCAAACGACGGACCAGTAGTACAGACCGTAGATCAACCTACGGTCCGTCAATCCCCTCCGTAGCTCCATACTTAGAATCTTCAAAAATCAGGTACTGGAACCCTCGCAGTCTCACTCTACGGATCAACAGTACGGTCCGTAGATCTATATACGGACCGTCAATGGGCACCGTGGTTCCACACTTGGTCAGATTTCCCTGATTTGTCCTCAACACTATGCCTGCTGATCTACGGTCATAACCTACGGACCGTGAATGGACCTACGATCCGTAGATCACCTCCGTGGATGCCCTTTTTCTGCAATTCCTTCAATTGTCTCTAAACTTCCGCGCCTGAACACCTTTCCTGCAAAACATGATAAAAACACATAAAAACCAATATAAAAAGGCCCTAGACACACACAACTTGTAAGTGAAATGCATTAGAAATACCGTAAACTCACGGTATATCACTGGTCACCGTAGAACTAACTTCAAAAATCCAAAATTTACCTTACTTTCCAAAAGACATTTCCACAGTCCGTCTAAATTCCTATGATCCGTAGACCCCATCCGTAGAACACAAGCATCACGCACGAGCTTACACCCTGGACTTGGCTGGCACTCGAGAACCATTGTTGCCCTCAAGCGAACCCTTGGCCTGGCTTACTTACTCAGCGGAAGACTTAAACACAAGAAATAATCTAATAAGGAACTTGTGAAAATAACTTAGAATGTCTTTAAATACATATTCAAACTTAGCCTAAATGGCAACCTCAAGTCTTTAAAACATAAGCCAATAATAAAGTAGTGACAAATGAATTTAACTAACTGACTGTCTGTCTATGAAGACTCTAAATAACTAAGATGGATGTCGGGATAGGCCCACGAAATCCTAATGAACTAATAATAAAAATGAAAGCAATAGAAGGGGTCATCCAAAAGAAATGAGGCTCACCACAAGACTCTGAGTGCTCAAACTGGATCAACGAGGCGCTAGATGTTGATCCTGGTTACCTTCGTCTGCATCATAATTAGATGCAGGCCAACTGACATTAGTACATTGAATGTACGAGTATGCGAGTTGGAATGCTAAACACAACTTAAGCTTGAAAGAATCAGAAAGGAACACTTACCTTGGCTTTACTCAACTCCTAAATAACTTAACTCAATATAAAGCAATAAAGCATATGCAATATATAGAAAGCTTGTAAAACCAGTGGAAACAACTCAGTTTGTTAAAGTAAATGCAATAACAAACTCAACTTTACTCATATAATAAAGTAATATAGTTTCTGTGGGAGATTCTCTAACCGACAACAACCACTATGAGCCTAAGTGATGATACAACATCTTGCCCACGCTGCCAGAACTGTCCTATACTTTGCCGTCATATATAACTACTTAACATAGTGGATCCACTAGCTTATGTTAAAAACATCTTAAGGAGTCATCTAAAAAGTATGATCCTTTACTACCCATGATGGCTACATGGTTTATAGAGACTTGAGTTAATGTGAACTCGCATCCCCATATCGATGCTCAATACTACTCCCAAAATATACTTAGCTCATATGTTTTTTTAAAAAATTCTTTCTTTGATTTGAGATATTTACTCAAAACTTAGCTTAAAGACTCTCTTGGAATCGATGTTCCCTTTCTTGCTGAAATGTGAAAACATTTTAAACTCTTTGGGAATACATAGTCCCCATATACTTCTTTGAAGAAATGAACTTCAAATCTTTACTCTTTGCTTAACTTAAAACTTAAGTCTTAGAACAAAGTTAAAACGTTTGTGAAAGACTCTTGAAAACTTTAAAGAACTTCTCTTGACTTGCTTCTTAACTTCTAACTTGACTCTTAACTTTCCTTGAATTGAATTATCGATTCAAGGATTGTGATTTGTGATAGGAAAGATCTCATGATGTTTAGGAATGATTTTTGATAACTAAACATGAGAAAAGATCAACAATTCATTGTCTGAGGTTAGGTCCGTGACGCGGAGATGTATTTAAATTTTTGGTTCGAAAACAAATTTTGAGGCAGAACGGTCTGTGACCGCTCAGCTCCGTGAAACAATTTTTCCCAAATCTGGGGAGCAAGTCCGCAACGCGGAGGCACTGCCCAGATTTGCCCGACGAAATTTTCTTCTTCGTTTTTCAGCTCTAAACCCTCTAAACTCCATGGGTTCTTTCCCCAAACACTTAGACTCATCTATACCCTCAAATAACATCAGATTCCCAAGAAAACTCCAACAACACAACCCACAAGGATTCAAACGAACTTCATCAAGAATTCAAGGGATTTACTTTCAAATAAATATACTTTGCTGAAATTGAATCAAGTTTGGCGCATGGGTGAACTAATCCAACGCTATGTGATCTCACATACCTTGTGGGGATCACCCTCGACGAAATCCACAAGCTAAACTCGACGAATCTTGCTTCTCTTCTCTTTTCTCTTTTCTCCAAACCCTAGCGTATTTTGGTAAAAACGTAAAGTAATCTAATTCTGATTAGACCCTAACTTAATTACCAAAAACAAAATAAAATAATTGGGCAAGGAAAAGACTAAACTACCCTTTAAAAATTCGGATTGTACTTTCCTAATTCCAACAATCCAACTTCCAAAGGGTATAACTTACTCATACGAACTCGGAATCACATAAACTTAGCGGCGTTGGAAAGACCATTCCAAGAGATTTCATACCATATCTGGAAGTACACCTAACTCTTCCTGAGCTAGAAGTTATGGCTGTTTGAAGTTGACCAAAATTCAACTTATTCTAACTTAACAAAATTTCCAGATTTTCATTCTTTCCAAAAATGACTATTTCCAATTATTAGCTTCTTCCTAGTTATTTCAATTTGCGAGATGTTACAATATCTCCCCCTTGGGAACATTTTTCCTCGAATGAGATTACTTTTACTAGGCTAAGGGTGTAACATGCAACATTCAGTTCAAGCACCCACAAGCAAATGCAAAACAACATGCTAACTTAAAAATAAATACTAAGAAAGGATTAGTACCTTAATTTGGAAATTCTCCGAATTCGAAGAGATGTGGATATGTCTTCTTCATATCCTCCTCAGCTTCCCAAGTAACTTCCTCAACAAATTGGTTCCTCCAAAGGAATTTAACTGATGCTACCTCTTTTGTTCTCAACTTGCGAACTTGGCGATCTAGAATTTGAACCAGAATCTCTTCATAAGGTAAACTATCCTTGATCCCAATATCTTCAGTTGGTATGACTAATGAAGGATTGCCCATGCACTTCTTCAACATAGAGATGTGAAACATCAGATGAACCGCGACTAACTCTTGTGGTAGCTCCAACTCAGAAGCTACATTACCTACCCTTCTCGATATTCTATTAGGGTCAATATACCAAGGACTAAGCTTCCCCTTCATACCAAATATCATAACACCTTACATGAGTGAAACTTTAAGATATACCCAATCATCAACTTCGAACTCTAACTCCATTCTCCTAACATCAGTGTAGGATTTCTGATAACTCTGCGCTGTTTTGAACCTCTCTTGAATCACTTTCACATTCTCCATAGCTTGATGAACTAAATCTAGTCCTATCAACCCTGCTTCACCAACTTCAAACCATCAATAGGAGATCTGCATCTTCTCCCATAAAGAGCTTCATAAGGAGCCATTTGGATGCTCAAGTGGTAACTATTGTTGTAAGAAAACTCAATGAGAGGTAGGTGATCACCCCAATTCCCTTTAAAATCAATCACACCCAAACCATCAACATATCTTCCAAGGTCTGAATAGTGCGCTCTGCTTGCCCATCTATCTGAGGATGAAATACAGTACTTAAGTTCACCTTTGAACCCAAGCCTTTTTGGAATGACTTCCAAAATTGTGCAGTAAGTTACACACCTATGTCTGAAATAATGGAGACCGGAACCCCATGAAGTCTTACCACCTCTTGAAGATACAACTTAGAGTAATCTTTTGTCGAATGAGTAGTCTTTACCATCAAAAAGTGGGTTGATTTTGACATTCTGTCGACAATCACCCAAATGGAATCATGCTACCTGCGAGACCTTTGTAAACCGGTGATGAAGTCCACATTAATCATCTCTCACTTCTATTCTGAAAGTTCTATATTCTGAGCCAAACCACCAGACCTTTGGTGCTCTACTTTAACTTTTTGGCAATTCGGGCACTTAACAATAAATTCTGCAATTCCTTTCTTCATACTACTCTACCAATAGACTTCTCTCAAGTCGCGATACATCTTTGTAGAACCCGGATGAATGGAATAGCTGGAGGTATGAGCTTCCTCCATGATTCTCTCTTGGATTCCATCCACCATTGGTACACACAATCTACTTTGATATCTTAGTACGCCATCTCCCCCTTGTTCAAAAGCCATAACTTTCTGCTTATAAACATTTGCCTTCAATCCAAGCAAAATGGGATTTTGGACTTGCTTCTCTTTTACTTCTGACACTAATGATGATTCAACCCCATTCATCACCACTACTCCTCTTTCTGTGGAATCCATTAGACGGACTCCTAAGTGTGCAAGTGTATGCACATCTTTCGCTAACTCTCTCTTTTCCTCCTCAACATGCTCAGTACTACCCATAGACAACCTGCTTAAAGCATCAACAACAACATTAGCCTTACCTGGGTGGTAAAGAATACTCATGTCATAATCCTTCAATAATTCTAACCACCTCCTTTGTCTGAGATTAAGCTCTTTCTGAGTGAACACATATTGAAGACTCTTGTAATCAGTGAATACATCAACATAAACACCATACAAATAATGAAGTCATATCTTCAAAGCAAATACTACGGCAAACTCTAAGTCATGGGTTGGGTAATTCTTCTCATGAACTTTCAATTGTCTGGAGGCATAAGCTATAACTTTACTATAACACCTCGAAAAACAGACCCAAAAAAAAATTTGAGAAATATACCTGAAGCAATGAACCACGGCAGGGTTCACGGACCGTGATAGGGTTCACAGTCAATAGACCTGCTTGTGGTCTTGACTTAGAAGTCACCAGGCCCAGACATCAAACCACGAGCACTTTCACGGTCCGTGGTCTTGATGATGGGTCGTGGTGGCGCTCGTAGAGTCGAGGCAGTGAACCTCCCTAGCCAGCCCCTTAGAACGCCATGCCTAAGTGAGAACGACGAGGACCTTCACGGTCCATGGTCCTTCACACGGCCAGTGGGGGAGTCCGTGGAGCCTTACCAGTAAGCCCTCTAGCCAGTCCCTTCAGACCACAACCCAAGTGGAGACCACAGACACTTTCACAGTCCGTGGTCCTTCACACGGGCCGTGGTAGGGCTTGTGGACTCAGACCCTCAACTAGTAGTCACCAAGTCCAGACCACGACCGACTTCAAGGCCCGTGGTCCCTTTCACGGTCCGTGAAGGTGGCCGTGGTCAGTCCGTCTGCAGTTTAAGTCAGGGTTATTTCGGTGTTTTCCTTATTCGTTGGAAACCTAAATTACGTCATTTTAATCCTAAATTTCATGGTTTTAGTCAGTTTAAGCCTAGAAACATAACCAGAACTTACCCAAGTCAGATCTTTAATCAAAACTTAGTAAATTAGAAGCGAAATAAGAGAAAGAGGTGACCAACCTTAAGTTCAAGAACGCAACAAGTTTCCTCCAGTTCTAGCCCCGAAATAGAAAGATTTCTCCGTGGAATTTATCACCAGGTATGTGGGATTTCACTAGTGGGTTCCTTTCACCCATTAGGTCCCTAGTTTTCAGTCAGTTTCTTGATTCCCTTATTATGACTAGACCTAGGGTTTCTTGAATGTTAGAATTATTGGGTTCTTAGCTGTTAGAATGATCAAAATCAGATTAGTACGTTAGTATTCAGTTTATTGCATGAATTCCAAAACCCAAGCTATGTATTTCTTTAGTTCTTGAATTACACATGCTAGGCTAGATATTTTAGTTATTCAGTTATAAATTATTAATGCATGAATATCAGTTTATTTGTTGCATCCTCAGTTTACATGTTCAGTTTGAGCAATCCAGTAACTTATAGAAATTCAGTCATAATGTGTAAATTACTCAATCCATTAGGAGTACTATAATATCGAGTTGGACAAGGGTTCGGCGTACCCAATAGTCCCAGAACTACTAGCCACGTAGGTTGTAGGTCCTTTTTGTGGGCATCATTTTAGTGATCACGCCAGTATTCCTCTACACCTTTGACCGGGTGTATTGGGTCCTCTCGATGGGGTGTATACATCAGACTCCACATTTAGCTCATGTGGTTTTATTATCGGTTATTAGTAGCTCCCACAGTTCAGTCAGATTCTATTGCATTGACCATGTATCAGTATATTCAGTATTCAGTCTCAGCATGCTATAAATTGGTCATTGCATTTAGTTAGCTCAGTATTCAGTATCTATATCATGTTTAGATTATATCATTGCTTAATTGCTTTGATGAGTTATATGTTATTTCAGCTTTATTCTATCCTGGATGCTCAGAACTTTTCAAGTACTGACGCATACTCTGCGCTACATCTTCTTGTGATGTAGGTTCAGGTTCTCAGCATCTAGATCACACTAAGATCGATTCCCGATCTCCAATTCAACAGAATCAGTGGTGAGTCCTCATTCTCCAAGGACAATAGTCATGAGTTTATGTTCTGTATTTTCAGTCCTTTAGTTTTAGTTTTTCTAGACTTAGTTGGGGCCTGTCCTAGTATTTCTAGTTAGTTAGAGGCTATTTCCATACATAGTTAGATTCATCTTAGTATTGAGTTAATATCTTCATTGTATTAAACTCACCAGTTTTCATTTATCTCAGTCATAGTATATGGGTTTTCCCCATCATATCAGTTTTATTTATGATTTAGCTTCCGCATCAGTTATTAATATCCTTAGTATGCTCATGTCATGCCAGTAGGGTTAGTTTGGGATCAGTTATGGTCCTAGGTCCCATGTCCACGTCTCGGGGGTAGCTCGGGGCGTGAGAAACTTGGTATCAGAGCACTAGGTTTAAGAGTCCTAGTATGTCTGAAAAGCCACACTAAGTAGAGTCCTTTTCATGGGTGTGAAGTGCAACCTATCTAGTGAGAAGGAGGCTACAAAGTGTTTTAGGAAGAATCTTCATTTTCTTGTTACTCTTATCGTGCGTAAGGTATGATCTAATTCTATTCTAACTCGACGTTCTACGTTTCAGTGATCATGCCTCAGTGTAGAGCTAATGTTAGAAATGCAAATGCCAGGAACGTAAACGCAACTCCTCAAGTCCCTGATCAAGAAGTCTCGAATGCAGAATTCAGGAACGCCATTCAGATGTTGGCTCAGAGTGTGGCCAACCAGAACAATCAGCGGGTTCCAGTTCAGTCAAATGCTAATGTTGGGTCAGCTACAGCTAGAGTGCGAAACTTTGTTAGGATGAATCCGCCAGAGTTCTTCGGATCGCAAGTTGGAGAATATCCCCAAAACTTCATTGATGAGGTCAAAAAGATCTTTGAAGTGATGCAGGTAAATAGGAATGACCGGGTTGAGTTAGCATCGTATCAACCGAAAGATGTAGCTCATAAGTGGTATACTCAGTGGAAGGAGAACAAGGGTATGGATGCAACTCCTATTACTTGGGATTGTTTCAGCGAAACATTTCTGGACAGGTTTTTCCCTATAGAGTTGAGAGAAGCAAGGGCCCTTGAATTTATGAACTTAAGGCAGGGTAACATGACGGTCCAAGAGTATGGGCTCAAGTTTAACCAACTCTCCAGGTATGCTCCCCACATGGTTGCTGATTCCAGGGCTCATATGAATAAGTTTCTATATGGAGTGTTAGACTTGGTGAAAACAGAGTGTAGAAATGCCATGTTACTTGAAAATATGAACATCTCTAGGCTCATGACTCATGCTCAGCAGGTTGAAGGTGATAAGCTTAGTGAACAGGCTAAGGAGAGCAAGAAAGCTAGGACATGCAACTATGACTATTCTCAACAGAAATCAGGTGGTGGAAATCGCTCATAGTTTCAGCAGAAGTCTTCGACTCCAGCACCTTCATCATCCAGTGTCCCATCCTCCAAGTTCTGGAATAATCAGAAAGGTGGAGCATCAGGATCTAAGTCTCAAGGTAGTATTTCAGGCACCAAAACCTACCCAACTTTCCCTAAGTGTGGTAAGAACCATCCGAGCTAGTGTCTTGCAGGAAAATAAAGATGTTTTGGGTGTGGTCAGTCTGGATACAGGTTGAGGGGTTGTCCTTCTAAACAGAGTCTAAGAGGCAATGCTAATCGAGCCCAGTCTACAACTTCAGCAGCACCAACAAGTTGCACAACTCAGCATGGTAACTCTTCTGGTTCAGGTGGCGGACAACGCCAGAATAGGCTCTATGCTCTTCAAGCTCGCCAGGATCAGGAAGATTCTCCTAATGTAGTCACTGGTATGTTACGAGTCTTTGATCTCGATGTTTATACTTAATTAGATCCAAAGGCATCTCTTTCTTTTGTAACTTCTTATATAGCAGTCTGATTCAGTGTTAGTCCAGAAACTCTCCTAGAACCTTTCTCAGTCTCTACTTCAGTCGGTGACCCAGTTATAGCTAGACGGGTATATAGAAATTTCCCTGTCACAGTTTTTCAAAAAGTAACCTCAACAGATCTTGTAGAGTTAGAAATGGTAGACTTCGATGTCATTCTAAGCATGGATTGGTTACATTCCTGTTATGCTTCAGTCGATTGTAGAACTAGGATTGTTCGTTTTTAGTTTCCAGATGAACCAATCTTAGAATGGAAACCTAGTAGTTTAGCGCCTATGGGTCGATTCATTTCTTACCTTAAGGCCAAAAAGATGATCTTTAAGGGTTATCTCTATTATCTAGTTCGGGTTAAGGATTCAAACTTCGAAACCCCAACTCTTGAGTCAGTTCCAGTGGTTAATGAGTTTCCAGAAGTGTTTCTAGAAGATCTTCCCTGAGTCCCTCCCGATAGGGAAATCGACTTTGGAATTGATCTCATTCCAGATACCCACCCTATCTCTATTCCTCCTTACAGAATGGCTCCAGCTGAGCTAAAGGAATTGAAAGAGAAGTTGAAAGACCTTCTAGATAAGGGCTTCATCAGACCTAGTATTTCGCCATGGGGTGCACCAGTGTTGTTCGTAAAGAAGAAAGATGGTTCTCTCAGAATGTGCATTGACTATAGTTAGTTGAACAAGGTCACAATCAAGAATAGGTACCCTATCCCCATGATTGATGACTTGTTTGACCAACTTTAAGGTGTTAGTCATTTCTCAAAGATACACCTCAGATCAAGTTATCGTCAACTTAAAGTCAGAGATAGTGACATTCCGAAGACTGCCTTTAGAACTCGGTATGGTCATAATGAATTTTTAGTCATGTCATTTGGACTAACCAATGCTCCTGCAACTTTCATGGATTTGATGAACAGAGTGTTCAAGCAGTACTTGGACTTGTTCGTTATCGTCTTTATTGATGATATCCTCATTTACTCTAGGAATAAGGAAGAACATGCGAGTCATTTGAGAGTATGCGAGTCATTTGAGAGTTGTTCTGCAAAACCTCAAAAATCTCTAGTTATTTGCAAAATTTAACAAGTGCAAGTTTTGGTTACAATCAGATGCTTTCCTTGGGCATATTGTGTCTAGTGAAGGAATTCGAGTAGATTCCCATAAGATAGAAGCAGTGAAACAATGGCACAGACCTACCTCTGCTATAGATATAAAAAGTTTCTTGGGTCTAGCGGGTTATTACAGAAGGTTCATGGAAGGATTTTCATCCATAGCCTCACCATTGACTAGGTTGACTCAAAAGATGGTCAAGTTTCGATGGTCAGATGATTGTAAGAAAAGCTTCGCAGAATTGAAAATTAGTTTGACTACAACTCCTGTCTTGACTCTACCAGAGGGTTCAGATGGTTATGTGATCTATTGTGATGCATCCAGAGTTGGCATATATTGTGTGTTGATGTAGCGAGGTAAGATTATAGCTTATGCTTCTAGACAACTTAAGGTATATGAGAAAAATTATCCGACTCATGACCTCGAGCTTGCAGCAGTGGTGTTTGCACTCAAGATTTGGAGACACTACTTGTATGGTGTTCATGTAGATGTTTTCATAGACTATAAGAGCCTCCAGTATGTATTCACCCAGAAAGAGTTGAATCTTTACCAGAGAAGGTGACTTGAATTCCTTAAAGATTATAATATGAGCGTGCATTACCATCCAGGTAAGGAAAATGTGGTAGCAGATGCTCTTAGCAGATTCTCCATGGGTAGTGTAGCACATGTAGAGGAAGAAAGAAAGGAGCTAGTAAGGGATGTTCATAGACTTGCTCGCCTAGGAGTTCGTCTTATGAGCATATCAGATGGTGGTGTAACGGTTCAGAATGAAGCAGAATCTTCTTTGGTAGTGGAAGTTAAGGAAAAGCAAGACAACGATCCGATATTACTTGAATTCAAGGGTGTAGTCCACCAACAGAGAGTTGAGGTTTTCTCCCAAGGGGGAGATGGTGTGCTTCGCTACTAGGGTCAATTATGTGTTCCTAATGTGGGTGAGTTGAGACAACATATTCTTGCAGAGGCCCATAACTCCAGATATTCTATTCATCTAGGTGCCACTAAGATGTACCGCGATCTGCGGGAAATCTATTGGTGGAATGGTATGAAAAGAGATATAGCAGATTTTGTGGCTAAGTGCCCCAATTGCCAGCAAGTTAAGGTAGAACATCAAAAACCAGGAGGTATGACTCAAATAATTTACATTCCTACTTGGAAGTGGGAAGTGATTAACATGGACTTCATCACATGTTTACCTCGTACTCGCAAACATCATGACTCCATTTGGGTGATTGTTGATAGAGTTACTAAGTCTTCTCACTTTTTGGCGGTCAAGACTACAAATTTAGCAGAGGATTATGCCAAGCTTTATATTAATGAGATTGTGAGGTTGCATGTGGTTCCTTTGTCTATCATTTCAGATAGAGGTCCTCAGTTTACCTCTCATTTTTGGAAGTCATTTCAGAAGGGTCTTGGTACTCAGGTTAACCTTAGCACAACATTTCATCCACAGACGGATGGTCAGGCAAAGCGTACCATTCAGACCTTAGAAGACATGTTGAGATCTTGTGTGATAGACTTCAAGGGTAGTAGGAATGATCACCTTCCTCTTATTGAGTTTGCCTACAACAATAGTTACCATTCCAGCATTCAGATGGCCCCTTATGAGGCATTGTATGGGCGTAGATGTAGATCTCATGTGGGCTGGTTTGAAGTAGGTGAAGCAGCCTTGATAGGGCCAGATTCAGTCCATTATGCTATGGAGAAAGTGCAACTCATCAGAGACAGATCGCCAGAAGTCTTACGCAGATGTAAGGAGAAAGGAACTAGAGTTCCAAGTTAATGATTGGGTTTTCTTGAAGGTGTCACCTATGAAGGAGGTGATGAGTTTTGGCAAGAAAGGGAAGCTCAGTCCTAGATATGTAGTCCCTTACCGGATCTCGAAAAGGATTGGTAAAGTGGCTTATCAGTTAGAGATGCCAGCAGATTTGGCAGCAGTGCATCCAGTCTTCCACATTTCACTATTGAAGAAGTGTGTGGGTGTGATCCAGCATCTGTAGTGCCATTAGAGAGTGTGGCTGTGAAGGATAGTCTCACTTATGAAGAGGTACCAGTTGAAATCCTTGATCGTCAGGTTCGAAGGTTGAGAAACAAAGAAGTCGCTTCAGTCAAGATTTTCTGGAGGAGTCGGTCCGTAGAGAGAGCTACTTCGGAAGCAGAACCAGCCATGAAGTCCAAGTATCCTCACCTCTTTCCTTTCGATTCCATTCCAGTTTGAGGTAATAGTTCCTCTTCAGTTTTTCAGTCATTCATGCGCTAATTCAGTCTTAGTATTTTGTTTCTTCAGTCTGTACTTGCATTTTCAGCGTATTTGCATGTTTTTGGAACTCAGTTCAGTCAGAAATCAACCTTCAATGTTTAGTGGTAGGGTTGCAACTCATTCCCTCTATTTTAGCTAATTTAGTATTCATTCGAGGACAAATGATCCCAAGAGGGAGATATTGTAACACCTCGAAAAGCAGACACAAATTTGTTTTTCAGAAATATACTTGAAGCAGTGAACCACGACAGGGTTCATGAACCGTGATAGGGTCCACGGTCCGTAGACCTGCCGTGGCCTTGACTTGGAAGTCACCAGGCCCAGACATCAGACCACGAGTACCTTCACGGTCCGTGGTATTGATGATAGGCCGTGGTGGCACTTGTAGAGTAGAGGCAGTGAACCTCCCTAGCTAGCCCCTTGGACCTCCACGCCTAAGTGAAGACCACGAGGACCTTCATGGTTCATGGTCCTTCACACGGCCCGTGGGGGAGCCCATGGAGCCTTACCAGTAAGCCCCCTAGCCAGTCCCTCCAGACCACAGCCTAAGTGGAGACCACATACACTTTCATGGTCCGTGGTCCTTCACATGGGCCGTGGTAAGGCTCGTGGACTCAGACCCTCAACTAATAGTCACCAAGTCCAGACCACGACCGACTTCACGGTTCGTGGTCCCTTTCACGGTCCGTGAAGGTGGCCGTGGTCAGTCCGTCTTTATTCAAGTCAGATCTTTATTCAAAACTTAGAAAATTAGAAGAGAAAGAGGCGACCTACCCTAAGTTCAAGAACGCAATAAGTTTCCTCCAGTTCCATCCCCAAAATCGAAAGATTTCTCCGTGGAATTCGTCACCAGGTATGTGGGATTTCACTAGTGGGTTCCTTATGTGGGATTTCACTAGTGGGTTCCTTTCACCCATTGGGTCTCTAGTTTTCAGTTAGTTTCTTGATTCCCTTATTATGACTAGACCTATGGTTTCTTGAATGTTAGAATTGTTAGGTTCTTAGCTGTTAGAATGATCCAAATCAGATTAATACGTTAATATTCAGTTTATTGCATGAATTCCAAAACCCTAGCTATGTATTTCTTTAGTTCTTGAATTACACATGCTAGGTCAGATATTTCAGTTATTCAGTTATACATGCCTCAATTATTAATGCATCAATTTCAGTTTAATTGTTGCATCCTCAGTTTGCATGTTTAGTTTGAGCTATCCAGTAACTTATAGAAATTCAGTCATAATGTGTAAATTACTCAATCCATTGGGAGTAGCATAATACTGAGTTTGACTAGGGTTCAACATACCCAAACAGTCCAGAACCACTAGCCACGTAGGTTGTAAGTCCCCTCTGTGGGAGTTATTTTAGTGATCATGCCAGCATGCCTCTACACCTTTGGCCGGGTGTATTGGGTCCTCTCGATGTGGTGTATACATTGGACTCCACATTTAGCTCCTGTGGTTTTATTATCGGTTATTAGTAGCTCCCACAGTTTAGTTAGATTCTATTGCATTGATCATGTATCAGTATATTCAGTATTCAATCTCAGCATGCTATAAATTGGTCATTGCATTCAGTTAGCTCATTATTCAGTATCTATATCATGTCAGATTATATCATTGCTTATTTGCTTTGTTCAGTTATATGTTATTTCAGCTTTATTCTATCCTGCATGCTCAGTACCTTTCAAGTACTGACGCATACTCTGTGCTACATCTTCTCGTGATGTAGGTTTAGGTTCTCAGCATCCAGATCACACTTAGATCGGTTCCCAATCTCCTGTTCAGCAGAATCAGTGGTGAGTCCTCATTCTCCGAGGACAATAGTCATGAGTTTCCGTTCAGTATTTTCAGTCCTTTAGTTTCAATATTGCTAGACTAAGTTGGGGTCTGTCCCAGCATTTCTAGTCAGTTAGAGGCTATTTTCAGACATAGTTAGATTCAGCTTAGTATTGAGTTAATATCTTCTTTGTATTAAACTCATCAGTTTTTATTTGTCTCAGTTATAGTATATGGGTTTTCCCCATTATATCAGTTTTATTCATGATTTAGCTTCCGCATCAGTTATTATTATCATTAGTATGCTCATGTCATGCCAGCAGGGTTTGCTTGGGATCACTTGTGATCCTATGTAGCGTGTCCGCGTCTCGAGTGTAGCTTGGCGCGTGACATTTACCATTCTGCATTAATACATAACCCAAACCAACTCTATATGCAACACAATACACCACAAAACCTTGAGTACCCTCTGGTAAGGTCAACACTAGGGCAGTAGTCAACCTTTTTTTTTAATTCCTGAAAGTTTTTCTCATAAGCTTCAGGCCATTGAAATTTTACTCTCTTCTAAGTTAACTTGGTCAAAGTGAATGAAATAGACGAGAACCCCTCTATGAACCTTCTATAATATCCAGCCAAACCCAAGAAACTCCTAATATCAGTTGGAGATGTGGGTCTTGGCCAATTCTACACTGCATCTATCTTTTGAGTATAAACTTCTAATTCCATCATCGGAAACTATGTGGCCCAAGAATGCCACAGACTCAAGCCAAAACTCACATTTTGAGAACTTAGCATACAACTCCTTATCTTTCAGAGTCTGAAGAACTATTCTGAGATGGCTAGCATGATCTTCTTCATTCCTTGAATAGATTAGTATGTCATCAATGAAGATGATAACAATAAATTATTTAAACCAAACGACATGACCAGAAACTCATAATGACCATAACGGGTCCTGAATGTTGTCTTTGGAATATCACATTCCCTTACTTTCAATTGATGGTAGCCAGATCTGAGGTCTATCTTAGAAAAACAAGAAGCACCCTAAAGTTGATTGAAAAGATCATTAATTCTCGAAAAAGGATACTTATTCTTAATGGTAACCTTGTTCAACTAGCGGTTATCTATACACATCCTAAGGAAACCATCTTTCTTTCTCACAAATAAGACCGGAGCGCCCCAAGGTGAGACACTTGGTCGAATGAAACCTTTCTCTAAAAGATATTTCAACTGCTCTTTAAGCTCTTTCAACTCTGCTGGTGCCATTCTATATGGCGGAATAGATATAGGACGAGTATCTTGAAGAACATCTATACCGAAGTTTATCTCTCTCTTAGGAGGGACTCCGGGTAGATCATCTTGAAAGACTTTTGGAAACTCTTTTACTACTGCAACTGACTGGATATGAGGTATCTCAACACTAGATTCATTAACTCGGACTAAGTTATAGACACACCCCTTAGAAACCAACTTATTTGCCTTAAGGTACGAAATGAAACGACCCTTAGGCACTTCTGAACTACTTTTCCACTCTAAGACTAGCTCATTTGGAAACTCAAACTTGACAACTCAAGTTCTACGATCAACTGAGGCATAACAGGCATAAAGCCAATCCATACCAAGAATGACATCAAAATCTATCATGTCTAACTCAATTAAATCAGCCATGGTACTCTTGTGATTGACGAAAATGAGACAATCACGATAGACTCTCTCTGCTAGAATAGACTCACCAAAATGTGTATAAACACTGAATGGTTCACTAAGTTGCTCAGGGATAACATCAAAATTCATAGCAACATATGGAGTTACAAAAGATAAACTCTCTCCTAGGTATTGCAAAGCATAAACAGTAAAGTCAAAGAATTGGATCATACCAGTGACAACATCTAGAGAGTTCTCTTGCTCTTGGTGATTAGTGATCGCATAAAGCCAGTTTGCTCCTCCGCTAGTACCGGAAGTAGCTCCTCTAGGTGCAGCCATGTCTGGTGGAGCAACTGATGAAGATTGGGCTCTATTGCCTTGACTTCTACTACCTTGTTTGTTCTTAGGACACTCTTTGATGAAGTGACCCTCTTTCCCACACTTGAAACAACTTGACTGGCCATCATGACACTTACCTGAGTGGATTCTACCACACCTTGCACATGCAGATGCCTAATTACCTTCTTGTGCCACACTACCTTAAGACTATGCATTTCTAGCTCTGAAGTTCTGCGAATTCTGACCATTATACTCGCCTTTGTTTCTGGGTGCAAGTGCACTAGCAGATGATGGAGCAGGTCTTTTTTGCTTCTACCGAAAGGACGAACGATTCACATTACCTTTTTGCTGCCAGATTCATTTCCTGTCTTAGCCTTCTTGTTCCTGAATTCCTCCCTATCCCTCAGCTTCTCTTCCTCAACCTACTCCATATAGACCATCAACCTTGATATGTCCATGTCCCCAATTAACATAGTTGCCCTGCCCTCTTTGCTTGATAGACGGGACAACCCAGCAACAAATAGACTCATTCTACTCCTCATGTCCACAACCATCTCCGGAGCATAACGGGATAGTTGGGTGAACTTCAACCCATATTCATGAACACTTAAGGAATCCTGATTAAGAGTAAGAAATTCCCGTACCTTAGCCTCTTTCAATTCTCAGGGAAAGAAATGCCCCAAAAAAGCCTTCTCAAAATATGCCCAACTCACAGGTGGTGCATCCTCAGCTCTACCCTCTTTCCACTGATCAAACCAAGTCCTAGCAACATTCTTCAGTTGATATACAACTAGTTCAACTCGCTCGGTATTGGCAATATGCATGACCTCAAATACCTTCTTCAGTTCCTCAATGAAATTTTCGGATCCTCGGTAGTGCTCGAAATCGTGAAACTTGGAGGATTTATCCTCAAGAACTCTCGGATCCTAGAAGTATCAGCCACTTCTTGTCTAGCTCCTCTTTGTTGCCCAGCTTGGTTGGTCATAACTTGGCTCAACATCCAGATAGCCTCACATAACTCAACATTGGTAACTTCTCCTTGAGGTTGCACTTTGGGTGCATTTGGTAACTCTTGTTCTTCAACATTACGTCTAGCAAGATGACCTCTGACCGTTCTTCGTAGAGGAATGATTATCTAAAAACACGCGTAAGCAGGAATTAGAAGAAACTTTTTAGAGATCAAACTCTAACGCATGAAATGAGTGTGAAAGAAGTGAGAAATTTTTCCTAAGTGTTGTAGCCTCCTAATTATAGATGTGGCACGCTTCACACCAATAACTAGGACTCTACAGACACGATTTCATTGACTCCCTAGGACTCTTAAACTTTGTGCTTTGATACCAAGTTTGTCACGCCCCTAGCCTACACCCTAGACGTGGCTGGCACTCGAGAACCATTGCTGGCCCCAAGAGAACCCTTGGCCTGGCTTACCTACTCAGCGGAAGACTTAAACACAAGAAATAATCTAAAAAGAAACTTGTGAAAATACTTTAGAATGTCTCTAAATAAACATTCAAACTTATCCAAAATGGCAACCTCAAGTCTTAAAAACATAAGCCAATAATAAAGTAGTGACAAATGAATTTAACTAACTGTCTGTCTGTTTATGAAGCCTCTAAATAACTGAGATGGACGTCGGGACAGGCCCACACATCCTAATAGAAGGGGTCCTCCGGAAGCAAGGAGGCTCACCACAAGACTCTGAGTGCTCAAACTGGATCAACGAGGCGCAGGATGCTGATCCTGGTTACTTGCGTCTGCATCATAATAAGATGCAGACCAATTGGCATCAGTACATTGAATGTACGAGTATGCGAGTTGGAATGCTAAATATAACTTATGCTTGAAAGAATCAGAAAGGAACACTTACCTTGGCTTTACTCAACTCCTAAATAACTTAACTTAATATAAAGCAATAAAGCATATGCAATATATAGAAGGCATGTAAAAACAGTAGAAACAACTCAGTTCGTAAAAGTAAATGCAATAACAAACTCAACTTTACTCATATAATAATGTAATATAGTTTCTGTGGGAGATTCTCTAACCGACAACCACCATTATGAGCCTAAGTGGTGATACAACGTCTTGCCTACTCTGCCAGAACTGTCTTATACTTTGCCATCATATAGAACTACTTAACTTAGTGGATCCACTCGCTTATGATAAAAGCATCTTAAGGAATCATCTAAAAAGTATGATCCTTTACTACCCATGATGGCTACATGGTTTATGGAGACTTGAGTTACTATGAACTGGCATCCCCATATCGATGCTCAATACTACTCCCAAAATATACTTAGCTCATACGTTTTTAAAACAAACTTCTTTCTTTGATTTGAGATAATTACTCAAAACTTAGTTGAAAAGCTCTTTTGGAATCGATGTTCCCTTTCTTGCTCAAATGTGAAAACATTTTAAACTCTTTGGGAATACATAGTCCCCATATACTTCTTTGAAGAAATGAACTTCAAATCTTTACTCTTTGCTTAACTTAGAACTTAAGTCTTCGAACAAAGTTTTGAAAACTTTAAAGAACTTCTCCTGACTTGCTTCTTAACTTCTAACTTGACTCTTTACTTTCCTTGAATTGAATTATGGATGCAAGGATTGTGATTTGTAATAGGAAAGATCTCATGATGTTTAGAAATGATTTTAGATAGCTAAACATGAGAAAAAATCAACAATTCACTGTCTGAGGGTAGGTCCGTGACGCGGAGATGTATTTAAATTTTTGGTTTGAAAATAACTTTTGAGGCAGAACGGTCCGTGACCGCTCCATGACGCAAAATGATTTTCTCGAATCTGGGGAGCAGGTCCGCGATGCGGAGGCACTGCCCAGATTTGTCCGACGAAATTTTCTTCTTCGTTTTTTCTAGTTCTAAATCCTCTAAATTCCATGGGTTCTTTCCCAAAACACTTAGACTCATCAATACCCTCAAATAACATCAGATTCCATTCGAAAATACAACTAAAAATGTTAATTAATCTTAAGAAAACTCCAATAACACAACCCACAAGGATTCAAACGAACTTCATCAATAATTTAAGGGATTTACTTCCAAATCAATATACTTTGCTGAAATTGAATCAAGTTGGGCGCGTGGGTGAACTAACCCAACGCTATGTGATCTCAAATACCTTGTAGGGATTACCTCCGACGAAATCCACAAGCTAAACTTGACGATCTTGTCGATCTTGCTTCTCTTCTCCTTTCTCCTCTTCTTTTCTCTTTTCTCCAAGTGTTAGCGTATTTTGGTAAAAGCATTAACTGATCTAATTCTAATTAGACCCTAACTTAATTACCAAAAATGAAATAAAATAATTGGGCAAGGAAAAGACCAAACTACCTTTTAAAAATTCGGATTGGACTTTCCTAATTCCAACAGCCCAACTTCCAAAGGGTATAACTCACTCATACGAACTCGGAATCGAAAAGATCATTCCAAGAGCTTTCCTACCATATCTGGAAGTACACCTAACACATCCTGAGCTAGAAGTTATATTCATTTGAAGTTGACCAAAATTCAACTTATTCTAGCTTAACAAAATTTCCAGATTTTCATTCTTTCCAAAAATAACTATTTCCAATTATTAGCTTCTTCCTAGTTATTTCAATTTGCGAGATGTTGCAACAAGTTTAAGTCCAAAATTTTACTAAGTCAAGATCTGTTCTACAAGACCACCCTATGACCCGTAGAACCAACCATGACCTATCAAAAAGATTAGTTCTACGAGACCTCCCTAGGACCCATAGAACCAACCACGACCCATCAAACCCTCACCATAAACAAAGATCTCAATCAATTTCTCTGAATCAACCCTACTGATTAGTTCTACGATCCATCAATGTAACACATCGAATTCAGAGAAGGGAAAATATTCACTTCTTAGTCGACTAGGCGATCCGTCGAGTCGACTTGGAGATCCGCCAAGTGGAACCTCCTTGCCTTTTGGCTTGATCCCTGATGTCCTACATTCTGTAACTTTAGGCGAGCCAAGTCGGGCTCGTTGTTCTATTCGGCGAGTCACCGAAGTCGAATCCCCCATCGCCTAAGTTGACTTAGCCCCCAAGTCGTCTCACTGTAAATTTTGGTGAGCTAAAGGCTCACTTGGCGAGTCGCCAAGTGGCCTTTGGCGAGCTCCAGCATGTGAGTCTTCAGTTTTTAAGTTAGGGTCTTAAAATTCTTTTCAGATTATTTTAATTTGATACTACGTCGTTTACCCAAGCCTAGGACCCCTATATAAGTGATTTTGACCCCAAATTCTATTCATTCAAGTCATTCTATTAAATTCACCAAAAGAAATTGGATTTCTTCCTCCCAAATAATTCTCTCTAGATACTTGAAGAAGAAGAAGAAGAATATTCAGGCTAGGGTTCAAGATCAAGCCTTCCATTCGTCAATTGCTTTGGGCTTTGATAGTAAGATATGATAGTTTTCGTCCATGGATTCCTTCCATTCATGGAGTTCTCAAATTCTCCTATTTTCAAAGTTAGAATTCCCCAATCGAGTTAGGGTTTTCTTCAATTACCATGGGTTCTCTTAAATATTGATTTAAATGATTGAATTATGATTTCTTATGCATGAATTGATGAAATACTATGGTTTTATGATGATTCCCCCGTGAACCCATGTAATCCTCAAGTTTTCCAATTATGATGATGTGATGTGGGTTTTGAATTATTAAAGATGAATTTATGAAAATATGCATGTCTTCTCTTTATGAAATAGATGTAAATGAATTTGAAGATGCTTTGACTTTGAAAAGATGATGAAGCATATGAATTATTGAAAAGAATGCATGATCATGAAAGTATGTTTATGACTCAAGAAAGCTTATAGATGAGAGTGTCTATATGTTCTATGAAGTTTGACCACATGACATGAATGACATCTAGATTTGCCTTCAATGCGTTTCGAGCTATTTTCCTAAATTAGGTCTTAATTAGTATGATATCTAGATATGCCATCAATGATTATAGGCCACGATTTTAAAACTATTTCCACTAGTAGTAGGGCATCTCTATCATGAAGTGAGTGAATGTGGGCCTTAAAAGCTATTATGAAAAGATCATGGACGGTGAAAGGTTTTCTCACGCATAGTCTAAGGAGCTATCCTAATGAAACTTAACTTGGATTGGTTATCCTAGGGTACCTTTCCATGGATCATGATATAAGTCAAGACTTAATAACTACTCCGTGGGATTTATGCTTAGCACCAAGGGGATATTGAGATGGAAGCTCTTCCGTGTTGAGGTTGGGTTTTCTAGTAGCAATCTCCTTATCCCTTACCTATGTGCCACCATAGGATGGTCGTTTTAAGATAGACGATGATTGTCTCAAGAGACATTAGCTAGTGGATCCACTTTAGCTAAACCCATGGTTCTACCTTGGCAAGTAAGATAACCTTTTTCGGTGTGGGAGACATTGGGGGATCATGTTATAACTCACATGGTCTGTATGTCGGTTAAGGCTCAATTTCCATATTAATAATGAACCAAGGTTGCTTCAAGGAAGTATCGTAAATATGTTTTCACATGATGTTTACTTGCATTGATAATAGTTTTATGACTTATGATTTCTGAACTCTCAAGATGCATGTTTTAGCTTGATCATTTCTTACTCTTGAAAATCTCCCTATTTAGCATGTTTTAAATATTATTATGCATGTCTATCATACTTAGTGCATTTTTGTACTAACGCATACTCTTGCCTATATTTTCCCAAATGTAGGTTCCGATATTCAGGTTTTTCAGTTTAGTGGTTAGAGGTTGATTTCTGAGATTTGGTGAGTCCTCATGCTTCGAGGATGGATTCTCATTGATTTCAGTTTCTTTCATATTTTCAGTTTTGAACATGATGTATGGGCTAGGCCCAATTTCATTCTATTGTATTAGATGGCAATGATGAGACAATGTGTTTTAGACTTCCGCTTTACTTTTATGAAAAATAATGGACTTGAAATGTTGTCTTTATTTAGTATGTTCTATTTCTTATATTATGGATGCTAAGTGGCTTGTATGGGGTCTCTCGAGGTCCTATACGCCATGTTACATCTAAGGTGTACCCCTGGGTCGTGACAATCAAACATCCTACGCCTCGTCCTGTTCACTCATAGGTAAAACATCAGAAACATAAAATTTCCAAGAACTCAAGGTCATTCCTACAAGTGTCATCTACGAACTGCATACTGGTTTAGTAGGACACAACCATTAGCCAAAACATGAAGTCCTTTTCTTTCCCAGTTTCTTAGGTATTACAATTTGGATATTTTCCTATGCATTTAATACCTATACTATTCTATTTCGATCTTAAGTTAAGTCATATAACTACCTTTTAATCCCTAAATCTACCCAAAACCCTCTCATTCTCTCAAATTTCCAAATCTCACTCAGTGCTCTCTTAAGTCCAAGGAAGGAATCTAGGGTTGAAGATTAAAGTCTCCTTCCCCCTCCGTTGTTTTTGGACTTTGATCATCAAGTTATATGGGATTCACCAATGGATTCCATTAATTTATTGGGTCCCAAAAGATCTCCAAGTTTCCAATTCAATTTCATCAAAATTGGCTAGGATTTCATCCAATTCTCCATGGGTATCAATTTCTATGATTCAATAGTTTGATTTTAGTCTTCGTATGAATAATTTGATTCAATTACATGTTTTCCAATTGATTTCATATGGACCCTTGCATTATTCATGATTTTCACTTTGGATTGATGAAGATATGAGTTTTTGAAGAAAACTATGATTATGAATAATGATTTATAAATGCTATATATGCATAATTTATGAAAAAGAATGTTTTATGAACTGTGAACTGAGGTTGTTTTTAAGACAATCATCAATGAAAATTGTGAAAGATTTTCTCACATATTAAGAAATCATTATTGGTGAAAAGTTTTCTCACACATGCATGATTTATTATTTAAGGAGCTACTATATGAAGATTAAGCTTGAATTAGTGACTTAATTGTGATTTTCCATGTATGATGATATGTTTATTAATATGACTATTTCATTGGAATTTTTACGTAGCACCGAGAGGATATTGAGATGGAGGATCTCCCGTTAGTAAATATCGGGTTTCTAGAAGCAATCTCCTTACCCCTAACTATGTGCCCCCGTAAAACTTGTCTTAGAAAGACATAGCTAGTGGATCCACCTAAGCTAGAAGTTTAAGGTCCCTACCTTGGCAAGTAAAGACATCTCTTTTCGATGTGGGAGAAAGACACTAGATTCTACGTTATAGATCAAGTGGTCTATGTCGGTTAATGGTAATTATCCCACAAAATGAACTAAGTTACCTTCAAAAATTTTATGAAGCTTTAATTATGTTTTAAGATGCAATGATCACATGATTTACATTTCTTCTTTAAAGGTTTTACTATGTTTTAGCTTGGTCATGCATATCATGTTTTCCTTTATATTCCCTTATGATTATTCTTTACGTTCTTATGCATATCCCTCATACTTAGTACATGAAGTACTAATGCATACTTGTGCCTACATTGTCTCATAATGTAGGTTCCAACGCTTCTTTTCCTCCCGCTCGTGGCTAGTGATTCAGTGCTTGATCGTGAAAATTTTGTGAGTTGTCATTTCTCGAGGACCATGCCACCTTTACTTTGCTTTCTTATGTTTTAGTTTTTAGGCGTTATACGTGTTACATCCCCACCACTCTTTGATGTATTAGATTGACTTGTCAAGACTACGAGTATACTTCTGCTTTTATGTCAAACTCTTTGATAATATGCAATTTTCTACTTTTCTCTATTATATTGTGTTGTATGTATGTCAAGTGACTTGTGTAGGGCCTCTCGGGGTCTTATACGACATGTCACGTCTAGAGTGTACTTTGGATCATGACAGTAGATATTCCTATGGCTCTGCTAGACCAAATTAGGGTTGTCATACAAAAAGAACCCACAAAGATTACTCAAATTCACACCCTAAGATTGATACCTCTATGTATAGAATATACGCTATAATAATAATTTCATTTATTATTGCCAACAACACCAATGGCTACTAATATTGTATTACTTCTTCTTCATGCGTCTTGTTTATTCCAAAGAGGGTATACAATACTTGCCAAGGGCATGCAATAACTGAAAGTCTGAATGTGGGAGATACTAAAACTGACATAAACCATGTGAGCTACTACATAGAGTTCACTGTACTAACCCACACCAAAAAGAGAGTGTCCAATACTTGCCAAGGTAAGGGACCTGATCTAAGCTAATGTGGGTCCACTAAGCTAATGTCTGTAATGAACAATCCTACAGAGGCACACAATTCTTGGATTTAGGAAGCTACTAAAGGTTCATGGATGCCGACCAATATCCTTCATCCCTAAAGCCACGCGGTGCTAAGTATAACTCTCATTGAAATATGCATATAAACTGTAAATAACAATAATCTAAACATACTGAATCATACTGATAACCGATAAATATTGAGTAGCTAATGAATCATGATAACTGGAAAATAATTTAAAAAGATACTTTATTTGAAATTGTGATGGTCTGATAATATGAGATATGCATATAAAATAACATAATTCTAAATCTGAAAGCACTTGTATGCTATGGATGCATGAATAATACCATTGAAAACATGAAATTATAATTAAAATCATGCAACTGACGACCAATCATGAAGAAGATCTAAAATTCATCAAGAACCCATGAAGATCCTAGAAATCCTAAGTTCGTAGAAATTATAAACTTGAGAAATTATGGTTTTCTTGGGACTGAATGGGTAAAGGGATATCCATTGATGAAATCTCACATACCCAGAGTAGAAACCTTGACTTGATTCTTAGAATGAAGACTTGAAGCTTGGAACCTAGTTCTTGCCTTGAGAGAGAAGACATTGATTTAGGGAGAGTTCAGAGAGAATGGGAGGTTAGGGTCTCAAGGAACCCCATAATTTCACTTAGAATAGTCCAAAACAATGTAGCATATGGATTAAAAGAATAGAAAAAGACCAAATGGCCATCATTAAAAGCTGTCGGAAGTCATCTACAGATCATAGAACAATCTACGGACCGTGAAAGGATCCGTAGAAAACAGAGAACATTTTCTGGTTTATGAAGTCTCTTTGTGCAAACCGATCTACAACTCAAAAAAGGTCCTACGACCCATACTAGTCGTTCGTAAAAGTTAGGGAAAATCTGAGTTTATTAGGTTTCAAGACTTTGGTTTATGAGGCCTTTCTACGACCCGTGAAACCTTTTACAACCCTTGAAACCCATTCATCCTGATCAAGCCCCAAATCCAACTTTCTGAAGTTTGGTCTATGACCAAGTCTACAAATGGTAAAAAGATTTACGGCCCCTAACTAGGCTCGAAAATCTCAGACCAAATTCTCCAGTTTTCTGAAGTTGGTTTATGATAACCATCTATGGTTCGTAAATTCTTTTACGGATCGTAGATGAAGCTCGTAAAACACATACTTTAGCATACTTTAATTGGCATCAAAACGAGGCAATAACTCGTGCTTAAGAGCTACAAACATCCAGCTTAGTGTTGACTTCACCACAAAGTCTCGTCAATCAAAACTATGTCATCCTCAAATAGCATACGTCATAATGTAACTCTATCATAATTGGGAAGTCCTCCGACTCTCTCCTATTATCCTTATCAAAGTCTTGACTTTATCATATCCGTTCATGCTCGCCCTAAAGTAGGTCCATGGTACACCTCCAAACATTTCCGCATCTTAATATAGGCCGCGGGTAGACCTTTTTTTGGAGAGAAAAATAATCAACATCTTTATCGGACTGCTGCAACTTGAACACAGAAACTGCAACCGCGTCCTTATCACTTGCCTTATCTCACGCTCCCTCACACTCCTCTTTACTCTCTACTTGCTTCCATGGCCGAGCTACAGCCGCCCGATGCCGCCATCACCGCCGCTCCCCTCCCTTCTGCTGCCGTTACAGCCACCACCTCCAATCCGACATCTATAGCTCCACCACCTCCCCCATCCGATAACCATCCAACCAACAACGTTAATAACAATAATTTAGGCCCCAGTTTGGCTCCGAAACGACAGCGCCGACCAAGTGTTCGATTAGGGGAGATCGGCGACTCACCTTCCGACACTCACTTCCGGCGAGGCCCTAAAACCTGGCGTTTCCACAAGGACCCCACTCTGGCAGCTAAAACATCAAAGACCCGTCCTCTAACTAATCTCGTTAACGGTGGCGGGGATAGTTATGACGAAAACAACATCGAGGAGAACAATTATAACCTTGATTTGGGAAATCGCAAGTCTAAATCGAGGAAACCCACGAAGAGAGTGAGGACAAATTGGCATTCCTCGTCAGCTAAGTTCGAGACGCCTAATGGCGGAGGAATTCACGAAGAGAACTTTTTCAGAGAAGATAACAATGATAACGAAGAGTTTCGGGAATTCGAGCTCGAGGGTTCAGAAAGCCCAGTGAAAGAGCACAGTCCAATTAACTCAATGGAACATATGGGGCTTCAGTATTGGGATCGGAGAGGAATTAGGACTAGAGTGTCGGAGAGCAGAGACCAACACGATGACCTCAACAACGGAGGAGTTCATAACGAAATGAATTCTGGGGATAAGAGCATTGGAGTAAGGGACTGGTTGGTTGATTTGGGTCTGGGGAGATATGCTCCTGTTTTCGAGATACACGAGGTTGATGATGAGGTTTTACCCATGTTGACTCTGGAGGATCTCAAGGATATGGGGATTAATGCTGTTGGTTCCAGGCGAAAAATGTTCAATGCCATACTGAAGCTGCGGAAAGGGTTTTCGTGAGTTTAGCCTTAATGGTTTTAATGTATGTTTAGCTTTTATTTACTGCTTACTTTCCTTTTCGTTACTTTTTGCCGCTTACATGGATAATTCAAGTGGTATTAGTTTTGCAGCTAGATTTATTTTTTCTCCTCCTTCTGCCTTTAGTATGTTAGTTATTGTGAAATGTAATAGTTGATATACAAATGAGAATGACATGACAAGTACTTTTTATTGATTAAACTAAGTTCTAGTGTGTCTAAATGAAGTGTATAAGTTTGAAAGAAGTTGGTCTGTTCTTAGATTCAATGTGTATTTAATTAAAAGAAATAAAGGAAACTACCTTTCGAATCTAGTATATTTATTTGTGTGCAAAATGGTTAGACTATATATACGTCTGTAGCACTTTAACCGCTAGATGTCCTCTCTAACCTTCGTTTTACCTGTGTTTAGTTCCACTTCCTGCAATTAGATCCTTTTATTCATTATCAAAATGGGATCTTCTCTTGTATTAACTTGCATAGAGCTTAAAAATCTTTCTTAAGTGTAGTTGGAAATTTGAATTACTTTGTAAACAATGAAGAGTGAATTATTTTAACTAAAAGAAAAATGGTGAATCATTTGATGAAACAAAGAATGACCTGCTAGAGAAGTACATGAAATAAGAGCACATATCTTAGACTTGAGTTAAGTCATTCACCAAAGCATGGTTCAGATAGTATCTGCTTTATTAGCTTCCAACTGTACTATAAAGGATTTCCTTGTAGAAACCTTACATCTTCTAGCGTTAACGGTCTTATCGATAATCACTTTTGCAGCTTTAGCCTTTTTCTCCGGAGACTCTAATTCGTCTCCTCTGAAGGAAAGTTGATATAACTTGTAAAGAAGAGGCTTCCTCATGCTTAATGATGGTTGTGTTGTAGAATAATTTGTGTACCGTTATATGGTCGTTGATCCTCATCTCATTCAGTTCATAGATTGAAAAGCTTTATCATTTTTCTTGTGATGACATTCTCTTTTGGTCGTAATTGCTTCCAGCATTCTCTTTTGCTGGTTTACTTATGATAGTTACAAATTACTGATCACAAAAAAAGGCTTCATCTCCTGTATTCTGTCACAACTCTCATTCAGCTGAAAAGCACACTGTTAGTTAGCTTGGAAAGAGAGAAATCCAGTTTGTGGAATATATATGCTATTTGTGACAGACATCTTTGAACACATGCTTCTTAAGGGAGGAACTAACTTCATATATAACTTTCCCAGCTTTGTGACGGATTGTTGAAAAAGGCTTTTAGGTGAGATAATGCTTATCTGCCCATCTCCCTTAACTAACCATTCTTGACTGCACTCACCTACATGGCTAAAAGTTTCTCTCCTGACCTCAATTTTTTACCCTTTTTGCTTGCAAGTGGTTGCACCAATCAGTCACTGATTTTGTTTTCTAGTCTCTTCATTCTGCTTTCATTTGTTTATTTTTCAGGCAATCAAAATGTGATGTTTCCTAGCCTAGATATATTTTTTGCTAATTACAGTTTTTTGGTTCATATTGTGTTGTTTCATGTGTTCTGCTTTCACTTTTGCTTGCAAGTGGTTGCACCAGTCAGTCACTGCTTTTGTTTTTTAGTCTCTTCGTTCTGCTTTCATTTGTTTATTTTTCAGGCGATCAAAATGTGATGTTTCCTAGCCTAGATATATTTTTTGCTAATTACAGTTTTTTGGTTCATATTGTGTTGTTTCATGTGTTCTGCTTCCAGTTTTGCTTGCAAGTGCTTGCACGAGTCAGTCATTGCTTTTGTTTTTTAGTCTCTTCGTTCTGCTTTCATTTGCTTATTTTTCAGGCGATCAAAATGTGATGTTTCCTAGCCTAGATATATTTTTTGCTAATTACAGTTTTTTGGTTCATATTGTGTTGTTTCATGTGTTCTGCTTTCATTTTTGCTTGCAAATGGTTGCACTAGTCAGTCACTGCTTTTGTTTTCTAGTCTCTTCGTTCTGCTTTCATTTGTTCATTTTTCAGGCGATCGAAGAGATGTTTCCTAGCCAGATATATTTTTTGCTAATTACAATTTTTTGGTTCATACTGTGTGTTGTTAGATGTCCCCCCTCCCCCCCCCCACCCCCCACCCCCCACCCAACCTTGCGCCCCTCCCTTTTCTTTTGGAATGGAGAGCGTTTGTGGGGGGAGAGAAATTTCAACTGTGAGAATAATAGATGCTGCGATGAAGGAGATGTAGTCTCATTTCCATCTTCAAAAGTTGACTGACATGGCTCACTTTTCTGACAATGTCTTTTCTTTCACTGCTTGATATATAGCTGTTATTAGCTTGCTGATCTCATATATTCTCAGACTAAGAACTTGATATGCAGTCGTTTGGATGTTAAGTTTCCTTATTAAGGCTTTAGTGGCACTGGTTTCAGGTATGGCCGTATCTGCTTTTAACTATTCCATTAGGCATTTGGTTGTTTGTGAGCGAATTATTGATGAAGTCTGATAGCTCTTATTTTGCGTGTGACTATTGGATAGCAGCGAGTTTGATGTATGAATTCAGGTTTAGTTTAGTTAGAAATTGGTAGAACTTAATAAGATTTGTCATAAGCTAAATAACAATGCAAAGATTTACTAGAGAAGGATGAGGGGGACCTAGAATGGGAGCCACAAGGTATGTTGTGACAAGGGTATAGTGGGTTTATTTTGCCAGGAAGGTAAACTAGTTTGACATCAAAACACCATATGAATTAATCTATATTCTAAACTCACCTTATGAGGGATCAAGTAAAGTAGCCTCCGTGGTGGACAAGATGAGGGAAGCAAGACTGAGATGGTTTGGATATGTTAAGAGGAAATGTAGCCGGTGAGGAGGTGCGAGAGGTTTGTTATAGAGGGTACGAGGAGAGGTAGAGGTAGGCGGAAGAAGTATTGGGGAGAGGCTTTAGGTTACTGAGAACATGACCTTAGATAGGAAAGTGTGGAGGACACAATATTAGGGAAGAAGGTTAGTAGGTAGTGTGGTGTTGTCTTGCTTAGGTTGGTTGGTGTTTATCATTGTACATTTGTACTAGTTGTATTATTGTAGTTCTTTTTTTTTTTTTTTATCATTGTTTATTGTTTATTGTGTCTTGATTATTGTCCTATTTTGTTCTTTGTTTTTGCTCCTTTCTTGTAGACTTTACACTGGTTCCTTGTTACTTGCAATATTTTCTTAACTGTTCTTTTCTTCTTTGTATCTGGATTTGCTGCACTTGAGTTGAGGGTCTTTTTGAAACAACTTCTCTACCTCCATGAGGTAATAATAATGTCTTCGTACATTCTACCATCCCCATACCTCACTTGTGGAATTTCATTGGATATGTTGTATTGTCAAATGGGATTATCCAGATATGATCAAGTTATTCTAACTGAGTTAGTTTTATGGGATGAGGCATTATTGTTGATGGATTTTAAATTGTATTGCAGTTATGCCCTTTACTTTATAAATCACCTACTGAAGATTAAAAAGAAATTTAAAGTTGTCAGTGTTTGCAGGGAGGGGTTTGATTGTTGTCAAAGCAAAGACATTTTAGGTCTTTGCCAAAACAGGGTTGACACCGATATATTACAGCCAAGAAGACTTGGTGCATCACGTGCACATAGAGCAACGAAACCCATATTTCCCATTTTGACAGGTTGTTTTGTGCTTCAATATTTTCAGACAGCCAGTCTTTAATGATTAAGCATCAGGGCGTTGGTGCTGGTGACGCTCTCTACCTAGAGGTGTGCTAGTTTTATATAGTATTCCGGTAGAGCATAACTGTTGAATTTGCAAAGATATTTTGGTACGAAAATGTGAGTAATAGAGTGTCCATTTTTTTCTTGTTTGTGGTCTAGAGCAACAGGTCCTTTCCATGATATTGCCCTGCCAGTCTTACTGGCATTGGAGGGCTTTGTGTGTTTCTCTTGATAAAAGATCTTTACAGTTGTTTCTTATGTTGAAGTCATCTACGTTTTTCCTTATCAATACTGACTGTTGGGTAAGGGAGGTTTAAAGTTTTGACAAAGAGCAAAATATGGTTTCGTTGCTAGTCATTGAGGGACCGGATCAGATCTTCCTTCATCCACATTGAGGTTCCATAATCAATACATCAATCATCAATGGTTTGTTTGCCCTTATTTTCTTATGACCACTTCAGTATTTTAAAAGGTGGGGATGGCGTGAGGCGAGACGTTTTATGCAGTACGGGGTGAGACGTAAGCTCTGAGTCATGGGGCGTAAGGCTTGTGGATCTACGAAGCGTAGTCTCATATATATTCAACTTTATAATTTTATTGCTAAGAAAAAGAAAATAAAAGTAGTACAATTATTATTTGAGAAATATCATCACACCAATAATTTAAAAAAATGATTTATAGCAAAAATAGGTTTAAAAAAACAAAAAACTCATAGGGAGTACATTTTTTACGCTTAGGATTTAAGTTTGAAGCTTACGCTCCAAATTCTAGAACTTATGCTCTATGGATCTACGTCTTCAATTTGTGCCTAGGGGCAAATGTTTTTTGTACGCCCCGTTCTGAGACTCACCCAAGATTCGCCCCAAAAAATGTTTTTGAAAATACTGGACCACTTCCTTTCATAAGAAATCTGATGTTCCTTATTGAATCTCTACAATCATTTGATAAGCAGGGTGTTGTTTGATTTCAAAAATCCTTTTATACCCAAACCTCTAGAAATCCCCCAGACCAGAACTGAAAGGACATACCAGCCCTCGAAGGATTATCAAACATTTCTTCATGTTGCAATAAAAGCTTGATTCGAAGCGTCAACAAAACACTGCCGTTTGTTCCAAAAACACATTCACTCTCACAAATAAATTCAAGTATACACACATTGACTCATAGACTTGCCCTGTAGGTAGATCACCACTAATGTAGATTGAAAAGACTATAAATCTTCAAGGACTTGCGGGTTTAGCTTTGGCTTGGAAAAAATGTTAGGTATCATTTGGTCAAGTGACTAAGATGCCTCCCTAATGCTTCCATTTTTCACTTGAGCATACCACTCACATTTTTTATTTTGCCTTCTACTTTATTTCTCCCTTTTTAAGAAGTTCAATTATTTCAACTTTCATTTTTCTTTTCATTTGAGGCATGTACATACATTGAGCTAACACCCGCATTTTTGTTTTTCTTCATTCATGGAATCTTTTCAGGACTTTCCAAATTAAAGCTTATGGTGCTCTATGCTTTTAGCTCAAATCTCTTTGTTCCATTGGCACACGAACTCCAAAAATTAGGCTTTGTCCTACATTTCAACTCATTCACCTT
Source organism: Solanum stenotomum (assembly GCF_019186545.1). Classification (NCBI taxonomy): domain Eukaryota; kingdom Viridiplantae; phylum Streptophyta; class Magnoliopsida; order Solanales; family Solanaceae; genus Solanum; species Solanum stenotomum. Next base: position 35,062,049 of record NC_064287.1, read on the forward strand.
TTTTTTTCTCCCCCAACCATAGGCTTTTAGCCTATATTATAAATCATTAGCAAATAGGGAGACGTGAGGGTGTCAAGAGAGAGGGTTACAAAGATTCAAGTATGCAACATGGTGGCAAAAAAATCGATTTAGGCTCAATGGGGTTGATTAAGATTACGTCATTGGATGAAAAATTTGGAATAGTGTGTCTTCTCATAAAGGGACTAGGATCATCTTTCAAGCCAAGTCAAATCTATAATTTCGTCTTGAAATACATTTTGGGGCAAGTTCTAGATAACATGCACATACAAGAATAAATCAAATCATTTCCGCACAAGTCATTATAATCCAACAAAATCTCAAACTAGTCCCAAAATCAATTAAATCGAATAACTTTTGACAAACTACAATTGAGATACCACTTTTAAATTATAAATCCAAATAAAGAATGTACGTGCTTTTCAATTCACTTTTCCCATTTTTGAAATCATTTTTAAAACTTCTTTTGCCAATTAATTAATAACTTTTGGTGGTCCCTCTTGCAAGAGGTGTGACACAACTCACAAGACTCAATTTTAAAATAAAACTTGATATTTTTTCTCAAGAAAGTAGCCTCTTAATCTATCATAGAGAACGCCAATCCGGTTCGACACAAAAAGGTTCAAGAAAATAATATAACAAGAAAAAGAAAAATATTTTATTCCTTGTGAAAGAACCGCAACTTAAAGAAAATCTGTAGAGTTTATTAAACTAGCTACTATCCAGAAAGGCGAATTTTGACTTATGTACCATGAATTATTGAGAGAACAAGGCCTATTAAAAGGCACTAAGTGCAAATTTCTAGCAAGCATGAGTAGTAAAACAATAGAGAAGTTTAAGACCAACCTGACTAATAAATACAGTCAGAAAATTAACACACACACACATATATATATACTATTAAAAGTAAACAGCCTAAAAGTTAAAAGTTGGATTACGATCTTACCCCTATTATAAATTAAAAAGTTGTAAAACATTTAATTATTCAAATATTATTGTATCATTCTAATAATATTCCTAATAACTTCCAGTAATATATATCTGATATAAAATGAGAAGAAAAATTGAAAGCAGAGGGTTATGTGGGGTGGGGTAGATTTTTTTTTTTAAAATAAAATAATATCTTAATTATTATTTGAAGGGATGGGGTAGAGATGAAGTAAGAATTTTCTAAAAAACTTTTATAAATATTTTTTTTTAAAAAAAAAAACTAAAAATTTGGAATGTGGGGAGTACAGTGAGAGAAATGGGTGGAGTGGGATAAGAAAAATATTTTACATTTTATTTTATAATTGTTTTTGGGAAATAGTAATACGTTAATCTTCAATCCTTAACTAATACTAATAATTTATTTAAATTTTGCCAAGGTGGAATGTTTTGTCCATGTAGAGCCTGATGTGACATTTTTTTCAAATAAAAGAGAGTGTATTATACACACCAAAATCAGAGTGTATTAAAAGAGAGAGATATGTGTTTTTCAAACTAAGAAGTGATAGTTTAAGTATGAAACTCACACTCTCAATAGTTTAGGTATGAAACTAAAAAAGAAGAAGATAGTTTAGATGTGATTTTTACCCTTATCTCTTATATATAATAGAAAAACCACCAACAAATAAGACACAAACATAAAAAGGACTGCCACAACTAGTCCTAGTGAAACCAACAACAATTACTGTTTGAGTGATAATTACATTTCTGTTATAAAATAAGTGGAAACTATTAAACTAAAATAACAAAAGAAGAAGAGAGAAGAGATTTATATATTCTTTGATATAAGAAGTTGAGAGGAAGAATATTTGGTCTTCTTTTACTTTGCTTCTCTTTTCTACATGATATACTTGAATATCTATTTATAGCCAAGGAAAATGAACATACTTGAGGAAAGGAGATTGCTACAGTGCATGGCTTTCTTAGCCACCAAGAAGTAGGGTAATTGGCAAGTGGAGATAGGCCTCAAATGAGTGTGGGCCATATGACATTCACATCCATCAATTATTTATAACACTCTCCCTTGAAGGTCCATGTCGTGATAGATAATATATATTGTTAAAATTACAGAGTTACTTGTAAATTGCTTAAAAGAACCTGTTCACATAGTTGCTTATAAGTTGCTTATAGGAACCTACTTGCGGAACTACTTGTAAGCTACTTGTAGGTAGTAGAGTTGTTTGTAAGTTGCCTTCTTGTTTCAAGCTTATTCAGAAAACTGTGTAATGGGCGTCAACAATATGATGTATTTACTATTCATTGGAGTTTATTAATAGATAATGTGGCTCGTTAAAACCTTACTAGGAAAAACCCTGTGGGGAAAAGTCCTAGTGAAGGAAAAATAGTACACATATCTAGTAATACGCATTGAAAGCTGCCTCATTAAAAACCTTACCAGGAAAATCTAGTGGGAAAAAACCTTGGTTAAGGGAAAAAGAGTGCAACACGTATTTACTCCCACTGATTAAAACATCACTTAATTCTTGTAAAGAATATCTCTCAACCTTATACTTAGCCTTCCAAATGTTGATATTGATTGTATCTTTGTGACCAAATTACATTCATGAAGATGTTGCATTCTTGAGCTTATCTTGATATATCGTTTTCTTGTCCGTTGAATATGCTGAGTTCATCCAAATACATTTTTGATAATCACTTAGTTTATGACCTCGTCGGCGTAGACAAATTGTTTGTTTGACTTGTTAGTAGCAACAACCAAGCACTAACAGACACTTCCAATTGTATGACAATAAAATTGTCTGACTTGTGGAATGATTTGATATGCTAGTATTCCCAAATAAAACAAATAACTTTCTTAAGATCAAACTTCATAATTTTCTGCAATTTCATAATTAATAAACCTTGACATGATTGATCAGAATAAATAATTTGTATCAATATTTCATTCACTCTAATATTTCCATCTATAAGAGTGATGTTATATATTGCATGCACACTAAAATTATTATACTATGAATAATAGCAGGATACATATAAGTGAACCAATTATACTATGACATGGTACTTTCTAACCATTTTAATTAGATCGAAATTGATCTTTATGTTAAGCGATCTCACAACCATTAGGGTACTATTTAATGGAAGAGCTTTAAAATATTTTACATCCTTCAGGAATTTTCATATATTATTTACTGTCTAGCTAGACATGATAATCATTCATCATGCGTATTCAAGTTTTTCATATATTGTGTAACATCTCGCAAATTGAAAGAAATAGAAAGAGCTAGAATTAGAAATAGTGATTTTTGGAAATAATAAAAATCTGAAAAATTGGTTAAGTTAAGTTTGAGTTTTTGGTCAACTTCAAACGACCATAACTCCTAGCTCAGGATGAGTTAGGTGTGTTTCTAGATATCTTAGGAAAGATCTTGGAATAATCTTTCCAACGCCGCTGAGTTTGCATGATTCCGAGTTCGTATGAGTGAGTTATGCCCATTGGAAGTTGGGCTGTTCAAATAAGGAAAGTCCAATCCGGATTTCAGAAGGGCATTATGGTCTTTTCAACACCCAATTAATTAATTTCGTTTTTGGTAATTAAGTTGGGGTCTAAACTGATTGGATTCAGTTTACGCTTTTGAGAAACAAGTTAGGGTTTTGAGAGAAGAGAAAAGAAGAGGAGAAAAGAGGAGAAGGAACAAGGAATCGTCAAGTTCTTGAAGCTAGGCTCATGGATTTCGTCAAGGGGTGATCCCTACGAGGTATGTGAGACTTTCATAACGTTGGGTTCGTTCACCCACGTGCCAAACATGTTTATTTCAGCGTGAATTCGTCCTAAAAGAGTTCGAAAGTTTGATGTTCTTGATATGTATACTTGAATTTGATGTCATTCTTGAATTGGGCTGATATTGAGAAGTTTTTGATATCTTTACGTCGAATTATAGAGTTGTTTTGAGTTAGTTTCTTGGGTAAATATGTTGGGTATCTGAATCTAAAGAGAATTTGAGAAAAGTAGTCGAGTTTAGGTGAATTGGGACTGGAAAATGAAGAAGGAAAAAGTCAGGCGAATCTGGGCAGTGGGGCCGCGTCGCGGACTTGCTCCTCCGATTTGAGAAAAAGTTCTTCGCTGAGCGAAGCGGTCACGGACCGTTTTTCCTTAAACGTTATTTTTGAGACCAAAAATTTAAATACATCTCCACGTCGCGGACCTGCTTTCATACAGTAATTTCTTGATCTTTTCTTATGTTTAGCTATCTAAAAACACGTCTAAACATCATGAGATGTTTCCTATCACAAATCACAATCCTTGAACCCATAATTCAATTCAAGGAAAGTTAAGAGTCAAGTTAAGAGAAGTTTATAAAGTTTTTCAAAAGTCTTTTACAAACTTTTTAACTTTGTTTTAAGACTTAAGTTTTAAGTTAAGCAAAGAGTAAAAATTGAAGTCATTTCTTCCAAAGAGTATATCGAGACTGTATATTCCCAAAAAGTAAATGTTTTCATATTTAAACAAGAAAGAAAACTGAGATTTCCAAAAGAGCCTTTGAGCTAGTTTTCAGTGAAGAGTAAGAGTAAAACTCATTTTTTCCAAGAGTTATAAGGGAACTAAGTATTCACAAGAGTTTAAAATGTTTTCACATTTGAACAAGAAAGGGAAACACCGATTTCCAAGAGAGCTTTTAAGCTAAGTTTTTGAGTTATTATCTCAAACCAAAGAAAGAGTTTTATTTTTACAAACATATGAGCTAAGTATATTTTGGATTAGTATTGAGCACCGATATGGGGACGAGTTTGAGTTCAGATAACTCACGTCTCCATAAACCATGTAGCCATCATGGGTAGTAAAGGATCATACTTTTTAGATGACTCCTTAAGTGCTTTTTGGCATAGACTAGTGGATCCACTTAGTTAAGGCGTTCTATATGACAACAAAGTATAGGACAGTTCTGGCAACGTGGGCAAGACGTTGTATCACCACTTAGGCTCATAGTAGTGGTTGACGGTTAGAAAAACTCCCACAGAAACTATATTACTTTGATATATGAGTAAAGTGAGTTTGTTATTGCATATCTTTAACAAATTGATTTGTTATTTACTGTTCTAAATGCTTTGTATAAATTGCACTATTATTGTTGTTTTACACTGCATTTTGAGTTAAGTTATTCATAAGTTGAGTAAAGTCAAGGTAAGTGTTTCTTTCAGATCCTTTTCAAACTTAAGTTGTATTTAGCATTCCAACTCGCATACTCGTACATTCAATGTACTGATGCCAGTTGGCCTACATCATCTTATGATGTAGACGCAGATAACCAAGATCAGTATCCAGGGCCTCGTTGATCAGGTTGAGCACTCAGAGTCAGTTGGTGAGCCTCCTTGCTTTCCGGAGGGTCTTTTTCATAATTGTTTAACTTTCAGTTGTTAGGATGATCGGGGGTCCTATCCCGACATCCCTCTTTGTTTTAGAGGCTTCATAGACAATTAGTAGTCAGTTGTCTTTACATTATTATTTCATATGTTAAGACTTGAGTTGCCATTTTAGCCAAGTTGAATGTTTGACCTTTAAACATTCTTAGTTATTATATTAAACAGTTGAGTAAAGTGAATTTGATCATTGTAATAATGCTTAGAGTCTTCTGCTGACTAAGTAAGCCAGGCCAAGGCTTTGCTTGGGGCCATCAATGGTTCTCGAGTGTCAGTCCTGCCCAGGGTGTAGGTTCGGGGTGTGACATATTGTCAGACTAAAAGAAATCTCATTGCATCCACTCAGGAGAATACATCTCCATAAAATAATGTCAGGACTTTTGCGAAAAATCTTTATTTTCCAATGCACAAGTCGTACTTTATATTTTATGATTTTACTTATCGCCCAATTGTTAATTTGTACCCCACTGACATTATATTTTAGTATATGGACAAAATATGTCCAAAACATCACTTTGTAAGTGAAATAATATATACTTGAATTGTATTTTGTTTGGCCAATCATTTATCTGTCAACTTTCAATAGATTTAATAACAAGATCCTCATCACCATTTATAATTTTGAGCGCTATATTATATTAAAGATATTATCGACGATTATTTGATGTCGATTCTAATGTGACATAACTTATCAAACTCGCTTTATTTTTATCATTTCAGGTACCTGAACATTTGTCAATGTTTTTATAAAGTGTTATGTCATGGTGCTATTTCTAAAGCACTTGCCTCATTATTATGACCATCTTGATCATTTATTTCTTTTCCTCTTCAAGAAATTTTATCTTTCGAATCAATTAATCTATCACGCTTCAAGCGTGTCATAAATTATGTCCTTCAAGGACTTTTTATTGGAGCAATTATAACTGGATTATAACATAGGGTCAACGAATGAGTCTGACAATTGACTTAAATTATCTCTTCAATGAGGATCATACCAATGATAATTCATTATGTGTAACTTATTTTCCAGTTGCTTTTCTCCCCCTGATGTTAGAGAATCTAACATTCACCCAACCTTATTAATTTGAGGACTCATATTTTTGCATTACGTAACGGTAGAACAATAATATACCGCACATTTAAATTTCTAGATGAGAATTATTTGGTTCCTGACCAATCAATTGTGATAGGGGAACCTTATTGACTTGATACGTACAAGTGTTGCTACACTCTAAACTACACATCTCATACCAAATTTCTTTTGGGAGTTTTGTTCTCATACCAATGGTTTAGCTATAATTAGATGCATATAATTTCTTCTTAAACCACTTGGATATAAACCAACATTATCAATATAATATTATAATTTGAAATGTGCTCTTGATTTAACAAATCGAGCAAACAACATTTGCAAAAATCAAATTGCAAGTTGATAATAAAGTCCATGTGACCATAATATAGATGCATCTATATAATAGTAAATGGTCCACATGGCAGGTGAACGGGCCCATATTCACCTTTTTATACATTTCAAAATTTCAGGAGATACAATTTCAACCTTAGCTGGTGCAATGATAATTTTATCATGAGAACAAACAACACAAGAGAATTTTTGAAGAATTTATTATTTCTTCAATATATATAACCACATGAATTCTCATTTCTTTTCGTATCATATTTAAATCAGGATGGTCATTAACGGGTCATGCCAACTGATATTTATTTCAATAAACTTCTAATTTATTTTGCATGTGATTTTATCATCATGTCCACATTTAGTTACCACAAACAATATGAAAATATGGGTAATCTTTCACGTAAATATTTAAACCCACTTTGATTATAATAATATGAAGATCTTAAATCTTTCCATAGTTTATAGTCTCAATATAGTTTTTTTTCTTTGACTACTTCTTTGAAACTTAAAAGGTTTCTTACAAGACTTACTACAATTTCAATATCATGAACAATTTTATTTCTTTGAGTAGTAGCACATTAGCTCACCAAAGCTCACAATTAACATTGGGTACTACCACATATTTCATAACATTTTTTGTGTGGTGAACATCTCTTTCAAGGAGAAATTTATATCATTATTGTCATGGTCAAAATCATTACAAGCAAAACTTGTTTCTTGATTTACTTTTGTCTTTAGTATCTCCTCCCTTTTTATTTAATATCTGACGAATATTTTTGGCATATTGGGATACATAATCAATGACAATTTTTTTTGTGGTCAAGAATTATTTCCTTCTTTTGCCATTTTGATAGTACATAATAAAACGTACCACAATATTTGTGATGTACTAAAAGTAATTGACCAGTGACCATTTATACCAACATAATTTTTTTTTATTTCTCTTTAACCTCCCATAGGAGTGAGTTGTGGTATTTATTAAATCATACATGAGCATGACTTTATTTATAATATTCATCATCTCTTGACACATTCACTTTCAAGAATGGTCCACTTCTCATGATACTTATCACAAGCCACATTCTCTTCAAGAAATTGACGATAATCATATATATACATGCTTTATAATTATATATTAGTTATTTTTCATTAGAAGTTCATTGTCATGCTTTGAAATTTGTCATATTCATATGACATACGTCGACATTACTTTTGAAAGTCAAGTGTATCACCACTTTTTTCATCCTTTTCTTTGATGGAGGATTTATAAACTTTTCAAATTATTAGGTCTCATAAAAAAAATGTTTCGAATGACCTTTCATACCATTTTGATGAAAAAAATTACCTTCATTCTTTAAAAGGCCATTTTGAGAACTCATAATGCATGCTCTTTCTTTTATAATTATCCCAATAGTGATTTTGTCATCTTTCATATTTATCATGTACTGCTACCACATTCATTTTAGAGAATGGAGCAAAATTATGTATTTCATAATTTTTCATCAAGAGCGCATCAATTTGCTCATTCATCATTATCTCATCAATATATTGCATTAGAATTTGGAATGAAGGTTTTTTTATATAAGAAGGCTTGTAGGCCATATTTAGTGTGACTTGGATCCAATATTTTATCATCATAGTGCATCAAAACTTTAATCAATGTCTTACCTTTTTGGTGCGATGAAACTTTTGAATTAATCATCTTACCTTTAACCATTGACATAATAAGCCAAAATGCAATTGGACTCACCCTAGAGCCTTTAACATTATTATTTATTACTACTTTATAATTATACACATAATATTGAATTTATCTACAACAAAAAATATTGTTTATCTTAGAAAAATATGTAGTTATCATTATCAAATTTTTTCAAGAAAAATGAGCAACTGAAACTTCCAAATTGTTTAGGATTTTTGTTATCCATGAGAAATAGAGTATTAAACCCACATCATGATGACAAATAAAAATGTTAAGATGTAGAAATATATATTTTAACTTAAACATTATAGTAGGTAAAAATTGCTCCAAATTCCATCACTACTAACATGTGTTTCTCCTTAAAAATACTATCTTGAAATATACATAATTGCATTTGTAGATAAACCCAGTTTCTTAGAGATACTATATGTTCTAGAAATTAATTTATATCAAAATCATCAATTAAATTAACAAGACAAAAGATCATACGATGAATTCACGATAAACTAATAGATTCATCACTATTATAATTAGTAGTTCATGATCCATTCAAATGAGAAACAAACATTTACATCTAAATAACTTGTTTGAGAAATAGGAAAATTTCTAGCATAATAAGTAATACAATTTCATATTCCATATGATAGTCTATCAAATTTTAACAAGCACAAAATTAGGAAGGAAAATTAAAATTTATATTTTCCTTCTTACATCCATGGTTAGTTCAATAAATTAAGGCAAGAAAATAATTAAGATGAAAACGCTATAAGCAACTAATGAGTAGCAAAAATTATTGAAAGATGTTTCCATACCGTGGTAATATTAATATTGTAAGGTGAACTTGAGTTTTAAAATACCTTAATTCTTAATGGTTGATGCGAAAAATCAAACATATATATATATATATTTTTTGGACTTAGCACAGTTAAATAATTTATTTCCATAACATCTTCTAATGTGAAATATAAAAGGTAATTATCTCATATATGATAATCTTGAATCTTGACAATTGACAAGGGCAATAAAAAATCATTAGTGAAGAATTAGAGTTGAGAATTTTTTTTTTATACCTTTCCATAAATGAGATGTATGAACAAAGATTAGATAACTAGTAACATATACCTTTTGATTTCTTTATATGTTCCATGAAAAGAAAATTAGTTCAACTCCTCTTAGTAAAAGATTGGAAGTTATCTCAATTGGTTAGAAACTCGTGCTGATAAGGTGTTATAAAATAAGAGGAAACTATTAAACTAAAATAACAAAAGAAGAAGAGAGAAGAGATTTGTATATTATTTGATATAAGAAGTTGAGAGGAGGAATATATAGTCTTCTTTTACTTTGCTTCTCTTTTCTATATATTACATGATATACTTGAATAGTTATTTATAGCCAAGGAAAATGATCATACTTGAGGAAAGGAAATTGCTACAGTGCATGGTTTTCTTGGCCACCAAGAAGTAGGCTAATGGCAAGTGGAGATAGGCCTTAAATGAGTGTGGGCTATAGGACATCCACATCCATCAATTATTTATAACAATTTCTATTTTTATCTGAGTTGGTTTATTTTCTGTCGTGAATTGGAATTTCATTTCCCCCCATATAAGTATCGAGAGATGAGAAAGATTAAAAAATTACTAGTCCTTGTGTATTCGGGTAAAAATAACCACTAGCTTAAACATGAATTTACTATGAACCTACAAACTATATATAGGCTTCACCCTTGCATGTAGCTAAGTTCATTACTAACAATTTCATGTTTTTGAGTTGCACATTATAAAATCAAAATTAAGGTAATATTTTGGAATTCACTGTATATTTAATTGGGTCAAATACAAGTATCAATGGATCCGTCCCAACACATGATAAATAATTACTTCCAATTTCTGAGATATTATTTTACAATTCACTCCAACTGAAATTGAAAACCCATGTACCATTATCCTTACAATCAGACAAAGGTGCAAGAGAAATGTTGTAACAAGCAGATGTGGAGTTAAGTGGAGGTTCATGGGTTCGGATGAATCCAATATATTTTATGTCGATCCTATATTTGTACTAGAAAGTTAATTAAATATGCATGTATATTAATTTGTGAACCCCTTACAAAATTGATTGACGGTTGTTAAAGAAGTTTAGAACCCCCAAACTCTTAATCCTGGCTTCGCCTCTGCCTAACAAGTGTCTGTATATCTTCTTCTAACAGCCACCGACGATGCTAAATTTATACGACATGCATGGAGAAGAAGAAGATGTTAGAATTATTCATGAAATGATGTATATTGATAGAGAAAAACTTGAAAATCCTTGGCATTCTTTTGCATGCATATGAGATGTTTGTGAAATTACAATTACAATTGAAAAATAAAATGAATAAAACAAAATATTTTCAGAATTAGGGGTGGATATCTCTCTTTAAGGAAATTCAAGTCCACTTCAACAAAACTTTACTCATCCAACAATAATTTTGTGGACGTATCACCTTCAAGTTACAATAGCCTTATAACACTATATAACTCAATAATTCTTGACAAGAGTTGAGTCCAAAGCTCCATCAAAAGAACACACTCCTTCAACTAAGAAAAATCTCTTTTCTTCTCACTTTTATGCACTCTATATATTTCTTATATCAACATAAAGTAAAATTTGTTATCTCTTGTCTTCAAATTAGTAAAACAGAAACAGGTAGAGATGAAAAAGAAAGACAGAAAATAAAATAATCTGAGTCCACATAACCCACTGTGTGCCCTTAAAAAAATTAATCCCCTCAAGTACCTGAGGTTGTAGATTAATTTCTCCCAAGATAAAATGAATTAAACATTAAAGAAGTTTTGGTATTTCAAACTTCGATAATTTCAACAAACTAAAAAAGAAATTAGACACACAGACACAATCAATCGATTTTATTTTCTAAGAAATGTATGCAGAAGAAGGGAAGAATTCAATGTCGAAAACTGAGAGAAAACCTCTTTATTTATAGCCAATCTATAAGTGTGAACAATGTTTTAAAAGACGAGGGCGTGAGGCGAGGCATTTTACTTAGTATAGGGCGCGGCGTAACCCTCGAGACGTGGGGCGTAAGCCCTTTGGATCTTAATTTTTTAAAATTTATAATACAGTATAATAATATAATAACACAAAATTATAAAAATAAATCAATAGTTTGAAATAATTACAAATATGATTAGATAAACTAATAGAAAATAAAAGTTCTAACATGATTATACAAGTATAAATAATATAATATCTTAACTTTCTAATAATAAAAGAATCATTATTTCTCAAAAATATTTTTTTTATCATACTATACGATTTAACCCCCTAAAAGAAATTAATTAATAACCTTACTAGTATTATGATAAAAATATCACTCCATCATGAATAAAAATAAAATTACTTTCAACTAGCTAAATAAAATATAATAATTTTGAGACATATGACAAAACCATGAAGATCAATGATAAGTGAAAAAGTAAAATTTCGCACCGTATTTTTAAAAGAAATGTTACGTAATATATAATTACTTACATAGTGTTACCAAATAGGAAAGATGCGGTACCAAAACTTGTTATTTGAGTTATTCTCAACTTTCTTATCTCTATAGATTAAAAATTATTAAGTATCATTTAATTATTCAAGAATTATGAGAGTCAACAATGTTAACTAAATATTTAAACACATAATTAATTTGTGTAAGATATGTTAGACGAGCCTCAAGCGTTCGGCATTGACTGTGCTTAGAGCGAGTGACAACGACAGCGAGAGGGGTACCCAATACTTAACCCTTTAAGAGCTAAAGAAATTATTTCCTAATATAAGGACATTCATTTTCCTTTCTTCTACCAACATGAGAGAAATGACTTTTCATTTTCCCTCCAATTAGTTCCCCCACATTTCCCAATTTCTCATTTCCCATCACACCTTTCTTAAACCCAACAACCCCCAACATGAATGGGAAATGACTATTTTTAAAACATATGTATGCAAAACTAGTGTGTCTCGTAAGTAATAATTAATTGCATTTGGATAAGTAGGTATCTCTTTGAACTTTCCATATTGAAAGTATACCAAATACACTCGGTCAATTAGTAGATTTGATATCTTTGAATCGTCGAGATTTTGTGTATACCTGGACAACATAAGTCACACACTCAAACCTTGAACTATTTTTGGTTGTCATTGTTTTGTTCGTTTCAGCCATGAACACATCTTGGTTTATAAGTGCGTAGAGAACTGGCATTAATAGATTCTCCTTGAAGCGGCTTATACTTTACACTTACATAAGTGATTTCTAAATCTCTAATCCCGTAGATACACCATCTCACATACCCTGTATCAAATTTAGAAACCATTAAAAAGTCCTAATGCATTTATCCTTGTTACTGAATATTGTCTCATCATGAGAATGAACCATAAAATAATTTTTGACAATGTTTGTCATCCATGACTTTGTTTGATCTTCTTGAACCTAGATCTTGGGATATCCAGTCTTCTAGGTAGAGTTACCGTCACGATGACTTGTCCTTAGCCATAGTTCCATTCCTTTCGATGATCTCTCAACTCGATCTCTCGTTAGGTCTTTTGTAAGTGGATTAGACACATTATCGTTTGACTTTACATAGTCAATTGTGGTAATTCCACTAGAGAGTATTTGCCTAACATAGTTGTGACTTTCCATTATATAAAATGCTCCTAGACCTTCCTATTGCAACTTGACTACTGCAATGTATGCATATAGGGGCCGTCGGTTTGTGCCAAAATGGAATATCTTCTAAGAAACTTCAGAGCCATTAAACTTCTACACATGCCTTGTCTATGACTTTGAATTCACTCTCCATTGTAAGACGAGCAATACATATTTGTTTGAATGATTTTGAAGATATTGCTCCTCTACCAATAGTAAAACATATCCACTTGTAGATTTGATTTCAGTTGACCCAGTAATTCAATTTGGATCGTTATATCCTTCAACAACTGCTTGATATTTGTTGTAATGCAAAACATAGTTTTGAGTGTCATCTAATTACCCAAAACCCTTTTCATGCCAACCAATGATTTCAATTAGGATTGCTTGTGCATTTACTAAGTTTACTTATATCGTATGTTATGTCTCGTCGTGTACAATTCATGACGTACATCAAACTTTTCAATACTTTGACATAATTCAATTGAGACTGACTTTCACTTTTATTCTTAGCGAGATCAAGGTTCACATCAATTGGTGTTTTCTGCACAAGTACTTAAGCTTTTCAAGTACCTTTCGAATATAATGAGATTGAAACAATGCTTGACTGTGAGTGGTTTTATGAATCTTAGTTCCCAATATCAAATTGGCAACTCCCAGATCTTTCATATCAAACTTACTAGCGAGCATATGCATAGTAGCATTTATGTTAGCAATGTCGTTACTTATTATCAACATGTCATCCACATATAGGCATATAATAACCTCTAGATTTGGATCATCTTTAATGTAAACACATTTATCACATTCATTGATCGTAAATCCATTTGCCAAAATGGTTTGGTCAAACTTTTCATGCCATTGTTTGGGTGCTTGTTTTAGTCCATAGAGTGACTTAACAAGTTTGCACACTTTCTTTTCTTTACCAGGAACTACGAAGCCCTCAGACTGTTCCATGTAAATTTCTTCCTCCAATTCTCCATTTAAATAGACTTTTCTTACATCCATTTGATGGATTTCAAGACCGTATACTAAAGCTAGGGCAATTACCTTCGAATTCTTGTAATCCTAGTCACTGGCGATTATGTGTCAAAATAATCAAGATATTCTTTTTGTCTAAAGCCTTTAATGACAAGTCTTGCTTTGTATTTATCAATAGTTTCATCGGCTTTCATTTTCCTTTTGAAAATCCATTTCAAACCCAAATGTTTGTTTCCTGAAGGAAGATTAACAAACTCCCAAGTACGGTTATTAAGATTGAATGTATCTCACTATTGATAGTCTCTTTTCAAAAGGTTGAGTCCATAGACAACATATGTTCCTTGAATGTTTGAGGCTCATTTTTAAGAAAGAATGTTCCAAAATCAGTTCCAAAGAAATTAGATGTCCTTTGAAGTTTATTACGTCTTAGACTCTCTTCATTAGGTATTTTCTCTTTAGGTTCTTCTCGAGGTTGTTTAGACCCTTCACTAGATGATTTGACTCTAGTTTTATACGAATAGATGTGTTTAAAGAATTGAACGCGATATGATTCCATTACCGTATTGTCATGAATATCCAAATGTTCAGACTTATGAACCAAAAATCCACATGTCTTACTGTTTGCGGCATATTCAATGAAAACGCAATCAACAGTATTAGGTCCTATTTTAACCCTCTTAGGTATAGGAACTTGGACCTTAGTTAGACACCCGCACACTTCAAAACATTTCAAGTTGGGTTTTCCACCTTTCCATTTAACATATGGAATGACATGTGTCTTTGTCACGCCCCGAGGCTACTCCCTGGACGCAACACGAGACCTAGGATCACGAGTGACCCCAAGCTAACCCTGCTGGCATAATCATAAGCATACTAAAGATAAAATGAAACAATAATTACTGTGCGGAAGCTAAATCATGATAAAACTAAAATGATGGGGAATACCCATATACTAAGTCTGAATATATGAAAACTGAGAGTTTGAATACAAATGAAAAGTCAAACTCTAAGACTAAAGCTGAAACTAACTATGTCCGATATAAGCCTCTAAACTGACTAGAAATACTGGGACATGCCCCAGCTAGATCTAGCAAAATTGAAACTAAAGCTAAACATGATAAAGATAGTCATGTCATTAGTTCTTCAAATGATAAATATAGTCATGTCACTAGTCCTCGAAGAATGAGGACTCATCACTGATACTGTTGAACTGAAGATCGGGAATCGATCTATATGTGATCTGTCTGCTGAGGAACTAAACCTACATCACGAGAAAATGTAGCGCAGAGTATGCATCAGTACTTGAAAGGTACTGAGCATGAAGGATAGAGTAATACTGAACAATAACATAACTGAATCAAAGCATATATTTGAGCAATGACATGAAATAAGTATGATACAAACTGAGAATAATGAACATGAAATACTGAAAGCAATGACCAAGTTTATAACATGCTAAGACTGATTTCTGAACTATACTGATAACATGATAAATGCAATAGAATCTGACTGAACTGTAAGGGAGCTACTTATAACCGATATAAAACCACATGAGCTAAATGTGGAGTCCGATGTATACGCCCGATTGAGAGGACCGAATATACACTGCCAGAGGTATAGAGGCATGTTGCTGTGATCACTAAAATGGTGCCCATATAGGGGACTTACAATCTACAGGGCACGTATTTCTAGGACTTGAGGGTGATTGACCCTAGTTCACTTGATATTAAGCTTCCTATATTATTAAGTAATTAACACTTTATGACTGAAATGTTGTAATACTGGATAGGTCAAAACTGACATGCAAACTAAGAATGCAACATTTATATATTGATAATAATGCATTTAAAAACTGAGGCATGTTCATCTGTAACTGAATTAACTGACCTAGCATGTGTAATTCATGAACTAAAAGAACTACATAGCTAGGGTTTTGAATTTAAGAAGGTATCTACACAAAACCATACTAAAATCATGATAATCTGATTAGGAACATTAAACCAACTAATTCATAATGATCTACTGAAATTCTAAAAACCCTAAGTCTAGATAATATTACGGGAATCAAGAATCTGACTGAATTCTAGGGACCTAATGGGTGAAAGGAACCCACTAGTGAAATCCCACTTACTTGGTGACGAATTCCACGGAGAAATCTTTTGATTTTAGGGCTAGAACTGATCGAACCTTGCTACGGTCTTGAACTAGGGTTCTTGACCTCTTTCTCATCTTACACTCTATTTTTTCTAAGGTTTGATAAATGATCTGACTTAAGTAAGTTCTAATTATGTTTCTAGGCTAAAACTGACCAAAACTATGTAGTTTAGGGTTTAAACGACGTAGTTTAGGGGTCCAACTCATAAGGGAAAGACCAAAAGACCCCTGACTTAACTATTGTCGGAGTCACCGATGGACGGGACCGACGAACCATCAATCGACTGACAGTCCGTGCTGGTCAACCTCCAGTAGCGACTGGGGGGCTGACTTGGGGTCTTGATCCACGGACACGGGCCACGAACACGGGCCACGGTCCGTGGCCTGACCTACGGTATGTGGGTTCGGCCGTGGGTCAACACTTAGACAATTTTCTAGGGGGTTTTCTGGGGAAGGTTGTAGATGCGAACCACGGACCACCAACACGGGCTGTGGATCACCCTACGGTCCGTGGGTGGCAACCGTGGGTTAAACCTGCAACTTCTGGAAATCTGCATTGAGGTCTGTTTTCGGATAAGGGGTGTTACAGTCTTGATGTGAGACACTCTATAGACTATTTGATCTGCGTAAGGATAACTTGCCCCCACAAGTTTTACGGTGAACTTGAACTTCTAAGTAAGACATTCATCATTTCCTTTAAATTAAGTTTTTTCTTTCCGTAATTCCATTAGATTGAGGTGAGTATGGAGTAGTAGTTTGATGGATGATTTCATTCTCCAAACATATCTCTGCAAAATGAGATTTATATTCTCCACCTCTATCACTTCTAATCATTTTATCTTTTTGCAATTGATTTTCAACTTCAGTTTTGTATTGCCTAAACATTTCTATTGCTTCATCCTTACTATTTAGAAAATAGACATAACAATATCTAGTGCAATCGTCAATAAAAGTTATGAAATATTTTTTCCACCACAAGATGGTATTGATTTCTGGTCAAAAATGTCAGTGCGAATTAAGTCTAAGGGGTATGAGTTCCTTTCAACAGATTTATAGGGATGCTTAGCAGACTTAAATTCAATACATACTTGACATTTTGATTTGTTGCACTCAAAGTTAGGCAAAACATTTAGGTTGATCAGTTATCGCAAGGTTTTGTAATTGATATGTCTCAAACATTCATGCCATAAATAGTTTGACTCAAGCAAGTAAGAAGAAAAATAGTTCTTATTCATATCAACTGCAATTACATTGAGTTTGAAGAGGCTCTTAGTGAGGTAACCTTTTCCTACATACATTTCATTATTACTCACTACTACTTTATCAGAAACAAATATACACTTGAATCCGTTCTTGGTCAGAACTAGAATAGAAACTAAGTTCTTTTGCAATTTTGGAATATGCAAGACTCTGTTTAAAGTCACCACATTGTCTGAGGTCATATTCAAGTATATCTTGCCAGTTCCTTCAACCTTTGCAACAACGAAGTTAGCCATGAGCTACTTCTCATCCGCTTTGGCCATAGAATATGATGCAAATAACTTTTTGTTGGCACAAACATGGCAGGAGGCACCAAAATCTATCCTCAGTTCCTTTGGATTTCCAATCAAGTTGAATTCTGAAAGCATTGCATAGAGATCATTCATATCTTCTTTGGATTCTATCAAATTTGCTTGATCCTTCTTCTTGTCCTTCTTAGGAACCCGAAATTCAGTAGCCCTGTGACCAAGTTTGCCATAATTGAAGCAGTTTCCTGTGAACTTCCTCTTAGGAGGGTAGCTCTTTGGTCAGGTGCTTTCTTTATTTTTCTTGATTTTGTGGGATCTTCTTCAACAATATTTTTCGTCGCCTTGTATCTTCTTCGATTCTCAACTTTACCATGAGATCTTCTATAGTCATCTCGTTACGTTTATGTTACAAGTAGTTTTTAAAGTCCTTCCATAGCGGAGGTAACTTCTGAATAATGGTTGTCACTTGAAAAACATCATTCACAACCAATCCTACATTAAAAATTATGTGAGTATTAATAACAGACTTAATATATTTAGTACAAGTATTATATTATATACCTTCCGCAAGGAGATCATGAATTATAACCTACAACTCCTGAACATGGATAACAACAGTCCTACTGTCTATCATCTTATAGTCCAGAAACTTTGCCATACTGAACTTCTTAATTCCGACATACTCTGTTTAGTATTTCTTTTCCAAAGCATCCCAGATTTCTTTTGAGGTTTTCATATTACTATACACATTGTATAGATCATTTTGCACGTCACTCATAATGTAGCTTTTGCACAGAAAATCTTAATGCTTTGAAGCTTCTTTTATCAAGAATCGTTCTTCACCCGGAGTTTCATTTCTGTCACGCCCCCAGCCTACACCTTGGATATGGCCGGCACTCGAAGACCATCGCTGGCCTCAAGCGGACCCTTGGCCTGGCTTACTTAACTCAGCGGAAGACTTAACTCAACAGAATAAACTCATTACAATAGTTTAAATGATAACATCTTAGCCAAAATGACAACTTATGTCTCAATACAAAGTATCTGCAAATACATAGATGAGAGACTCAATACTAACTATCTGACTGTCTATGAAGCCTCTATAATACTGAGATGGATGTTGGGACAGACCCCACAATATCCTAATAAAGAAAAACTAGGAAAGCAAAATAAAAGAGTCCTCCGGAATGCAAGGAGGCTCATAACTGACTCTGGAGTGCTCAACTGGATCAACGGCGCACTGGATGCTAATCCTGGTTTCCTGTGTCTGCATCATAATAAGATGCAGGCCAATTGACATCAGTACATTAAATGTACGAGTATGTGAGTTGGAATGCTAAATCACAACTTAAGGTTGAAAGGAGTACAAATGAACACTTACCTTGGCTCCGTTTAACTCATGAACAACTGAACTCAATATAAAGCAATAAGACACATGCAATATATATAAAGCTTGTAAAACAGTATACACAACTTAGTTCGTTAAAGATAAAGCAATAACAAACTTAACTTTACTTAAATATAAAAGTAATATAACTTTTGTGGGAGATTCTCTAACCGACAACCACCACTATGAGCCTAAGTGGTGATACAACGTCTTGCCCACGCTGCCAGAACTGTCCTATACTTTGCCTTTATTTAGAACGCTTAACTTAGTAGATCCACTAGTCTATGCTAAAAGCATCTTAAGGAGTCATCTAAAAAGTATGATCCTTTACTACCCATGATGGCTACATGGTTTATGGTGACTTGAGTTAATATGAACTCGCATTCCTATATCGGTGCTCAATACTACTCCCAAAATATACTTATATCATATGTTTGTAAAAACAAAACTCTTTCTTTGAATTGAGATAATTTCTCAAAACTTAGCTTAAAACCTCTCTTGGAATAGATGTTCCCTTTCTTACTCAAATGTGAAAACATTTATAAACTCTTTGGGAATACTTAGTCCCCTTATAATTTTTTGAGAAATGAACTCAACTCTTTACTCTTTGCTTAACTTGAAACTTGAGCCTTAAAACGAAGTTAAAACGTTTGTGAAAGACTCTTGAAAACTTTAAGAAACTTTGCTTTGACTTGCTTCTTAACTTCTAGACTTGCTTAACTTTTTTGACTTTGATCTTAACTTTCCTTGAATTGAATTATGGATTCAAGGTTCATGATCTCATGTTTATGGATTATTTCATGATGTTTAGATGTACCTTAGAGTGTTGGATTCAACTAGAAAACGTAGGTACATCAATTAGAAACTAGTACGAAAAGATGGGGGAAGAGTGGGGTGAACTGGCGTCCTTGGCGCTCTGAGAGGCATGGGGCGCCAGGCCCTAAAATTCAGAGAAGTCTGTGGGGCACTTTGGCTGGCACGACGCCCCAAGGCCAAAACTTCAGAGGCTGCTTTGGGGAGCGCTGGCTGGCGCGGCACCCCAACCCCGCTACCCAGGTGTTCTCGATTTTTCTTCTCCGTTTTTCATCTCTAAGCCCTCCAATCTTCCCTAGTTCCTTCCCCAAACACGTAGGATCAATTGAAACTTCAATACACAACCAATCTAACTTGAAAACAGCCCGGAAACATAAATCAATTCAACCCCCAAGCATCAACAATTTAACCAACAAGAACTTAACGAATTTCAACAAAGTTCTTCAAGAACTCCCTAACTTTTCTTTCAATCAACAACCATTCTCTGAATAGAAATAAGATGAGAGTGTGGGTGAACTAACCGAACGTGAAAATATCTCACATACCTTAATAGGGATCACCCCCGACGAATTCCACTCGCAAGCTTGGATGATCTTGACGAATTCTTGTCTTTTTCTCCCTTTCTTTCTTCTTTTCTCTCTTCTCCAAGCCCTAAGCGTATTTCTCAATTCTCCAAACTGACTAAGTCATATTTTTACCCCAATAATTCCCTAAAATAAAATTAGGAAATTAATTAGAGAAAAACTACTTTGCCCTTCCCTAAATCCGATTTGGGACTTTCCTCAATCCAACAGCCCAACTTTCGAAAGGCATATCTCACTCATACGATGTCAAAATCATGCAATCTCAGCGGCGTTGGAAAGATATATCAAAGGTATTTCCAACCATATCAAGAGCTGCTCCTGATCTAGGAGTTATGGCCGTTTGAAAATGGACAAAACGCACTTTCTTAACTTACACAAAATTTCCAGATTTCCTTAATCTTTCCGAAAATCAATATTTTCATATTTTAAACTCTTTATAGTCGTTTCTAGGTGCGGGATGTTATAATTTCACATAATAGGAACGTTCTCACTAATGAACCTCTTCAGACTCAACGTAGTCATATAGAAGAACATCTTTTGCTGCCATCTCTTGTAATCGACTCCAGAAAACTTTACAGGTTTCTCCACCAGTGCAAGAGCAGCATTTGTACTCCTGGCTGCAACCAATGTTGTTGTAGTACTCAATGTTCCAATAATTACTTGATTTGAATTAGTTATTTTCTCTGTCACAAATTGCAGATAGTTTAGGATATGCAATACTAACATTAAATATTCAATCTTTATACAACTTGTTTCTAATTTAATGAAGAAGTTCTTATATTCTTCTAATTGTTAATCAAATGAATATTAAATTCAAACAGAGTAGAAAACTAGAAAGATATTAATCTCCAGAAACCTCAAATAAAGAAACAAATATGGATTAAATTTATTAAGCTTGTATCTCTTGTATTTAGGTTAGTAAAACAGAAACAGTAAAGGTGAAATAGAAAGACAGAAAATAAAACAATTCGAGTCCATAGAACCCACTATGTCCTTTAGAAATTTAACCCCTTCAAGTACTCAAGGTTGTAGATTAATTCCTCCCAAGATAAAATAAATTAACCATTAAAGAAGTAGTGGTACCTCAAACTTCGATAATTTCAACGAACTCAAAAAGATAGCAACGAGATCACACACACAGATATGATTAATCAATTTAATTTTGTAAGAAATCTATGCTAAAGATGGAAGAATTCAATGTTAAAAACAAAGAGAAAACCTCTCTATTTATAGTCAATCTATAGGTGTGAACATACTTGTTCAGAACGGCGGTGTCTTTTGAGAAAAGAAGTGTCTATTTGGAAGAAACACGCCCTTCCAAGCAAATTTCAAATTATTCCATTACGTGAATTTTCAAATCAGTCATGTTGCGTGAATACAAATTAATTCCTTTAATTAGTTAATTAATAATCCAAATTAATATTAAGAAAAAAGGAAATTAATTAATAAGATTGATTAAATAAATTTTACCTAAAATTTATCAATCACATGCCCATACCCATGTTCATGCTGAAGCCGAGCGAGTGACGACGACGACACGAGGGGACACCCTTTACCTAACCATTTAAGAGCTGACGAAGTGTTTCCTAATATAAGGACAAACATTTTCCTTTCTTCTACCAATATGGGAGAAATAACTTTTCATTTTACCTCCAATTGGTTTCGCCACATTTCTTAATCTCTCATTGATTCTCATATTTCACTCACACCTTGCTTAAAACCAACAAATTCACCTCTATTTATAGGGGAAGAATAGGAAAAATGAATTGGAAAAAATTGGGGTAATAACATGGGTAAATTATGGGATAGATGGGTTAGTACATACATGAGATACACAACATAATGAGGTAGAATATGAATGAATAAAGAGAGAGTACAATAATTTTAAAGGAAATAAAGGTCATTGTCTTTCAATAACGTGCTTGGACATTCAAGACTAGTAAGGATATTTATTATGAGGAAAATAATATAATGTATCATAATATCAAAAGCGTCAAAAAGAACAACTGAGAAGTTTAAACTCATTCACAAAGTTCCTTCAATTTTTAGAGGTTTTTTATATGATCATGTTGTGAGAAACCAAATCTTCTTCAAGACTAGTAATGACTTGTATGACAAACAACTCTGAATGCATGTTTTCATCATATTTACTCAACATTAATATGATATAAGATATTGTCGTTAATCTTTCCATTTTTTAAATAATAAACTCAAGATACTTGAAACTCCCTCTTTTTACCATGACGTTTAATCTGATAACACTAAAAATATAATAGTTACCTCGGTTGCAAAACCAAGAGAAAAAATTAGAAAATTAATTGAATTTGTTTGTACATAAATTTATCTTTACAAATTACTAAAAAAGGCATTCTATAAGTAAAACTATTTTTGGGCCTAATACACGCATAAAGGTATTTTGGCTAAGTGACCCGGCCCATTAGTTAATCTAACCCTACACCCTAATACTATTTATATCAACCCTATTATAGGTGTTGGAAGACACTCTAAATTATCTAGAGAACGACTAGGGTCTTAGTGAAAAATTTTGGATAGTAAAACAATGATATTTCGGTTGTGGAGATGGGGCATCTGATACGTGGGAAATACTGATGATAAATAATTGATTTGTGGTTGTTGCAGATGATCCACTTCTTCAAGGAGAAAACTCGTAAGTATCCTAACGAGCGTATTACTTACATACAAATGTTAATATCATGAACTACTCAGACATCACAACTTTCTCTGCATCTAGGGCAAGTGTTGTTTTCTGGCAGCCATGTGAATATGCAACTCCTATGAAATATATGTGAATAAGGTGTAATCATTATAATTGCTTTTTCTTCGAAAATCTCAAAACAAATAGGGCACATTTCTCCCTATTCAATTTTTCACCAGAACAGTCAAAATTATTTGATAAATAATCAGAAATTGTTTTGGATAAATGAGGAGTTTTCTCTTTAAAAGATAAATCTAATAACCCCAAAGGATTATTTTTTTTAATCTTGATTGATTTTTCTTTGATGTTATCATATTTTTTTCTTGAAATACACCATTCCTCATTTATCTAACACAATTTATGATTATTTGCTAAGTAGCTTTGAGTGTATTGGCAGAAAAATCGATCTTTTTAAGTAAAATGGATGATAAGTTTAACAGTATTGGTGTGGCTATAGATGTGGATATGCAAAGGGAAAATTTTAAAATTTTATCACAATAATTTAATGAATTTTATAGTTTAAAATCAATCAATTTGTACGAAATGGTAGCGAATGATAGTAACAACAAAACATAGAGGGTGAATTTGATTTATAATTTGATGAGGTTCATGAATATGATGGTGAAGTTAATAAAAAGAGGAGAATTAATATACTTATACCAAAATTTTTGAAATTGAAATAGAGTATACAATTCGTGAAATTGAAATAGAATATACTTTTCATGATTCTCATGTTCATGAAATGTTAGATACTCCATTGAATTTTTTAATAAAGATAAGAAAATTTCTGGATAAACCTTGGATTTTATGGGGTAATACTAGAACTTAGGGCTATGAAAAGTGGTTTGAAGATTGTTAAATTGAACAGAGGAAATGCTGTGATTTTTGAATTATAAGATATATTTAGAGAAAATTATAATGTATTATTAGTTCTTGTTATTCACATTTGTATGTGTAGTAATACACTAGTTAGGAGACTTACAGAGATTCTCCTTATGGAAGTAGATCATCTACAACAACCATGACTCAAATTACTGATCACCAGGATTCCGCACATGATGAATGAATGTCTCGATTCAACAACCTAATTATTCTCTTCCAATAAATGTGAAAATGTGTCTCAGTAAGATTATGCTAGAGCATTACAATGAACATTAAATGTCTTAGGAAATATATGTGACAAATCATCTTCCTTTGTTTGAATGTCTTCATCATCCCCAGTTTAATATCTTCTAAATTATGTCTTCACTCCATTGAGTAGGTATCTCGAACAAAAGGTCAAACCATTTACAACTTAGGAACCCCATACTATTGATCCTTCTACATTTTTTCCAATTACGATCATGCCCCTTAAAGTTTCACAAGTTTCTTTTAATAAGATACATTTAATGCAAATGAGTCGGGCCCCAAAGTTTAATTTCATCTACTAATTGGATAGGCAATAATTATTATATAAAAAATATTAAGGAAAAAATCTTTTCATCACATTCTATATCTATGATTTCAACCTTCATCTTATCAAGACCTCTTTGTGTAACCTTACTACATATGGATCTACAATAATATTTCAACCTAGTCAAGGCCAAAGACACATTCTTGGGTAACACATTCCAGAAAACAATCTGGAGTAAGTAATGCATTATGAAATAATCATTATCGCTTTTGTATTATATTACTTTCATCTCTTCAATTTGCACACGATTTGATATATGGCCTTTTTGGTGATTTTTCATCCTTTAAAATGGAGAAAAACAACCTTTTCTCCTCTTGTTTCATGGAAAATGAGATTTATATTTATGAATGTTGTTACTATCATAATATTTTATTGGTTGAAGTTCTATGCATATCCCATCCCATTTAAGTCATAAAGAGAAGTTAGATGATCTTTGACTGTCCAAGTATATCCAACAAAGTTCAAAGAAAACTGTCACACATATTCTTTTCTATATGCATCACATCAACATTGTCCTCAATTTGTTGGTTTCCCAATACAACAATTAAACAAATATGGATTTTTTTCTCATGGATCATCCTTCTTTTCTTTTATTTTCTTTTGGATCTTTCTATAGACATTATTTAATTTACGTAGTTCTTCAAGAACATTTTTGCGTGATAAGGTAGTAGGTGCATCTCTATGCTCCTCTTCACCATCAAATGATTTCTTATATCTTCTAAATGAATGATCAGAAGATAAAAATAGTTGATGATCCAAGTAACACATCTTATGACTATATTTGAGATATTGGAACAAGTATTACAAATACATGTAGGGCATTCCTATATCCCGTTGGTTCTCCATCAGGAAAGCATTATCAGTGCTTGAAACTCACAAACTTTCCACAATAAAGTGGCACTCATAATAAATTTTGGGTTTAGTTTCAACATCATATGTTTTCACTCATACTTCGCATAGTTCCTTCAACTCTGGAATAATTAGTTGTAAGGATATATCATTTCTAGGACACGATAGATCTACATTAATCATTGACAATATTATATAGTCCGACTTCATGTGAATCTATGGTGATAAATTATAGTTCATTCACGTAAGGTTTCATGTGTTATAGAAAATGCTTATTGTTCAAAATGGAAGGAAATCATCGCTTGAAAGACCCAATTTTACGTTTTGAGCATTATTAACAAATTTGGGGAGGAAGGAATCAAATTCCTTCCAAGCTTCCCTATCAGTAGGTTGTCTTAAATTTCTATCTTAGGGTCATTCCGTTTTATCCCATGTCATAGATTTAGATGTTTCAAAACACATAAATATCTTCTGAAGCCTACACTTTAAAGGAAAGTACGTTAAAATCTTCACTGAAATTTTAATGACCTTATCAATTAAGTCATCATGAACATTCCTTCATCTAGAAAATTAACACAAAAGAGCAATTATCTAACTTTGCATTGTGATTCAAAAATAACCATGAAATCATTAGTGCATGCATAATTTTTTTAATGAAGACCCAAATCATTTATCAACTTTTTTGCCTTAAAGAAAGATTTGGGTACCTGAGAAACTGAAAATGCCTCTTTTATCAAGTCTAACAAGTATGTAAAGGCCACATTATTCAACCCGTGAATGCATTTAAATAAGTATAAAAAAATTGTTAAACTAAGGCCTCAATTGTTTTTACTTAATGGAGGTTTGAATTTGAATGGTTCAGACATTTGGCCATTAAGTGCATTTATTTTTTCTACTTAAACATCACGTAATGGTTCTGAAAAGGTCTGGATGATTCAGACCTGTGATAAAGTCTTATTCTCATTCAAATTCTTTTAAAGACAATTTTTTTGTTGAAAAAAGAACTTGCTTCATATTTTTTCTTGAAAAAAAAAAAATTCAAGCCTCTCTCATTCTCAAATATATTAGTTATCAAATTATTTTCCTTACACTTTTAATCTTTTTCTTTGTTGTTTTTTTTAATCAAGAATTGATAAAATTTATGTAAAATTTAATATTTGATTAAAGTACAAAGCAACTGTAACGCCTCAAGCCTACACCCTGGACGCGGCTGACACTCGAGAACCATTACTGGTCCCAAACGAACCCTTGGCCTGGCTTACTTACTCAGCGAAAGACTATATGCAATAAGAGAGGAATTCAAATGCTAAACAACTGAACTGTCTCAAACTAAACTCATGATGTTTTGAAAATAAACATTTAACTTAGCCAAAATGACAACTCAAATCTGAACATAAGTCAATAACAAAATGATGACGAATGAACTAACATCTGACTGACTATCTATGAAGCCTCTAAAACAACTGAGATGGATGTCGAGACAGGCCCATGACATCCTAATGAACTATCTAATACTGAAAATAAACAAAAGGGATTCTCCAAAATGCAAAGAGGCTCACCAACAGACTCTGAACTGCTCACTGGATTAACGATGCGCTGGATGCCGATCCTATTTACATGCGTCTGCATCATAATACGATGCACGACAACTGTAATCAGTATATTGAATGTACGAGTATGCGAGTTGAAATGCTAAAACAAGATATAGGCTTGAAAGGATTCTGAAAGGAAACACCTACCGGGCTCTTCTTAACTTCTGAATAACTTAACTCAAATATAAAGCAACGAAGCACATGCAATACATATAAAGCTTATAAAACAGTTGCAACCAACTTAGTTCGTTAAAGATAAAGTAATAACAAACTCAAATTTACTCATATAAGAAAATAATATGATTTTTGTGGGAGATTCTTTAACCGACAACTACCACTATGAGCCTAAGTGGTGATACATCGTTTTTACCATCACGCTGCTAGACTGTCCTATACTTTGCCGTCATATAGAACTACTTAACTTAGTGGATCCACTAGCTTAACTTATGTGATCATCTAAAAAGTATGACCCATTAATGCCCATGATCGTTACATGGTTTATGGAGACTTGAGTTAATATGAACTCGCATCCCAATACCGGTGCATAATACTACTCCCAAAAATATACTTAGCTCATATGTTTTTAAACAACTTCTTTCTTTGGTTTGAGATAATTACTCAAAACTTAGCTTAAAAGCTCTCTTGGAATCGTTGTTCCCTTTTCTTTCTCAAAATGTGAAAACATTTTCAAACTTCTTGGGAATACTTAGTTCCTATATACTTCTTTGAAGAAATGAAATTTCAAATCTTTACTCTTTGCTTAACTTGAACTTAAGCCTTAAAACAAAGTTAAAATGTTTGTGAAAGACTTTTGAAAACTTTAAGAACTTATCTTGACTTGACTTTTAACTGATTCTTGAATTGAATTATGGATTCAAGAATCGCGAGTTGTGATTGGAAAGGTCTCATGATGTTTTGGAATGATTTTAGATAGCTAAACACGAGAAAAGACTGAAAATCAATATTTGAGAGTGGGTCCGCAACGCAGAGAGGCTTTTAAAATTTAGTTTCAAAAACGTCTTTTGAGGCAGAACACTCTGTGTCACCTCCATGACGCGAATAAAAAAATCCCAAAACTGGGGACTAGCTGCGCGACGCGAAGGCACCTCTAAATCTCGATCGACGAAATTTTTTCTTTGATTTACAGCTCTAAACCCTCTAAACTCCATGGTTTATTTTACCCAACACTTAGAATCGTCTATACCCTCAATATACATCAGATTCTACTTGAAAATACTACTAAAAACACTAATCAACCTCAAGAAACTCCAATCAACAACACCCACAAGAATTCAAACGAAAATCTATCAAGAATTCAAGGATTTACTTTCAAATCTAATAACTTCGCTGAAATTGAATCATGATTGGCGCATGGGAGATTTAACCCAACGCTATGTGATCTCACATACCTTGTAGGGATCACCCCCGACGAAATCCACAAGCAAATCACGACGATCTTGAAGGGTCTTGAACGTTCTTCTCCTTTCTCCTCTTCTTTTCTCTTCTCTCAAAACCCTAACTCTTTTGGCAAAAGTTTAAATTGATCTAATTTAGCTTAGACCCCTAATTAATTATCAAAAACGAATTAAAATAAAAGGGTAAGGAAAAGACCAAACTACCCTTTCAAAATTAGGATTGAACTTTCCTTATTCCAACAACCAACTTCAAAAGGGCTTAACTCACTCATACAAACTCGGAATCGTGCAAACTCGGCGGTGTTGAAGAGATCATTCCAAGAGCTTTCCAACCATAT
The DNA here is from genome assembly GCF_019186545.1 of Solanum stenotomum. Classification (NCBI taxonomy): domain Eukaryota; kingdom Viridiplantae; phylum Streptophyta; class Magnoliopsida; order Solanales; family Solanaceae; genus Solanum; species Solanum stenotomum. The sequence continues at coordinate 35,091,027 of NC_064287.1, forward strand.
CTGTAAATACACCTAATTCTTACTGAGCTAGGAGTTATGGATGTTTGAGTTGACCAAAAACTCACTTTTAACCTAACTTAAACAAACTTCCAGACTTCAATTGTTTCCAAAAATCACTATTTCCAATTCTTAGCTTCTTCCTAGCTTTTTCGAATTGCGAGATGTTACAGCAACTTCATAAATATATGTGTTATTGAAATCAAACGATGATGCCTTAATAAATTTCTTAAAATCATTTGAATGTATCATGTTCATTAATTATTTTAGAGAAGAGTATATGAACAAACACATTATAGAACATAGAGACGTTTCACTTACTTAGTTAAGATTAATTTATGTTGAATTTTATTTTATTTTTAAAAAGATGCTACATTTTCTTCTAACATTTATTTTATTATTATATTTATATATGTAGTCTATATAGTTCCATTTTATTTTTTTAATCAAACTTAGAATATTCATTTATAATTCAAATATCTTAATGTTCATCAAATAATGAAGTTTTTTCTAATATTTTATTAATGCAATATTTAATTAATATTTAATTTTAATTTCTAATATTTATTCAGATGTTTAAAAACAAACGGTCTTAATCATTTAGTGTTCACATCTATAGACAATATCTTAATCATTCAACTATGTGCATTCAGGTTCAGACGTCTTAATCTTAATAAAAACAAATGAGGCCTAAACTTAGAAAAAGTTTTACATCACGGGTACAACTCTTGTTTCCTTTCCTCCACTAATTTTAAAAAACCTTTGGTATCTTCATGGTCCCTCCCTCCCTCTTTCATGTCTCATGCCATCTTCTCCATTTTTAAAAATATCATGAAGTAGTTTATCAATATTGTCATGCATGTTGGAAGTTTCATCATCATTGGTTGGATGTGGCGTATTTCTTGAGGAAAAGCTCATTCTATTAAAAAAAAAACCCTCACTTGGTCTATCCACCAACAAATCTATGATAAATGAAGTGATCCTCCACCAAATTTAGTCACCACAAACAATATGAAAACATGGGTAATCTTTCACGTAAATATTTCTAACCCACTTTGATTATAATAATATGAAGATCTTAAATTTTTTCATAGTTTACAGTCTCAATAAAAAAAAAATTCTTTGACTATTTCTTTGAAACTTAAAAGGTTTCTTACGAGACTTACTACAATTTCAATATCATGAGCAATTTCATTTCTTTGGGTAGTAGCACATTAGCTCACCAAAGCTCACAATTAACATTGAATACTACCACATATTTCATAACAGTGTTTGTGTAGTGAACATTTTTTTCAAGGAAAAAATTATATTATTATTGTCATGGTCAAAATCATTACAAGCAAAACTTGTTTCTTGATTTACTTTTGTCATTAGTATCTCCTCCCTTTTTATTTAATATCTGACAAAATATTTTTGGCATATTTACATAATCAATGACAATTTTTTTTGTGTTCAAGAATTATTTTCTTCTTTTGCCATTTCGATAGTTCATTATAAAACGTACCACAATATTTGTGATGTACTAAAAGTACTTGACCAGTGACCATTTATACCACCATAAAATTTCTTTATTTCTCTGTAACCTCCCATAGGGGTGAGTTGTGGTATTTATTAAATCATACATGAGAATGTCTTTATTTATAATATTCATCATCTCTTGACACATTCACTTTCAAGAATGGTCCACTTCTCATGATACTTATCACAAGCCACGTTCTCTTTAAGGAATTGACTATAATCATATATACATGCTTTATAATTATATATTATTTATTTTTCATTAGAAGTTCATTTTCATGCTTTGAAATTTGTCATATTCATATGAAATACGTCGACATTACTTTTGAAAGTCAAGTGTATCACCACTTTTTTCATCCCTTTCTTTGATGGATGATTTATAAACTTTTCAAATTATTAGGTCTCATAACAAAAAAGTTTCTAATGACCTTTTATACCATATTGATGACAAAAATTACCTTCACTCTTTAAAAGGCCATTTTGAGAACTCATAATGTTCTTTCTTTTATAATTATCACAATAGTGATTTTGTCATCTTTCAGACTTATCATGTACTGCTACTAAATTCATTTTAGAGAATGGAGCAAAATTATGTATTTCATAATTTTTCATCAAGAGCGCATCAATTTGCTCATTCATCATTATCTCATCAATATATTGCATTAGAATTTGAAATGAAGGTTTTTTTTATAAGAAGGCTTGTAGGCCATAATTAGTGGGACTTGGATCCAATATTTTATCATCATAGTGCATCAAAACTTTAATCAATGTCTTACCTTTTTGGTGCAATGAAACTTGAATTAATCGTCTTACCTTTAACCATTGACATAATAAG